>NW_012101776.1:4629131-4633125 GCF_000951045.1 Mandrillus leucophaeus
AACCCCATCAAAAGTGGGCAAAGGATATGAACAGACACTTCTCAAAAGAAGACAGTTATGTGGCCAACAAACATATGAAAAAAAAGTTCATCATCACTGGTCATTAGAGTAATGCAAATCAAAACCACAATGAGATACCATTCTAACATGCCTGTTAGAATGGTGATCGTTAGAAAGTAAGGAAACAACAGATGCTGGTAAGGATGTGGAGAAGTAGGAACACTTTTACACTGTTGGTGAGAGTGTAAATTAGTTCAACCATTGTGGAAGGCAGTGTGGAGATTTCTCAGGATCTAGAACCAGAAATACCATTTTACCCTGCAATCCCATTACTGGGTATACATCCAAAGAATTATAAATGATTCTACCATAAAGACACATGCACATATATGTTTATTGCAGCAATGTTCACAATAGCAAAGACTTGGAACCAACCCAAATGTCCATAAATGATAGACTGGATAAAGAAAATGTGGCACATATACAATATGGAATACTATGCATCCATAAAAAAGGATGAGTTCATGTCATTTGCAGGGATGTGGATGAAGGTAGAAACCATCACTCTCAGCAAACAAACACAGGAACAGAAAAGCAAACACCACATGTTCTCACTCATAAGTTGGAGCTTTTGCCCCTTTAATATAATATTGGCTATGGGTTTGTCTAGATATTGATGGAATGTATTTTTTTTTTTTGGAGACAGAATTTCTCTCTTGTTGCCCATGCTATAGTGCAGTGGCCTGATCTCAGCTCACTGCAACCTCCGCCTCCTGGGTTCAAGCGATTCTCCTTTCTCTGCCTCCTGAGCAGCTAGGATTACAGGCTCCTGCTACCACGCCCAGATAACTTTATGTATTTTTAGCAGAGACAGGGTTTCATTATGTTGACAAGACTGATCTCAATCTCCTGACCTTAGGTGATCCACCCACCTCGGCTTCCCAAAGTGCTGGGATTACAGAAATGAGCCACCACTCCTGGTTGAATAAGTAAATATTTTTGGAAATTTAGTGGCAGTTTATTTGAAGTTCCCAAGTGATGAAATGCCTATGGAGACAGATTAACTGGGAAATATAAATTTGGCTATGAAAATTATCCATGAAAATAAATGTCTCCATCAACATGGATAAATTGATTCAAATTATTATGAATGGTAGAGGAAAAAGAGTAAATAATCTGGACAAAGATTATCATAAATGTGGTCACAAATAAACAAATATCAAAGTATATGGTCACAAGTAACATGCTTAACAGAGATAATTTATATTCCTATTCAGGGTTCAAATCCTATTATTCATCTAGTAGTTAATTGGCATATTATTTTATATGCTTTTGCAGAAAATTGTGGAATATCTGTAAAATGTAATGAGGAGATAATATCCAAGTTCAGATGTGTAGTAGGCAAGAAATAGTTAAAGCTGCTGAACTGTGATCAATTTCTTCCATGATTCGTAGGTAGGCGAACACTTTGGGAAAAACAGAAAAGGCTAGTAACTATTATTCATCTAGTAGTTAATTGGCATATTATTCATCTAGTAGTTAACTGACATATTATTTATATGCTTTTTATTCAAATCCTATTATTCATCTAGTAGTTAATTGGCATATTATTTTATATCTGTCTCTTATACACATCTAGATGTGTATAAGAGACAGCGATAGAGATACAAAAAACCCTTAAAAAATAAATGAATTTAGGAGCTGGTTTTTTGAAAAGATTAACAAAATAGATAGACTACTAGGCAGACTACTAAAGAAAAAAGATGAACCAAATAGACATAATAAAAAATGACAAATCAGATATCACCACTGATCCCACAGAAATGCAAACTACAATCAGAGAATACTATAAACACCTCAAAACAAATAAACTAGAAAAATCTAGAAGAAATGGATAAATTCCTCGACACTTACACACTCCCAAGACTAAACAAGAAAGAAGTTGGATCTGACTAGACAAATAACAAGTTCTGAAATTGAGGCTGTAATTAATAGCCTACAAACCAAAACAAAGCCCAGGAACAGATGGATTCATAGCTGTATTCTACCAGAAGTACAAAGAGGAGCTGATATCATTCCTTCTGAAACTATTCCAAACAATAGAAATAAAGATATTCTTCCCTAATTAATTTTGTGAGGCCAGGGTCATCCTGATATGAAAACCTCGCAGAGACACAACAACACAAATCAGGCTGATATCCCTGATGAACATTGATGAGAAAATCCTCAATAAAATACTGGCAACCCGATCCAGCAGTACAACAAAAAGTTTATCCACCACGATCAAGTTGGTTTCATCCCTGGAATGCAAGGTTGGTCCAACATATGCAAATCAATAAACTTAATCCATTACGTAAACAAAGTCAATGACAAAAACCACATGATTATCTCAATAGATGCCGAAAAGTCCTGCGATAATATTCAACACCTCTTCATGCTAAACACTCTCAATAAACTAGGTCTTGATAGAATGTAACTTGAAAATATTAGAGCTATTTATTAGAAACCCACAGCCAATATCACACAGAATGGGCAAAATCTGGAAGTATTCCCCTTGAAAAATGGCACAGGACAAGGATGCTGTCTCTGACCACTCCTATTGAACATAATATTAAAAGTTCTGGTCAGGGCAATCAGGCAAGAGAAAGAAATAAAGGGTATTCAAATAGGAAGAGAGGAAGTCAAATTGTCTCTGTTTGCAGATGACATGATTGTATATTTAGAAAACCCCATTATCTCAGTCCAAAATCTCCTTAAGCTGATAAGTAACTTCAGCAAAGTCTCGGGATACAAAATCAATGGGCAAAAATCACAAGCCTTTCTATCCACCAAGAACAGACAAACAGAGAGCCAAATCATGAGTGAACTTGCATTCACAACTGCTTCAAAGAGAATAAAATACCTAGGAATACAACTTACAAATGATGGGAAGGACCTCTTCAAGGAGAACTACAAACTGCTGCTCAAGAAAAAAAGACAGGACACAAACAAATAGAAAAACATTGCATGCTCATGGATAGGAAGAATCAATATCATGGAAATGGCCATACTGCCCAAAATGTTATCCCCATCAAGCTACCATTGACTTTCTTCACAGAATTAGAAAAAACTACTTTAAATTTCATATGGAACCAAAAAAGAGCCCATATAACCAAGATAATTCTAAACAAAATAGCAAAGCTAGAGGCATCATGCTACCTGATTTCAAACTATACTACAAGGCTACAGTAACAAAAACAGCATGGTACTGGTACCAAAGCAGATATATAGACCAAATGGAACCGAACAGAGGCCTTAGAAATAACATCACACATCTACAACCATCTGATCTTTGAAAAACCTGATGAAAACAAGAAATAGGGAAAGGATTCCCTATTTAATTATGGTGTTGGGAAAACTGGCTAGCCATATTCAGAAAACATAAATTGGACCAATTCCTTACACCTTAGACAAAAATTAACTCAAGATGGATTAAAGGATTAAAGGTAAGACATAAAACCATAAAAATCCTGGAAGAAAACCTAGGCAATGCCATTCAGGACATAGACATGGGCAAAGTCTTCATAACTAAAACACCAAAATCAAAGGCAACAAAAGCCAAAATTGGCACATGGGATCCAACTAAACTAAAGAGCTTCTGCACAGCAGAAGAAGCTACTATCAGAGTGAACAGGCAACCTACAGAATGGGAGAAAATTTTTACAATCTATCCATCTGACAAAGGGCTAATATCCAGAATCTACAAGGAACTTAATTAAAATTACAAGAAAATAAAAAATACCAATTTAAGGACACTGAGGCTATCAAACTCTTCCTGAACTTAAACATATTTAAAAAAAAAAAAAACAACCCCATAAAAAAGCGGGCAAAGGGCATGAACAGACATTTTTCAAAAGAAGACATACATGCAGATAATCATATGAAAAAAAGTTCAATATCACTAATTATTAGGGAAATGCAAATCAAAACTACAATGAGATACCACCTAACACCA
>NW_012101776.1:4634335-4678604 GCF_000951045.1 Mandrillus leucophaeus
TGGCATATTATTCATCTAGTAGTTAACTGACATATTATTTATATGCTTTTTATTCAAATCCTATTATTCATCTAGTAGTTAATTGGCATATTATTTTATATGCTTTTGCAGAAAATTGTGTAATACCTATAAAACGTAATGAAGAGATAATATCCAAGGTCAGATGTGTAGTAGGCAAGAAAAAGTTAAAGCTGCTGAACTGTGATCAATTTCTTCCATGATTGGTAGGAGGGAGAACACTTCGGGAAAAACAAAAAAGGCTAATCACCTTGTGTAATCAGTCTCCTTGTAAATACGATTTTTTAACTTCTTGGTAAATAGACTAATGATACTAGTCATTGTCTATGTAATGACCTTAATAAGATGTCTCTGGATTCAAGTGTCTTAAGTAAACAATTTATGGAGAATGTTACCAAAACAACTCTCTGGATTATAAGACAGATGATTCCAGACTGGATTTTTGGGGGTTCTGAAAACACTGATATACTGAAAAAAAAAAAAAAAAACCCGTTTAAGATAAAATTGGTGTTTGGATTATAAGCAGCTCTTATTGTACATGAATTTTGAAATTTTATTTCATTTTTCTATTTTTTTCACGGCTATCTAGTGTTGTTATATTCTTATGTCCTGCCTTGCCGCTAAGAGGATAACATGAGCGAATTGAAGGTGGGGTAACCCAATGCTGGAGGCGTGAAAGGGGAGATGCTCTGGAGAAGATGGTAGAATCCACTCAGGGAGAAGTAGACTCCAAACAGGCATCTGAGTGAAAGACTTTTGGCTTGCCTGGAGTAAGATAAAAAAATTGAGCGGGGGAAATGCCTTTATATATGTATTGTGAAACATTAATTTCACTGTGGAATCAATAGTTTCATTTGAAAATGTGACAGGTTCTCACTGTTAAAGTCAATGGGGGTAGGAATAAATTTGAAGTATTTCATATTGCTGACATTGTGGTGTTATATGACATACATCACATGACCTTTACACCGTGAGCTTGGATAGACAAATGCCTTGGCATTAATCAAGATGGGAACTAGAAGATTAACATTTTTTTCTAGAGCTTTGTGTTCTTAAAGAAAACTAATGATTGTCTTCTAATTTTAAATTTTAGAATCAGCTGTGGCTATAACATATATGCCATTGTTTGAAGTAAAAATGCATATTAGATCAATGAGAAGAAGGAGGAAATAAAAAGAAAAACTCGAGAAGCTTTAGGTAAGATACTTGACACTCTTAAATTTCTTCCTTCATGGTCACAGTTATATTCTTGGTTTAAAACAGTCTGTATTTTAAGCCCAATAGATAAAATTTAACAACAATAAATGTGGAAAGTCTGGCTTCTAGGAATAGTATCAAGTTCCTTATCCCTTCTATTATTCATTTTTTTTTTTTTTTGGTCAAATACAGGTAAGGTTCAGTGAATGATAAATATTGGGCACAATTTCTCTGAAAATCTATCATTCTTCATCTCTCTTTGTAGTATCTCTGTACCATCCACTTTAGCAATAATATAGGAGGATATCAGACTGCCCGTTACTATTTGAGAAAAGACTTCATACTAAGGAAAATTTGGGGAATAGATATGATTGATACTTCTGTGTATTTCACTGCAATTTTTCTCCTTGATGTCTTTTACCTTCGGTTGCCTTCCAAGTATGTCAATCTAAAGTCAATCAACACATTTCTGCCAGCTCCACTCAGTGGCTGTTCAACGATTGTTGACTAAATCAAGGTACTATGCCTTACTCTAAAAATGGGGAGATTTTTGTTTTACATAACTTTTCTAAATGTCTCTTCTGCAAGTCTGTGGCAGAAGAAAGCAAATGGTGAGGGATTTTGGCTTTTGGGATTGTGGTTCCCAGTCAAGTATTATTTTATCTTGACTAACACTCGCATTGTGCTTTATCATCACCTATGAATTCATTCATTTAATTGACTGGGCAACACAGGGTGAATACGTGAAACATTACTCATGTATTTTTGAAAATATCATATCGTTTTTTGAATATTTGGAAATGTCAGGGTGAGTGGCCCTTGTATAATACTTTCTTTTCTTCGTAGCAAATCATAATAATAATAATAGTAATAATAATAATAATCCGTGCAGATATACCTGTTAGTTGGGAATGAAGCCAAATCATTGATTTAAGATTTCAGCATGAGCACATGCTGCTAGAGGTCTCCCTTGCTTCAATTATTATGAAAGTCATGTCTTTAAAAGAAGCATCATATCTCTTAAATCAACTTCAATTGGTGCTGATAACACAGTCATAAAGTTTATCCTGTGAGTAATTAGAGGGTAAGAAATTGTGAATTCTGTCCTTTATAAGAACATGTCAGTTTGCTGTAATAACTGTTCAAATCCCTAGATTCATCAAATGTGTAGAGTTAGCATTTGAAAGTTATAATTAACAGCCACACTTCAATTGCAGTGCAGCAAGTGGGAGAGAAAAAATAACGTCAATTATCTGCTTTATTTCAACAAGACTTTTTAAAGTATGTTGCACTTGCCAACTCTGTTTTTCTAGTAACCCTGGGTTATCAGAGATGAAAATAAGAAAAATTTACACCTGAGTAATTATTTGGATTACCAAAATGACTGCTAATATTAGGTTGGTGCAAATATAATTGTGGTTTTTGCCATTAGTTTTGCACCAACCTAATAATAAAACAAGTGACTCAATTCCAAATAATACAGGCTTAATATCTACTAATTAATACCAAAACATTATCTAAATTCTTTAAACCAGAATGAATTGGGATACATAATGTCTCTAGAACATTTAGGGCTCTTTGCAACATTTTTTTCTATTTTTTTTTTATTTTAGAAATAAGTCAAGCTGGGTGCAATGGCTCATGCCTTCAATCCCAACACTTTGGGAGCCCAAGGTGGGTGGATCATCTGAGGTCAGGAACTCAAGACAAGTCTGGTCAACATAGTGAAACCCCATCTCTACTGAAAACACAAAAATTAGCTGGACATGGTGGCATGTACCTGTAGTCCCAGCTTCTCAGGAGGCTGAGGCAGGAGAGTCACTTGAACCTGGGAGGTGGAGATTGCAGTGAGCCAAGATCGCACCATTGCACTCCAGCCTGGGGACAGAGAGAGACTCTGTCTCAAATAATAATAATAATAATAATAATAATAAATAAATAAGTCAAGACATAATCCCCCTCCTTTTATTCAGTTTCATCTTTCTCATTGGTTAAGGAAGATAGATTTCTATCAAAAGATAGATTTCTATTACCTCAGAGTCAATAGTTTAAATGCTAAATTTTCTTTATATCCATGTATCTTATTCATGGAGAAGGTAAAAAAAAGTAGAGAAACTCAAAACCAATTTCATTTAAATCTCATTGAATTGTGCATTTATTTGTTTAGGATGCCTTTAAATTATGACTTATGATGAGCTGATTGAAACTATTTTATAAATATTTGAGTTCTACTACCATTTGGTCACATTTTAGGTCCTGATGGGTATCACAGTAAACAAGAGAGCCATACATATTTGTTCTCATGAAACTTTTATTTATGATTTTGGTTGGAGGCAAAAAATCAAATAAATAAGATACATAATTGCAGGTAATAGGTGCTCAATACTATGGGAAAAAATGCAGGAGTATGGGGAAAAAGAAGTTCCACAAGAAAGCCATTATAGATAGGATTGGAATGTGAATTTTGACAAGAGATGTGAAGAAAGCTGCAATTATCTGAGAAACATGAATGTCAAGTACTGATAACATCAAGGGAAAAGGCAGAAGCGCTCTATGTAACTGAAGTGCAATGAATGTGAAGAAAATCAGGAGGTTAAGAAAGAGAAGAGGCCAGGAGCTTACTCACATAATTGTAAACCATGGGGGAGACTATGAATTTTATCCTAATGTGATGAGAAAATAGTACAAATTTTGAGTAGGGAAGCAACATAATTTGATGTATTTTTGGCATTTCCATTTTATGATAATAGCCATAGCTGTTATTACATGCACATAAAAAGTAGAATAATGGATGAAGTTAGTTGAGCAAATAATATTTAGAATTCTTTCTAAAAAATGGTTTCTTTAATAGCAAAAATTTCAAAATAATTTAGAGGATTTTTTTGACAGTTTATCACTCACTCAGACTGGAGTACAATGGTGCAATGGCTCACTGTAGCATCGAACTCCTGGGCTCCTGAGCTCAAGCGATCCTTCCACCTCAACCTCCTTATTAGCTGGTACTACCAGTGAGTGCCACCATGCCTGGCTATTATTATTGTTTTTGTAAAGACAGATTCTCACTATGTTGTCCAGGCCTGTATCACACTACTGGCCTCAAACAATCCTCCCATCTCAGCCTCCCACAGTGCTGGGATTATAGGCCTGCCTGAGAAATGAGCCTGGCTAGTGAGAAAGATTTCATGTGTAGTTCTTTAAAATTGTATGCCACAAAATTCTCTCACAGAATAATTTGTGATTTTGAGGATGCAAAATCATCTATATTTACTATGTCTCCTCTTAAAAACATTGATTAAAATATACATATAAACACATGTGTATTGTATATGTTATATATAAAATATTTTCTATATATAAATATATTAAGCTTCTTTGGAATATATATCAGAAATAAATACTATCCAAAACCACAAAATATTTTAGTAGCAATTACATTTTACATATATCTCATAAAATATATTTTGAAAGATAAAAATCTAAAAATACTTTAATAAAATTATATTTTAGATAGTTTTTTTTAGTTAAAAGGTTTTACATTTAATGTCTTACCTTAAGTTTATATGTCATTGAGATGCCAATGTTTTAATGAAAAATTAGAATATAGAGTATAAAATTAAATATCACCTATTTGTCTCAAATAAAAAGTACAGGGAGTATTAAATAGGAATGACAGTATAGTAACAATAACAGAACTTGTAGGTTTTCCCAAATTGAATTAACTCTATTTCTCTGAGTTCAAGGGGTATGGAAAGTTGAATGTTCGATCGCTCAGCAATTATTACATTATCAGTTTAACACCATTCAAATACTACAGAAGGCATTTCTCTATTCACATTGACTTCTTAAGTAAGTATGCATATGCTGAGCTATAAATAGTTTTCTTTCCATGTTTGGTCTCTAAACACTAAATATGTAGACTTCAAATCAGTCTATGCAACCCAGTGGCCCCCTCTCCAGAGGCATCAGTAATGCATTTGGCAAATGCCTTGAACCATGAATTGTAAATTAACTTAGTTATAATCTTGATAATATGAAAAAAGACTTCTAAATACTTATTTTTGAAATGATAACATTAGAAAAAAGAAACAACAAACTATAATTATCATCATTTCTACTTCCTGAAAATTCATTTGAGGTAACCTCTGCCGGTCACAGCTCTACATTTACATACAGTTCTGACCCTCTTTTTGGCTGAGCTGTGGTCAATACACTCTGAAGGTATATCTCCAGAACCTTTTGTTTGATTGTCAAAAATCAACTCTTCTCCAGCATTTATAGTTCTCATGGAACACAGTGCTATTTAGGGAAGGCAAGTGTCAAATTATCAATGAAAACATTGAACACCTGAAGTTTTGGGTCATTACTGTGATTCACAGAATGAGATACAGTTCCATATTGAGCTGCATCCACCGTGAGTTCATCAGATGCGTAGCCCAGATCCTATGTTGTCATATAACCGCCCTCATATTTCAGCTTTTTCACTTGTGATTACCTTTCCAACACATTCAATGACAAAACTCATTCTTTTAATCTTCACATGGATTTTTACATCCCAGCCATGGTCATTGATACTGTGAAAGATGCAAAGTGAATTACTGTGTGCCTTTTTGTACAATCCTATTGGTACAGTGAGGCCCACATTCACAGCTTGAGATACATATATAGATGGGAGTAACAGGTGGAATTTTAATTTGTTGGTTTTTACTCTAAGTCAAAAGAACTCCAGCTTCAGCAGGACAACATTTTTCAAAGAAGCAACCTGTGCATGAGCAATCAAAGGTGGCTTCATTTACTAAGCTGGCTCCGGGAGCTGGTTTGTGTTCATTAATGTAGCAGAAGTCTGAAAGTGGGCCTTCTAAGTGAACCCTATTTTCAACAAATATCAGTCTTTTATTATTCTGTCTTCTGTTGAGTTCATCTTGCCATCTCTGCAGGACTATCCTTTGTTTGGCCTTCATTACAATGTACTTGGCAATGGCAGGTTTCAAAGTTTTGTTATTGTCTTTTGGAGTTATTGCTTTGCCTTTCTTTACCTGAGATAAATAATTATGCTAACTATTAAAGAATTGCTGAAACAGTCATGGGCCCTTGAGATTTTGCAAAGATTCTTAAGTATTTGTAGAATCTAGCCGTCATTTTGATTTTACAAGATATAATTCCATATTCTTCACTGCCTTGTAGTCACACAAGTAGTCGACCAATAGATTGGTGATTCCAACCTATTTACTTGTGTGCTTTTCTTTTCTGCATATTTCCTGAAGAATATCAAGTGTAACTAGCCAAGGCACCATGCCAAGCTCCTTTATGCCTTACCCCAGCTGCTGCCACCTTGTGGATATTTCATTCAAAGTCTAACAGGATAGCTCAGGTGAACTAATGCCCACCCTTGCTCAGTCCTGTGAGACTTGGGGCCAATGCTGGGGGTCTGGTACCTGAGCATCTTGACATCACTGCAGGCACACCTCGGCCACAGTGTCCCAATACTGTATTGTTTTAATAACTACTTTTACTAGGCACTTATTATATGTCATCATCTCTCAGTATTGTACATATATTATTTAATATCTAACACTCTTTGTGTAGGCTTTGTTATCTCAACTTTCCAGACAAGGAACTTGAGACTCAGATACAGTAAAATAATTAACCACAACTTGCTCAGATAATTAATATCATGACTAAGTAGCAGATCAAGTTGTGGGTGACTGAAACACAGTATCTTAAGCACTACACTGTAATGCCTGGCTTAGGAATAAATACTGTGTATCATAAGCAATATCCTAAGATCATGATATTATATAGATACATTTGACAATGTTAGTATTTAGTATTGGAATTTTTATATGACAAAGACATCTACTCCACATACAACAAATGATATCATTGGGTGATTTTCTTGAAAAGTTAACCTAATCTATATACTTAAGGGCCATATGTATGTAACTAAACTCCACCAGATTAAGTCTGCACATTTTGAATTTATTTGAAAATATTTAGCTTTCACCGTTTATTTGTTTCACCTAAGGAGAATATCTCTCTGTCCAATGCCTTACATGATATGAATTATATTATATGCCACCAAGGACTTTTATTCACTCCCAAACCCATTACTTGAAAATTAGAAAAATCAGAAATGTTAATTAAAAAATTAATTTTTGGCAAAGTGCACTGTTTAGGGACACTCTTTGTATTTGTTCCTTCTTCCAATAATTCACAGTTCTTCATAGAAAAATGATGGAAGAATGACCTTAGAACAGCAAAGATTTGGCTGTATCGTCTGATAAGAAATATAAAACATTATATTAAATAATAATAGAATAGTGCAATACATCTCCCATGCTGTATCTTTATGCAGTCTTTGCCCCTCCTTTATATATTTAAGCACCCAGTAATATTATTCTTCAATAATCAAAGATGTCTTAATATAACTACCTTATTTAATTTAATGCCTTAAGTTAAATCCCTTATATTTAATGGGTATTTATACATGTATTTCAATGAATTGTTCCATTTTGTAGTTGTTACCATCTTATAAATGAGCAAAGCAAGCATTTTACATTTTGTTTTCATTTTTAGGTGAAAACAAGAATAATTAAAAGTAAAATGACAGGTTTTTAAGCTCCAATGAAATAACACCTACTTTGACTGAAATATAAAATTCTTTATCATGTATTTCCAGCTTTTCTTCCCAGCTTTCTTGCCACTATCTTTTGCTGAGCATTATAGGGTCTTATAACATCACTTTATTCTTTCCCAAATGCTCAACACATGTTCATGCCTCAGGCCTTCATGAGGTTGTTTCTCTTCATGTTCCTTCTCTTGGAATGCCTTCTTTATCTGTTAAAATTTTATTCATGTTTAAGCTGATTTATCATCTGTCTTTCTTCAAGGAGAACTTATCACTCATTAATTCATTCTGATGAAATTTGAAAAATAGATTTATTTTTTAATTCATTTATCCAGAATTACTTATCAAATTCTTTATAAGTGCTAGCTACAGTGGGAAATCAGATGGTTAATATTCACAAATGTTGCCTTTACACAATCTTTTGTAATACATTTATATTACACGTGTTTTGTTATGATGCTGTATTTATCTATCCCTCTCCCAAGAGGTGATGAAAGGTTAGAGAGACTATGCAGTAGAGATTTATGTTTATCTTTGTATCTTCAGCACTGAGCATTGCTACCTAACACATTCTTTAAATGATTAAAGATGAATGCATAGTAGTTTTTAAGAGGCATATATCTGAAAAATAACGAAGTGAGAAGCAACACTTAGATTTTCTAAATCCTCTACTGTCCACTGTATTGTAGTGACTCCAATAAGAATTCACTAGGAAAATAATCATTCTACTAATCTCTGTGATTCGACCATTTTTTGTTTTCAACTGATAAAATTCGCCGATTGCTTTCAAGCATCAAATTAGTGTCAAGTGTAAACTAGGCATGAAAGTGAGGTGTTGCTAGTCACTTTATTTGTTTTGAATACGTTACTAAAGCGTCCACAATTGGGGACAATCATTATGGATGGTCAATTGGCTTAATATGTGTTTTAATAGTCTAGAGAGACATTAGACCTTCCTTTAACCAAACACAAAACTAGATCTATAGCATGGGTCAATAAACAGAGAACATTGATATGGTTTGGCTGTGCCCCCACCCAAATCTCAACTTGAGTTGTATCTTCCAGAATGCTCAGGTATTGCGGGAGGGACCCAGGGCGAGGTAATTGAATTATGGGGGCCTGTCTTTCCGGTGCTATTCTTGTGATAGTGAGTAAGTCTCACAAGATCTGATGGGTTTATCAGGTGCTTCCGCTTTTGCTTCCTCCTCATTTTCTTTTTCTGTTGCTACGTAAAATGTGCCATTCACCTCCTGCCATGATTCTGACACCTCCCGAGCCATGTGGAACTGTAAGTCCAATTAAACTTTTTTTCTTCCCAGTCTCGGGTATGTCTTTGTCAGCACCGTCAAAACAGACTAATACAAACATTAATTATAACTAAAAGAAAATGACCTCCCCATAAAAAATCCTCTAAAATAGCAAAAGAAGTCAATATGTATGTCTTCACATTTGAATACAGCGCATGATTACAAAAATCATAAAGATAATTTTAAAGCTTTTTATGTGAATTAGGAAGCTGTGTCTTTTCAGTTACAAGCAAAGGATTACTGAACTAAAGAGTCTCAATATTATATGTAAGCTATAATTATGTGCCTGTGATATTGGCTTATGCTAGTTTTTATTGTATTAGATAACAAAAACTTCAAACATGTCTCCAAAATGACAATAATCTATTCAGTCATCAGATTAAGATAAAAGTCAGATTAAGATAAAACAAATATGTGTCTACTGATCTAATACATAGATACAATTTGAGAGAGACTAAAGATAGTAAATGGGAAAAACAACAGTGTTTCAGTACCAGAATGGCTTGAGAACTAGCCAACATTAAAGACGAGGAAAGGTAATTTCCTTTGAAAAAATTGTAAGCTCTTCTACTGTAATTTTTTTAAGTTTTTTAATATTATTATTATACTTAAATTCTGGAATACATGTGCAGAATGTGCAGCTGTGTTACAAAGATATACACATGCCATGGTGGTTTGCTGCACACATCAACCTGTCATCGACATTACGTATTTTTCCTAATGCTATCCCTCCCTTAGCCCCCCAACCCCTGACAGGCACTGGTATGTGTGATGTTCCCTTCCCTGTGTCCATATGTTCTCATTGTTCAACTCCGATGTATGAGTGAGAACATGCGGTGTTTGGTTTTCTGTTCCTGTGTTAGTTTGCTGAGAATGATGGTTTCCAGCTTCATCCATGTCCCTGCAAATGATATGGGTTTTTTATGGATGCATAGTATTCCATGGTGCATATGTGCCACATTTTCTTTATCCAGTCTGTCATTGATGGGTTGGTTCCAAGTCTTTGCTATTGTGAACACTGTTGCAATAAACATACATGTGCATGTGACTTTATAGTAGAATGATTTATATTTCATTGGGTATATACCTAGTAGTGGGATTGCTTGGGCAAATGGTATTTCTAGTTCTAGATCCTTGAGGAATTGCCACACTGTCTTCCACAATAGGTGAACTAATTTACACTCCCACCAACAGTGTCAAAGCATTCTTGTTTCTCCACATCCTCTCTAATATCTATTGTTTCCTGACTTTTCAATGATCTCCGTAATGACTACTGGGTAAACAGCAAAATTAATGTAGAAATAAGTAAGTTCTTTGAAACCAATGAGAACAAAGACACAACATACCAGAATATCTGCGACACAGCTAAAGCAATGTTTAGAGGGAAATTTATGGCCCTAAATGCCTATAGGAGAAAACAGGAAAGATCTAAAATCGACACCTTAACATCACAGTTAAAAGAAGTAGAGAAGTAAGAGCAAACAAATTCAAATGCTAGCAGAAGACAAGAAATAACTAAGAACAGAGCAGAACTGAAGGAGAGAGAGACACAAAAAACCTTTCAAAAAATCAATGAATCCAGTAGCTGGTTTTTTGAAAAGATGAACAAAATAGATAGACTGCTAACTAGTCTAATAAAGGTGAAAAGAAAGAAGAATCAAATAGACACAATAAAAAATGATAAAGGGGATATCACCACTAATTCTACAGAACTACTATAATTTATTGAAAATGTTTAGTTTACATAAATATTACAATTCATGGTTCATGAATAAATTACTTTTCAGGACAGTATCGATTTTGCAATAGCACTCACTTCATTTCAGACACCAGGTGCTATGTAAAGGTGATACTATAGCAATATTCTCTTTTGCGAGTGTAAATTCTCCAAACCTTTCATCTTACTTCTCCATTCCACTAAGCTCAAACCTTGTTACTTATATTCTTACTCCATCTTGGATTTGATGCATAATGTTGGATCCTGATTAGGACAACTTCTTTCTATGATTATAGCATTAATCTTTAGGTGGTGCCTTAGACAATGAGTAGCTCTTTGCCACTCTTCCTTCCTAAATTCCTTTCCTTAAGAATGACATTCATAACAGTCTTCTTTAAGCCTCTCTCAGAGCACAGGTATTACTACCTACCTTTGATTTCAATATATGTTGACTTGGTAAAATAAAATTTTCGTTAATAGAAAAAAAGAAGTGCAATCCTAAAATGTTCCCCAGTAATGTGTTGTGAGTAAATATAAAGGAGTATGGTAGAAAGAGAGAAGTAGGTAGAGGAAATAGAGGTAAATCAGTACAGATAAGAAGAGTAAGAGAAGACACGTATCAAACAATTCACTCATATTACATGCATGCATTCCTGCACAGAGTTAGGCCTTTGGATGATATTAACTATTGTGGAATTGAATTTCTTGGAAGTCTGACATCATAGTTTTTAAAGCTGTTTTGCATTTTTATTGATATATTATTTTTGTGTTTTGTTCATTATCAAGTCTATGTTTACATATTCAAATCTAGCAGCTAACACTTTTGGATTTCAGGCAAGTTATATAAGGTCTCAATAAAATGTGACTAATAATAAATTACCCAGCAGGGGATATGTTATAAATAAAATGACATGTATAAATTCCCAGTAAATGTACTTGGAAACATTTAATACTTATCTATTATTATTTTAAAAGTAGTATCATCAACATTATCATTATTATGCTATTGTTACGAAACACTTTTAAGAAACCATCCTACTTAAGTAGCACTGCTTTTAATTTAGTTTGTATTACATAAAGGTATATTCTTTATACTATTTTATTGCTGATGTAAATTATCTCGTTCTTCATTTAATATTTATAATATACCTCTTCATCCTTTCCATGTTACCATTAGTCTGTCTTATTCATTTTTTAAAGCTTAAAAGAGATTCTCAATAAATCTGAATAAAAAGATATGACTATTAATATCAATAAGTAATGTTTATTCACAGCTTACTACATACCCACCCTAATTCCATAACATTTTGTATATTTTTAATTTATTTTACTTAAAACTATCTTACCTCCTTTTTTATTTTATAAAAATTTAGACTTGTAGAAGATAAATGAATTTCCCATTGAATTCCCATTAATAATTGGGAAGGCCAGAATATGAACTCACCTCGTCATCAGTCTCAAAGATTCTTTAAGTATTCTGCCGTAAATACTCCTGTACTGCCTTTATGCTAATTTCTTAGCAATAATAAAGTTACCATTTCAAATGTTCATGCCATGGCAAAAACTAAGAAATTATCATACAAATAAACCGAGGAAAACTTAACTTATGCATGTATGCTTTCCTAGTATTTATTCAAAATTAATTTTCCCTTTTATTTTGTCTGAGAAATAAATGACCAAGAGAAATGTTCAAAAATAATGTCCCTCAAGTTTGGTAGATGCTATTAATGACAGAGTAAGGGAAAAAGAAACAAAATTGAAAATCGAAGATTAATATTAAAACACAGCCAATTAAAAGCACTTTCAGTGTAAATTTGATTTTATGTTATTTGTGGTTGAATCGTGTTTGGGTTTAATTAAATTTACCTTTTAGACACCTAGACTTAGACTAAAAGTTTATATCGACTGAATCTCTTGTAGGTTTTGCTTGTATTTTGTGAGTGTCATAATGACTTCATGATAGTTCATGAGAGTGGACTGATTACCTTCCTTTCTATGTCCAAATGTTGTATAATTACTAACTGGTATACAAAAAAATGATTAAGCAAATCAATAATCTTTTGAAACTTAACATCAATTTGAACTAGTTCCCCCAATGTTTGAAGTAGTTCTTTGAAAGTTTTTGAAAGAACAACGTGTCATATAAGACTTACATTTAAATGATGAAAGAATCTTGTGCCTTTTACTACATTTTTACTAAATCTTGGTGATAGTACATATATGGTAATATTCAGAGCCAGAAAGAAAAATGTACGTTAGAAAAGAGGGAAAAAACGACTTTCATAACTATCATTTTTCTCATCAAGTGTTCATAATATTTAAGAAATTAGAATGCAGCTATTAAAGCAGTGCTCAGATTTTTATTTTGTTTTCCAATCTGCCAAATTAATCTGTATGAATATTGCATATCTGTATGTGTATATCTATTTGTATCTTAGTCATCTTTGGAAGAATAAAATTATTTTATTTAGAACATATTAATCTAATTTTTTATTTCTATAATTATCTACTAAGTAAACAAGGTAAAAATAAAATTTATTTTGGCAATACCTGAGGAGGAAAGTATATTAATTTATTTGAAATATTTTGTTAATATTTTTTTCATGATTTTGCTACATTTTGAAGCAGAAAGGAGCCATATAGTAGATACTACTGTACAAATATATGTTTACATACACATGCATACACAGAGAGAGAGAAAGACAGAGACAGAGAATACGAAGCTAAATCACCCACTAGTGCCTATAATAGGTCCTCAATTAATATTTAGAAACTTGAGATATAATTTCTGGCTACATAAAGGCAAGCAAAAATATCAGTATCAAAAGAATAAATATTTGAAAAAAGAGTGAAATAAATATTTAACTGAAAGTCAGAAAACACATTTTTAATGAAAGTAGGTATTATGACTTAGAGCATTAATATCAGAATATACTGCTCAATTTATATTTACATAATTAGTAATTTATAGTCAATTCACTGGGAATAATAAATCAAATAAACAATAATTTGGAACAATTTGATTGCAGCCTTTCAAGGAAACTTAGAAGAATAATTTAGACTTGATTTATGTGCTAGAGGCTTGAATTAGCTCTTAGCCATCCTTTTACTACCAGAGTTGGTTTTGAACACAAAATTATGGAACATTCTCTCATTTGATAGGTTTTTGGGTAGAATGAAATATTATCACTTACTTTTATATGCAAATTTTATTCTAGTTTTTGCTTCATCAGAATTAGCGTGGAAAATAAACGTTAACTACAAAAGACTGACATCCAGAGCTCACATCTCACTGCTGCTGTAGTAAAGTTGATTGATTTAAAATGGAAATCTATATTGGCATTTGCACTACTTTCTTTAAATCTTTCACTTACCAAGTAGTTGCATATATGCTGTAGGGCTTACCTACTTAGGGATAGCTGTTTGTTTAAAATTCAATGGTGATTGAATAGCTAGAAGCCATAACATTTGTCCTACAGAATAAAACACCTCAAGAGAAAGAAATTACTTATATGGCTGTAGGGCTATATCAGACACAAAATACGCCTTTCTAGCAGTAGCTTCTGAGCTGATCAATGGCAGAATTATATTTTAAAAAAGGCCAGTGCACACAAATGTTCTTTGTCATATTTGATTATAAAAAATATAAATTGATGAATAAATTTTGTATCCCAGATAACAGTTAGCTCAATATTTTACTACGTCTAGTCTTATCTTGAGAATATGTATTATGGTAACCCAAGTACTTTCCCCCCGCCCATATACTTTTAGGGCAAATTTGCTCCATATGCTATTAAGCCAAAGTTTTTCAGTATTAATGTTCTTCACAGTTTTTCAGAATAGAAACTATTTTCTATTTAGAATGCTTTCAGAAGCTTGAGGCTTGAAAGCACTTGCTGTAGTCAACACCTTAGAAAAATAATATAGCCTTCAGATCTCTGCAAAGTCACAATAGATGAAATATGTTTACATTGGAAAACCATGCTATGGTCCAGATTCTTCTGGGATCAATGAGTAAGTAAGCAATAATTAAATACTCAAAGACAGTTCGCCAAACACAGTTAGAAACAAATGCTAATGCTAATGGGTTGTAAGAGAACTCAAGCAAGAACCAATCCTTATGGGATTTAATTATTTACTTAGAACAGAAAAGGTATGGGAAACCCTGAAGCTGAGAACAACCTCAAAGGTTATTACTCTAGTTATACAAATTAAAGATTGTTTCAAGTTTATTATTGAGAAGGAAATGGTGGTGGTGGTGTTTTCTAATGGTTTCACTTACAATCTCTTCCCTTTGTCTTCTTTTTCTTTTCCAAAAGGATCTCTTGTCCATTCTCATGATTCTGATACATTTAATTCAGATAAGTCTCCAAGTGCTACATATCCTGTGACATCATGAATGTTATGGAAGACTACAGAGGTGAAGTGTCATTTTCATCACATCATATGAACCGTATAAACTATTCACTTGTCATGTCACACCTGAATTATCACTTTTGTCAAGTTTCCCCACTGTAAAGTTCTTTTTGTTCCACTTTCCATTATATGCTCTTTACAAGGGATTCACTATGTGAATTCTAATGAGTCCTAGAAAATTTGTTGTTTTTCAGTTTGCTAGTTTTTTTTTTCTTGTTATATGGATAAGAGTTTCAAATTCCAAGTTTTTTTTCATACCAGAATCCTGAAATCTCAGAATGCCTTTTAAAAGTATAAATCAAATAATGTCTTTCTCATATGCTTACTTTATGACATGGCTACCACACCTCAGGTTGTTTCTTAAAGTTAAATGATAACTTTTGTTCATGTAAAAATCTGTATGCCAATATTTATAATGGCTTTATTAGGAGTCACACTAAACTAGAAATAACACAAATATCCTTCAATTGCTGAATTGATAAAAACAAAAACAAAGGAAAAAAGGGACCGTGCTGCAATACTCTTCAACAATGAAAGGAGTGAAGCACCAATACAGGAGACAACAAATGCATTATGATAAATTAAAGAATCCGTACACTAATGTCAATATACAATATGATTTTATTCATGTTATATTGTGTTATAGGCAAAACTGTAGGGGCAGATAACAGAATAATTGTGTATAACGGTTGTGTTTTGGAGGATGGTTTGAAGCAAAAGTGCCTGAAGCCAATTGTTCAGTGTGATGAATTTGTTTTACATCATGATTGTGTTGCCAGTTACATGATTATATGCTTTGCCAAACATTCAGAAATATATACCAGAAAGGATTAATTTTACTCCATGTGAATTGTACCTTAATATTATATATTTTTAAAATGAAAAAACCTACTGTATTTAACATTATAAAAGTCCAAGTTAGGAAATTTCCTTTCCTAACACTGCCTAAGTTTAGATCTTACACATGTCATCTCATACACAATGGCTTATGTGGTGGAGAGTCTTTTAATTTGCAGTTCAGTGATTTTCAAGGGTAATATTGATGTTAGATTTTTTTTTTTTTTACATACTGACTTTAGAATACCATCTCTGAGTACAAGACAACCCTTCTGAAAACAAATAACTAAATAATATTTTGCATGTCATGATTAGCTTTGAAACGATTACATGGGAAAGGTACCAATCTCAGTTCTGGTGGTCTTTAAAAATGGCAAAAATGTCATGATAGGTAAAGAGGAAATAGCCCATAAAAGTGGCCAGAAGGATAAATGTTCCTATTTAAGTAAGATGTTTGAAAATACTTACAGTAGAATTTATAGTGAATTTGACTAATCCAAAATAATTCAGAATTCCTAGAATACAGAATGTGTTTGAAGAAAAGGACAGACATCACTCCTGGAGAAGTAATGAGGCAAGATCTTGACAGTTGTCAACAATTTCTCCGTACTTCTCCATAGATTCTTTCCTTTCCTCATTGTATTCTCACCATTTTGAAGCCTGAAACAATGATAGAAAGAATTCTGGTTTAGGGGGTCAGAAGGGCCAGGGTTTTGTCATGGGAAACTGTATTAATACATGATCTGCTCCAGTACCACTAACTGAAAGAAATTGTTATACGTAATAATCTAGTTTATCAAATTCACTTAAACAATTTGGAGCGAAAAAATAATGTTATAAGTTACATCTGTATCACAAAATTTCTAAAATAAGTAATTAAACATTTCTTACAAAAATATTTGAAACCATTTTTTATAGGCAAGCTTATAGATTCTAAAATTAGATTTGAACTTATAAATTAGAATAACTAAATTTTATTCTAATTTCAAATAGCATCCCTGTTGCATTTAAATATAATTACAAAAGATATTAGCATTTTGTTAAAACATTTTATCTCTGAATTCTCTGTTATTTTATAGCAATTACATATTTTTAAAGAACAAATTGAGACCTTAAAACAGGTAAAACTTAGTTTAGACAGCATTTAACTTTCATCAATCGTTTTTTAAATTTTTTATTGTTTTTGGAAATACTTCAGATACACTTATCAATTTGGCATTTAATTTTGTGGCTGCAAATCAAATTTAATTTAAAATTAAGAGCTACACAAAAACAATAAGATATTGGAAGTGATTGCAGAAAAAATTGCAGCTGTTTCATTTTTAAAATGTATATATAAGTGAAATAAATGCCTTCAATACCAAGGTTGTCCATTAACATTTTTGTAAGTCTCCTTCCAGAAGTATAATTTTTATTGTTTATATTGACTTCAGGAATCTGACTAATGTATAAAAAATGACCTAGTTTTTAAAAAGTGTCTTCCATGTAATAGTTTTGTCTTCAGGTTGTTTTTCAGTGGATTAAACATACCAATAATAAGCAAAAAGGCAAAAACAAAACATGTTAATTTTTTTCTATATTTCCAACTTTTTAAAAATTTTACTTTAAGTTCCAGGACACAAGTATAGAAAGTGCAAGTTTGTTACGCAGTTATGCGTGTGCCGTGGTGGTTTGCTGCACCTATTGACCTGTCCTCTAAGTTCCCTCCCCTCACTCCCACCCTCCAACAGGTCCTGGTGTGTGATGTTCCCCTTCCCTGTGTCCATGTGTTCTCATTGTTTGACTCCCAATTATGAATGAGAAGATGCAGTGTTTGGTTTTCTGCTCCTGTGTTAGTTTGCTGAGGATGATGGCTTCCAGCTTCATCCACGTCCCTGCAAAGGACGTGATTTCATTCCTTTTTATGGCTGCATAGTATTCCAAGGTATATGTGTACCACATATTTTTTATCCAGCCTATCATTGATGGGCATTTGGGTTGGTTCCATGACTTTGCTATTGTAAAAAGCTCTGCAATAAACATGCATGTACATGTGTCTTCATAGTAGAATGATTTATAATCCTTGAGTATATGCCCAGTAATGGGATTGCTGGGTCAAATGGTAATTCTGGTTCTAGATCCTTGAGGAATCACCATATTCTTTTCCACAGTGGTTGAACTAATTTACGTTCCCGCCAACAGTGTAAAGTGTTCCTATTTCTCACAGCCTCACCAGGATATATTGTTTCTTGACTTTTTAATAATCGCCATTCTGACTAGTGGAGATGGTATCTCATCGTGACTTTGATTTGCATTTCTCTGATGATCAGTGATGTCGAGTTTTTTTTCATATGTTCATTGGTCAGATAATTATCTTCTTTTGAGAAGTGTCTGTTCGTATTCTTTGTCCACTTTTTGATGGCTTTCTTTTTCTAATTTCAAATAGCATCCCTGTTGCATTTAAGTACAATTGCAAAAGATATTAGCATTTTGTTAAAACATTTTCTCTCTGAATTCTCTATTATTTTTATAGAATTTAAATACTTTTGAAGAACAAATTGAGACCTTAAAATGTGTAGAACTTAGTTTAGCCAGCATAATCCTGATTCCAAATCTGAGAAGAGACACAACAAAAAAAGAAAACTTCAGGCCAACATCCCTAATGGACATGGATGCAAAAATCCTCAATAAAATACTGGGAAACCGAATCCGGCAGAACATAAAAAACCTTATCCACTATGGTCGAGTCAGTTTCATCCATGGGATGCAAAGCTCGTTCAACATATGCAAATCAGTAAACATAATCCATCATATAAACAGAACCAAAGACAAAAACTACATGATTATCTCAATAAATGTGAAAAAGGCCTTTGATAAAATTCAACATCTCTTCATGTTAAAAACTCTTAATAAACTAGGTATTGATGAAACTTATCTCAAAATAATAAGAGCTATTTATGACAAACCCACAGGCAATAACATATTGAATGGGTGTCTGGGCAAAAGCTGGAAGTATTCTCTTTGAAAATTGGTACATGACAAGGATGCTCTCCCTCACCACTCCTGTTAAACATAGTATTGGAAATTCTGGCCATGGCAATCAGGCAAGAGAAGTAAATAAATCATATTCAAATAGGCAGAGAGGAAGTTGAATTGTCTCTCTCTGCAGGTGGCATGATTTTATATTTAGAAAACCCCATCATCTCAGACCAGAACTCCTTAAACTGATGAAGAAAGTTCAGCAAACTCTCAGTATACAAAATCAATGTGCAAAAAACACAAGCATTCCTATTCACCAATAATAGAGAGCCAAATCATGAATGAACCCCCATTTACAATTACTACAAAGAGAATAAAATACACAGGAACACAGTTAACAAGGGATTTGAAGGACCTATTCAAGGAGAACTACAAACCAACTTTTATTTTAAGTTCAGGAGTACATGTGTAGGATGCACAAATTTGTTACATAGATAAACATGTGCCACAGTGGTTTGCTGCACAGATCACCCCATCATCTAGGTATTAAGCCCAGCATCCATTAGCTATTTTTCCTGATCCTCTAGCTCCTCCCATTCCCCGCCCCACCCCACCCCCGCCTATAGGCCCCAGTGTGTGTTTTTCCCCGCTATGTGTTCATATGTTCTCATTATCTAGCTCCAACTCATAAGTGAGAACATCCTGTATTTGGTTTTCTGTCCCTGTGTTAGTTTGCTAAGGAGAATAGCCTACAGCTCCATCTATGGCCCTGAAAAGGACATGATCTTATTTCTTTTTATGGCTGCATAGTATTCCATGGTGTGTGTGTACCACATTTTCTTTATCCAGTCTGTCATTGATGGGCATTTAGGTTGATTCCATGTCTTGGTTATTGTGAATAGTGCTGCAATGAACATACGTGTGCATGTATCTTTCTAATAGACTTACAGTCATTTGGGCACGTACCCAGTAATGGGATCGTTGGGTCAAACAGTGTTTCTGCCTCTAGGTTTTTAAGAAATTGCCACACTGTCTTCCACAATGGTTGGACTACTTATACTCCCACTAAGAGTGTAAAGGCGTTCCTTTTTCTTTACAAACTCACAAACATCTGTTGTTTTTGGATTTTTTAATAATAGGCATTCTGACAGGTGTGAGAAGGTGTCTCATTGTAGTTTTGATTTGTATTTATCTAATTATCAGTGATGTTGAGCTTTTTTATTTGTATGTTTTTTGGCTGCATGTATGTCTTCTTTTGAGAAGAGTCTGTTCATGTTCTTTGCCACTTTTTAATGGGTTGTTTCTTTTTCTCGTAAATTTGTTTAAGTTCCTTATAGGTGCTGGACATTAGACCTTTGTCAGATGGATACCATCCAAAACTTTTCTCCCATTATGTAGGTTGTCTCTTTACTCTGTTTATATTAATAGTTTCTTTTCCTGTGAAGAAGCTATTAGTTTAATTAGATCCTATTTGTCAATTTTCCTTAACAAAACATTTTTAAATGCATAAATTATGTGTTATCTATCTCTGGGTGCTACTCGTAATTTCCAGTGGTCTACTCAGCATTAAAATGTGAATCATGTGATAATATTTCATATAGATCTGGCATTCATGATTAAATGTTGTTGGCAGAATTATTGGAGTTATTGGGGCTATTTAATAAAGCCAATGATGAGAATTAGAAAGGCTGGGTTAAATTTCATCATAGTCGAGCACATATGCCTTATAAAGTGCTTCTTAAAGGCTACTGTGTTGTATGATCATTTCCAGTAATTTTGCTAGGCAATTGTTTCCCAACTTCAGACAACAACTGTATGAACCCAGAAAGAAGATTATATGTAAGAAATGGCACTATCTCTTTTGATCATTATTAGGAGTTTACATCTTTCTTCTGCATTCACAATAAAATGTCTACATTTATAAAATTATTGCTGTAATAGACTTTTTTATTTAAAAATATTTTTACTTAAAAAATATAAAGATTGCTGTCTTTAAAAAATAATCAGTAGATCACAAAATGTAACAATTAAGTAACAATCACCACACTGCTTCCCTTTTGGAAGTCAATGTTCTTAGAAAAATAATCTGGGCTTCTGAGGCTTTCTCTGCACTATTTAGTGAACTGTCAAATATGACAATATTATAAATAAGTGATAATCTTTAGAATCTTTCTAAATTTATATTAAGTTGTATTTGAAGCACTTCAGGTGGAAATTCCAATTAAATAAGGCTTGCTGTATACACATTTTTCTCTTTTATCTTGTTCCTAAATATGGGTAAATGATATTACAGAAAGAGAAAGTACATGGGCTTAAAATAGTAAAAAGAATTGGAAAGGAAAAAAAATCAGAAGAGATTTCAACAGATTGTGAGAACACTAAATGAAGAGAGAGGAATGCCAACTGATAAAATAAGTTGGCAGAAGCTGCAGGTTAGAATACTCAGTAATCCTGCCCAAATATGCTTGGGAAGCTTTGGATTTGGAAACACCAGGAATGTTACAGGCAAGTCATGAGGTTGAAAGCCAGGGAAATTAATTGAAGTTATGCAAAGCATTTAAACCACCAATTTATCTATCTTACTTTATATTCAGAATATCAAGAAATTATGAGTCAACACTTTTTCTTAAAAATGTCAAATGTACCTTAGAGGAGTGAATTTCTGCCCAACAAAACAACCAATCCTAAGATCCAGCACAGAAAATAAAGAACAACATTGAACAGATCCTGCCCACATATGGAGTTTCTCTCCCATAGTTGCAGGCATCATTGTTAAATATGAATGGCCCATTCTGGATCAGCAGAATTTTTAAAAAAGTACAAAATTTTAAAAAAGGATAACAAAGGTTCAAAAAATAAAATACGTGATCAAAATAAATAAAGATAATTTCAGAAATAGAATAGATGTTTTTAAAGATAGTCATTCAAAAAGTCCACAAGGAGGAATTGAAATCATAAATGAGAACAGAATGTTATTTTGAAAAGTAACAAGCGCACAAGAAAAATATTTTAAGACACATATATGTATACATATACATATTTAAATTCAGACATAGACTTAGTTTCAATTTTGATTTGTAAAAAGCTTGAAAATTTCATGCTGAACATTGTAAGAAGAGAAAAACGGAACAATCTGAAAATTGACAGCTTTTCTCAGACCATCAGAGAATTAGGGTTCTAATACAAACCCTGATCTACATATCTGAAACAAAACAAAACAAAACATGAATTTAAGAGAAGCACCAAATGCTGTTTCTTAGAAAAGTTCAATATAATTAATAAATTGGTAAACTGATAAGATTGATATACTTTTGATCAATTTAACCAGGGGAAAAAAAGAGAAAAGATACAGTTTGCTGATATCAGAAATGAAAAGACTTCAGAGGGTGGTGGCTCACGCCTATAATCCCAGCACTTTGAGTGGCCCAGGCAGGCGGATTGCTTGAGGTCAGGAGTTGGGAGACAAACCTGGGCAACATGGCCAAAGACCGTCTCTACAAAAAAACCCACAAAAATTAGCTGAGCATGCTGTGTGTGCCTGTAGTCCCAGCTACTTGGTAGACTAAGATGCGAGAAGCACTTGAGCCAGACGGCGAAGGTTTCAGTGAGCCAAGATCATGACACTGCACTCCAGCCTAGGCAACAGGGCACGACTCTGTCTCAAAAAACAAAAGGGAGAAATTAAAAAGAGGGCATCACTGTTGATTCCATGAGGCCATCACTGTTAATTCCATGGGCACCACAGTTTTAAAACTTTGATGAAATTGATTAACTCATTGAATAACAGAAATCTTCCAAACTCATGTAGGAGAAATATATAATCTGAAAACACCAATATCTATTAAATAAATTAAACCAAAGTTAATAATCTTTCTGAAAAGAAAGCATCAGGAACAAATGATTTTAAGGGGTGACTTTTACCAAATATTTTCAGAATAAAAGATACTAGTTCTCCACAAACTCTCCCAGAAATGAAAAGTAGAATGAAGACTCTCCACTCATTCTATGAGGCAAAAATTATCCTAATGTCAAACTAAACAAAAACATTACAGGAAAGGGAAAGTACAAACTAGTATCTCTCATGAACCTAGATGCAAAACTTCTCAAAAGATCCTAACTTATTGGATCCAACAATATATCAAAATAATTATATTTCACAATCAAGTGGGATTTATTTCAGGTATGCAAGACTGTTTCAATATTCACAGATCATTTAATGTAATTCACCAAATCAGCAGACTAAAGAAGAAAAATTATACTATCGTATCAATTGATGCAGGAAAAGTTTTGACAAAATATAATTTCTAGTTATGATAATTACACTTAGCAAACTGACAATATAGGAGAACGTCATCAACTTAATTAAGAACACTTACAAAAAATCAATAGCAAATATTATATTTAACGGTGATAAACTAGATGCTTTCCTCTAAGATTGAGAGCAAAGCAAATATTGCCTCACCATGTTTATTTCTATAACTTTGTATTATGTTTTGAAATCAGGATGTGAGATAACCACAGTTTTGTTTTTCTTTCTCTGAATTGATTTGGCTATTTATGACTTTTGTAGTTGCATTTCTTCTTCTTTTTTTTCCTGTAAAAAATACCATTGAAGTTTTGGTGGTGACAACATTGTGGATTGCTTTGAAAATCCAACATTGTGGATTGCTTTGAAAAGTATGCACATTTTAAAAATATTAGTTTTAAAATCTGTGAACACAAAATGTTTCTTCATTTTCTTGTGTCTCTTAAAATTTATTTTAGACTGGGTGCGGTGGCTCAAGCCTGTAATCCCAGCACTTTGGGAGGCCGAGACGGGTGGATCACGAGGTCAGGAGATCGAGACCATCCTGGGTAACAGAGTGAAACCCCGTCTCTACTAAAAAATACAAAAAACTAGCTGGGTGGTGGCGGGCACCTGTAGTCCCAGCTACTTGGGAGGCTGAGGCAGGGGAATGGCAAAACCGGGGAGGCGGAGCTTAGAGTAAGCTGAGATCTGGCCACTGCACTCCAGCCTGGGCGACAGAGTGAGACTCGAAAAAAAAAAAAAAAAAAAAATTATTTTATTGGTGTTTCATAGTTTTTAATATGTAAGTCCTTCATCTCTGTAGTTTATTCCCAATTTATTTTTTGTTAATGAAATTGATTTTCTAATTTTATTTTAAAATAGTTTACTGTTAATATATAGAAACACAATTATTTTGTGTGTTTTAATTTTGTGTCCTGCAACTTTACTAAATTCATTTGTTCAAATATTTTTTAGTGGAGTCTTTAAAATTTCATTATATGAGATCATGCTACCTGTAGACAGAAACAATTGTACTTCTTCTTTCTGATGTGGGGGTATTTTATTTCTCTTTCTCACAAATTATCTGGCAATTTTTTTTCTCACAATTTCTCACAAATAGCCAAGATATGGACACAATTTATATGTCCTTTGACAGATGACTGAATAAAGAAAATATGATATATACACACAATAGGATATTATTTAGCCTTTAGCAAGAAGGAAATTTTGCAATAAATGACAGCATTGATGCCTTGATGCCATAGTAAAATGAAATTAAAGTAAAAAGACAGTAAGGGAAATAAACTAGTCACAGAAAGATAAATACTGCATGATTTCACTTATATGAGGTATCTAAAATAGTCAAATTCATAGAATCAGAGTGGAATGGTAGTTGATAGGGCCTGGGAATAGAGGAAATGGGGAGTTACTAATCAATCAATGGGCAAAATCTTTTAGTTAAGCAAGACAAATGATTTCTAGAGATGTGTTATATAACATTGTACCTATAGTCAACAATATTGTATCGTACATTTAAAGTGTTTTAAAAAGGCAGGTCTCATGTTGGGTTCTTACCACAAGAAGATGAAATTATATTCAAAATTCTCTCACATCATTCCTACTCAACAATATACTATAAATCCTAGCTAATACAGTGAGACAAAATGAAGTATACATATTGGAAAAACTAAATAAAGCTATCTTTGCATGCAGGTGACCTACGTGTTTATGTAGAAAATCCCAGAAATTTGACAAAAGTTCTGGAAATAAATGATTATTGCAAGTTTACACAGGATACAAGATTAATATATAGAGTAAATTTCATTCCCATATACCAGCAATGAGCAATTTAAATTAATAACATATTGTTATTTATAATGACTCTAAAATATGTACAAATGTAGCCAAATATGTACAGAAACTTGACATGGGAAACTACAAAGCTCTTTTAAAAGTAATTGATGACTACCTAAGTAAATGAAAAGATCATGTGTTCATATATTGGAAGGCTCAATATTCTTAAAATGCCATTTCTTTCCAAATTTATCTATAACTTCAACTTAATCCCAATAAGAATTTCAGCCAACTAATTTTCATTATCAACAAATTTATTATAAAGCTTATGTGCAAGGGCAAAAGATCTAGAGTAGTCAACACAATGTTAAAGAAGAAGAGCAAAGTTGGAAGACTGACACTATTCAACTTAAAGATTTACCATAAAGCTACAGTAGCTAAGGAGTCATTGTATTAATGAAATAATAGGCCCATGGAACAGAGTACAAAGCTCAGAAATAGAACCATACTAACAGTCAAGTGATCTTTGACAAAGAAGCAAAGGCAACTCAATGGAGAAATGCTGGCTTTTCCTCAAATAGTGCAGGGATAATTGGAACTTCTAAAGGAGCTCCCACTCATTGCTGATTGGTGTGTGTTAATAAAATACTATATCCTCTGTCAGAGACAATATGGCAGCCCCAACAAAGCTAAACATGTCACCATACAATTTGACAACCAGGCCCTGAGGTTCTTACACAGTGGTTTAAAATCTATGTTCACACTAAAACTTCCAGGTAGAAGTTTGTAATAGTGTTATGAATAATTATCAAAAACCGGGAATATATCCAGAAGTCCTTCAATAGGTGAATAGATAAATAAACTGGAAAATAATATAGATGGAATCATATAGCATGTAGCCTTGTCAGCTGGCTAATATGCTTTTAAGTTTTTTCCAGGTTATTGTTTGGCTTGATACTCAGATTGTTTAAAAATATTTCATTGCATCAATAATCTGTGCTATCAAACCAAAAAATAACAGGAAAAATCTTAAATGTATATTAGCCAGCTGACAAGGCTATGTGCTATATGATTCAATCCATATTATGTTCTAGAAAAGGCAAAACTAATGGGATAATAAAAGATCAAATAATTACTAGAGGCTGAGAATAAGTGAAGCACAGGAAATGTTTAAAGAGTACAACTATTTCGTATGATACTGTAAATAAGGATATTTGACATTATGCATTTGTCAAGAACTGTAGAAATATAGAAAATAAGAGAGAACCTTAACGAAAACAAATTCTTAAAAATTACATAGAAAATCATGGGATAGGCCTGGTGTGATGGCTCATGCCTGTAATCCCAGCACTTTGGGAGGCCGAGGCAGGCGTACCATGAGGTCAGGAGTTGGAGACCAGCCTGGCCAACATAGTGAAACCCCGTCTCTACTAAAAATATAAAAATTAGCTGGGCATTGTGGTGTGTGCCTGTAATCCCAGATATTTGGGAGGCTGGGGCAGGAGAATCGTTTGAACCTGGGAGGTGGAGGTTGTAGTGAGCTGAGATTGCGCCACTGCACTTCAGCCTGGGCAACAGAGTGAGACTCCATCTCAAAAACAAAAAACAAAAAACAAACAAAAAAGAAAGTCATGAGATAACAGGAAACAATGTAGACTGTGACAAGATAATTTAGTTTTATTACAAATATAGGAAACAACCCCACTAAAGGGGTTGGGAAAAGAGTGCTGATGTAAGTATTTTCAGAAATGAATGGAGTCTCTAAGGTTAAAGGCAAAATTAAATGCCCATAAGGAATTTATTTGATAAAGTTGTTTTCAGTAGAAATATGAGTTAACATTTCTGATACTGCTATAGATGTATACTGGAATTGAACAGTTAAGAAAAAATGTTGGCTTACACTGTGAGTCAGGTTCTCATGGTTGGACTAGGATTTTGCAGATACACAAGAGGTAGAAAGTAGGATGATACATTAGTAATATGGATTAAAGTTGCATATCGCATTGGGAATTTATTTAACTTTATGTATATTGGGAATTTATTTAACTTTATGTATATTTATTTAACTTTATGTATATATACATATAGAAGTATTTATAAAATATATCTATACATATGTTAGTGTATATACACATGTATTTTTTGCTTTGTCACCTTATAGCATCTGAAGAAATACACAAGTAGCAACATGCACATCTATTCCCGCATCTTGGTTTCTACAATAAATGTAAGTGGAGCTTCTTGGAGAAATGGTTGATTTTAGGACTATGGCAGGAAATATATAAGATGAGTCTGGAGTATCTTATAATGCCAGAAAGTAATGAAATGCTAAAAAAAGAAAAAGAAAGAAAGAAAAAAGAAATGACAGTTGGAAATATATAAAAGCGCGACACAGCAGCCAAGGGAAAGAAATCCTACTAGCCAAAGCTGGAACAATTTTAGCAAAAAATGAAGGAGTGCTGGATTATAACATAGAGGATTAAATAAATACCTGTGCATCTATACTGATATAAATACATAATTGAGCAAATTAGTAAGTCACGAAAAGAGACAAATCTCCCATGAAGAGGAAAGCCAAATAATTTATCTACAGACACCCTAGAGACAAGTATAACTCTCCACTCCTTAAGTGTGAGCTGCAGACACTGGTCCCCTTTTAAAGGTACAGAATAGAACGGGGAAAATACATATAGCATTGTAGTGGAGAAATCTGACAGATACTACTTCAGCCTGGTAACCACTGTCAATATCAATAATCATAAATAATTGATAGTATATACATTTGATTTACATACATGTGATGAAAATTACACTTTAGATATGTGGACTTCTTCTCAAAATCCCATGAAGTCAGTGTAATGATGAGAAAAAAAAAAAAATAGAGAAAAAATCCAGTACTGGGGCAACCTGCAAATAATTTGACGAGTATTATTCAAAATTGTCAAGGTCGCCAAAAGCAAGAAAATTCTGACAAACTGTCACCACAAAGAGATTCATAAAGAGAAATGACAATTTAATGTAAGGTCATGTTTTGAATGGGCTCCTCAGACAGAAAACAGACATTCGGTAAAAACTAAGGAAATCTAACTTTATGGTAGTCTTTAGTTAATTAAGAAAAAAGGAGGCCGGGGCGGTGGCTCATGCCTGTAATCCCAGCACTTTGGGAGGCTGAGGTGGGGGATTACCTAAGGTCCGAGTTTCAGATTAGCCTGGCCAACATGGTGAAACCCTGTCTCTACTAAAAATACAAAATTAGCCAGACGTGGTGGCACATGCCTGTAATCCCAGCTACTTGGGAGGCTGAGGCAGGAGAATTGCTTGAACCCGGGAGGCTGAGGTTGCGGTGAGCCAAGATAGTGCCATTGCACTCCAACCTGGGCAACAAGAGCAAAGCTCTGTCACCAAAAAAAAAAAAAAAAAAAGAAAAGAAAAAGAAAAAGAAAAGAAAAAAGAAGATATGATTTCAATAATATGATGTTCTGGAAAAAGCAAAACTATAGAGACAATAAAAACTCATTGATTCCCAGAAGCTCTGGTAGGTACAGAGCATGATAATTAAATAGTAAAGCACAGAGTATTTTTAGGGTACCAAAGTTATTCTGTGTGATATTTTGTTGAATACATTATCTTATGCATTTTTCAAAACTAGTAGAAAGCTTAAAGAAGGAAATTTAATGTATGCAAATTAGAAAAAAAAATATTGGGGAGGTTTGAGGATTCCCAGAAAGGAATGAAGACTGTGACAAGAAAAATTAAGTATTACAAACGTATGAAATAATTTTTGTGTAAGGTCAAGAAGAAAAAATGCTGACTTCAGTAATTTTTGAAACGAGTAATCTATAAGATGAAAAAAAAGTGAACAGCACACAAGGAATCTTGTTACACAAATGTAAGTACTGTTGATAACATGCACCTTCGGTGTGATATGATAGAGCTGAATAACTTGTTTGCCATGAAGGTAACGATGAACAATTCTCGTACAATTATACATATATACTGAAAATAAACAATGACATAAATTGATGACAAACAGTGGGAGCCAGGTTTTTTACTATCTGGGTAGGAATTTACGTATTAGCAAAGGGAGGCCAAAATGGTGTATATGGTAATGGTTTAGAGTGGGAGACATTAGTACTAATAAACATTTAATATCATATAAATGCAGATGTCTACTTAGGAAAATTAGATATGTGTATATAAAAATAGATTAGCAAAAATATGTATATTTCCTTGCTGTTAGCTGAGAAGGCCTGGAAGCACTGATACTCCAGTATCAGTGAGTACATCACAATCTTAGTTTCTAATATCATTCTTGAAAAAAGGAAGAGAGGAAAGGAAAGGGAAAGGAAAGGAAAGGAAACGAAAGGAAACGAAAGGAAAGGAAAGGAAAGAAAAAAGGAAAGGAGAAAAGAAATTGAGGCTCCTTAGAGAAATGGCTACTGCTAGGATTGGGGCAGAATATACAAGATGAGCCTAAACCATCATGCCAAAAAGTAAGGAAGTACAAAAACAAAAAAAAGGGAACATTGATTTGTATATGTCAAAGAAGAGGACACAGGAACCAACAGAAAGAGATCCACATTCCAAAGCTGAAATGATTTAGTAACAAAACAAAGTAGTATTAGATTATAATAGAAACTATAAATTAGGTCATAAGCTTTAGATTAAGTCAGGAGGGTGAGGTTCTCCTAATCAAATTAATGCCCTTTTAAAAAGAATAAGAGAGGTGAGCTAGTTCTCTGTCCACCATGTGAGGACACAGTGAAAAGGTGCTGTTTGTAAACCAGGAAGAGGGTACTCTTTAACAAAATAACCATGCTGGTTCCAGGATCTCAGATTTCCAGCCACCAAAAGTCTAAAAAATAAATGTTTGTTCTTAAAGCCACCCAGCTCAAAATTATAATATCAACTGACTAAGATAAGTAGCCAGTGTGATCTTTTAAAAACTGTCAGTCAGGGCCGGGCACAGTGGCTCACAGCTGTAATTCCAGCACTTTGGGAGGCCAAGGAGGGTGGATCACAAGGTCAGGAGTTTGAGATCACCCTGGCCAACATACTGAAATCGTATCCCGGCCGGGCGCGGTGGCTCAAGCCTGTAATCCCAGCACTTTGGGAGGCCGAGACGGGCGGATCGCGAGGTCAGGAGATCCAGACCATCCTGGCTGACACGGTGAAACCCCGTCTCTACTAAAAAATACAAAAAACTAGCCGGGCGAGGTGGCGGGCGCCTGTGGTCCCAGCTACTCCGGAGGCTGAGGCAGGAGAATGGCCTGAACCCGGGAGGCGGAGCTTGCAGTGAGCTGAGATCCGGCCACTGCACTCCAGCCTGGGCGGCAGAGCGAGACTCCGTCTCACAAAAAAAAAAAAAAAAAAAAAGAAATCGTATCCCTACTAAAAATATAAAAAATTAACTGAATGTGGTGGCACACTCCTGAAGTCCCAGCTACTCGGGAGACTGAGGCAGAAGAATTGCTTGAATCAGGAGGCAGAGGTTGCAGTGAGCTGAGACCACACCACTGAACTCCAGCCTGAATGATAGAATGAGACTCCGTTTCAAAACAACAACAACAAAAACACTGTCAGTCAGATAAAAGTAGCAGTTAAATCCCAAATCTAAAGTGCTTATTATGGTCCAAAGGCCCAAATGATCTGATTCTTGGTTTCCTCCATAACTTAACCTTCTGTCTCCCTTGCTTGTTGTATAATAACCTCGCATGCTTCCTTGCTATACTTGCCTCCTGTTCTCTGTCACTTCCTTTCTGCAGCTACTAAAATGTCCCTACAACCTACACTGGCTATCTAATGCTCTCAATCTGCTTATTCTTCTTAATAATAGTGTTACCATCTGAAATGCTTGTGTTTGTTTTTAGATTCTTACTTCTCTATCATGCCATAGAGAATAAAGAACTTAACGTGTTGTATTTATTGCAGCACTCTCAGCTCTTAAACTAGCGCCTGAAATCCTGTTATTGCTTAATGAATATTTGTTGAATGAATAAAAAGTTCACTGAGCTCAGTTATCAAGTCTCAGAGCTTACATTTGATACTGAATTTCTCTGATTTCTAACCATATAAAATACTGAATTTAATTTCCCCCATATGTCTAAATAGTTCACTAATATGTGTTTGATGCAACTAATCTCTGAGGGGTGTAGAATAATTGTACAAATTTCATCAGATTTTAGACAAGAAATTTGTAATATAGGGGATGTTTTAAGTAGCTCCAGATGGTTAAATTCAACTGTTCCTAATATGACAAGCCACAAGGAAATCTTCTGACTCACAATACTATAAACCAAAAGTAGTTGAAAAGAGCAAAATAACAAGATAAGTTGAAAAAAATCATTTAATATTTTAAAACCACTTAAATGTGTCAATAATTTGGATCGATTATCTCTACAATTAATGTTGATTGGTTCCTGATTGTTAGTAAAGATTTACTCTAAATAGCCTGCTAATAAAAACTCAGCTTAGTGAATTCATGAGTTACTCTAAATCAATTTCTATGTCCACCTTTGAACTTCCAAAATTCCCCCCATAACTGTTATCAATCCAGCTGTTAGCTGGATCATGCTGAGGATTCATTTGTGAAATCTTCTGTGCTATTATAAGATTGAAATTGGGTTCAAAAACTACCTACCAGGTACTATGCTTATTACCTGGGTGGCAAGATCATCTGTAAACCAAATCCCCATAATACACAATTTACCTATATAACAAACATGCACATGTACCCTTGAAGCTAAAATAAAAGTTTTAAAAAATGAGGTTCATTAGCACATAATATTCACTCCTAAATAATTCAATGGTTTCAATATGGTTTTAGGCTAATATTAGAATTAGATATTTATTGAACCTCTTCTTATATGGAAGAACAATATATAATAAGAAGAATATATAAAATAATATATATTTATGAATATGCTCATTATTAGTTGAATTCAAAATACCAAGACAGCAATTGTCAGTGGTAAATTATTTCAAAATAACAGAGTATTAAAATACTGTCTTATGTATATTCAGACATTTGTAAATTTTTGAAAAACATTATTTTATTTTTTTTTCCTCTGATTAGAGAAATGGGTAAAATGTTAGAAGGCAGCCAACTTGCTGCAATAGAAAGAACAAATTACAGTAACAAAACGGACTTTATGTATTAGTGTAGTCCACAATTCTCTTAAATTCTGATGAAATTCAGTTTTTCATGCACTGACACTGATGGATTATTGTTATTTTTAGACCCAGTGCTGCAACAAGAAGTCGCCAGTGTTAGAAGTGTGCTGGCTAATATGGTGATGGTTACAGCTTTGATTCAGATTACTCCTGTCATAGGTCAGGCAGAGCAGTAGACTGGGTCATACTGTCCTGGCAGCTGGTCTTTTTCTTGCCCTTGTATCTTAGAGAAATATGAACCTGTTCAGCCCATACAGCATTGTGGTGGTAATCATTTCTAATGGAGTGTGGAAACAAGATGTTGCAGAAATATATATATCATTTTATCCTGGTAATATATCTTCTTTCTATAGAGCAAACAATGTCCTACTTAACAAGAATGGCCACATTCATCTTGATCTGCCTGGGTGTTAAACTTTTCATGGTTGCTGTACTGATTTTTTTAAACAAAAAGCAGTAGAATGCTTAAACATGTTAGAATACAAACCAACAAAGGATATATATATATATAAGAATTAAATGGCACAGTTCTTTCTTTTTTGTTTGTTTTTCAGGATGAGTGCCCAATCACTCAAACAACAAATGCTTTTGTTATGTTTGTTTTGTCTGGATTTTTAAAGACAGCTAAATAATAATACCTGTAGTTAGGGGAGAAAAGTGCAAAAAAAAAAAAAAGCTATTAAAATGCTATCTTCAAAATTTAACTTACAAGTATTACAATTGTTTTTTTCTTATTCAGACTAAAAAAGAGGCAACCAGACAGATGGTAAATGTAATCTAATCCTGTGGCAGAGAAGGATGGCTGCATACTCAATATCCATTCTGTTTATCTTCCTTAGTAACAGCATAACAACGTTATTTCAGGATGGGAAAACAACAACAACAAACTTTTGCAGCTTTCCTTGCCACTAGGAGTGAATGAAATGTAAATGGAAAGTAATACTTCTGAGAACAATTTTTGAAAAGGGCCCTAATTTAGCTAGAAAGTTGCTTATTTCCCTGAATATTTGTCTTATTCCTACTTCCTTGACACCAGAAGTTATGTCGGGTTCCTCCGCAAGCGTCTTGTGACAGTGACGTGACCTCAGGTAGAAAAAATCATAGACTAAGAAGGGCTGAGTAGAAAGGAACCACCATGGATTGACTTCCTCTGGATTTCTGTATGAGAGAGAAAGTATAATAATCTGTGTAAGTCACTGTTTTTAATGACCATCTTACTACCAAAAGGATTTCATTTCTGCATGAGACAACTCCAGACTGTGAGAGGGAAGTTATTTTTCTTATATCCACTCTATGGAAATTGTAGCATTGCCCAATTAGCATTATAGTTTTTTCCAGAGAATTGTTCAGAGCCACCATAACTAGAGAGATCATGTTGTTAAGTAGATGAATGGCTTCCACATGTCCTGCTCCACCAGTCATCATTCCCTACCTTCTCCTTGTAGATAGTTGTATGTTAATAATCTGTACGTTTGTTCAGTAACTCCTTGCCCCAGTTGAATTTATATAACATGATTAAATTTCATTGAGGCCAATGTTGTAAAATAATTCACAAACTCTCTTCTACATGTGACAATTATGAATTAAATGGAAATTTTTGCTGTGAACTAAAATATCTGCTTTCTTTGCGATAAGGAATAAAAACAAGGCCAAAGATCACATATTGAGAGGGACAGCTGGACAAAGCAAACTGAAATGTTTGGTTCCAAATCAATTATCCTGGTTCTTGCAGATTCCATTTGCTTTGTCTGTCTTAATTAGTAAGCACTAAATAGCAGGATTTTATACATTATCCTGTTTCTGTGATTGGATGTGTGTCTTTGGGATAATTATCACCTAATCCTGAAATATATTTTGCATATTTGGTAACAGAAATTTTATATTAGAAAATATGTAGACTCAAAAATTTTTGAGCATGCCTGGCAAAGTTACAGTGGCAGCAGTTTTTTTACAATATCCCTAAATCATCTCACCAAATATAGCATAAAAATGAATAAAACAACAAAAATTATCACAGCCAACATACACCGTAAAACCAAGTGACAAAGTGACTCCACGAGTCCCAAAATACATGCAGGTAGGGCCAAATCACTGACAGCAACAATATCTGGAAAGTATAGTAAGACAAATCTGATGGCCTAACCATAAACTTAATGAAAAACATCCAAAATCTTACTAAGACTGTTGTCAAAGACTTCCAAAAGACACAAAAGTAGCTTAAGCAAATGAGAATGCCTATATCATCTTTGAATAAGAAACTTCAATATCATAACGATGTCATTCCTTCCCAAGTTAATTTAATGCAAAAAATGACAATACCATTAAGTTTTTGCTTTTATTTATTTGTCTGATTGTTTTGCCTGAGTTAGACAAGTTCATTATGACAATCAGTTTGAAGATTAAGCAAGCAAGAATGACCACAAGAGGCATAAAATGGAACAGCAATGAATGGGGGGCAATTGTTACCAGATGTTCAAACAAATTATAAAACCTCAATAATTAAAATAAATGTGATATTGCTGCATAAATAAACAACAGGACCAACAGTACAAATAACATACAAACCAAGTCATATGTGGAAATGTAATATGCAATGAAATTAGCCTCTTTAATTTGTAGGATAAATTATTAAAATTCTTATTAAAGTGAATTCAACACAAATAATTTTAACAGAAAAAAATGTAACTGGACCCTTTTCTCACAATCTACGCAAAAATTATTCAAATTGATCAAAGATTTACATCTAAAAATCTAAAATATTCAAGTCATAAAACATGGATAAAATTAAAACTTGGGAATGGGGCAAATTTTTTCTACTAATAATTTAAAATCCAGACCCAACAACAGAAAGATGGAGAAATTTGACTGTAACCTAAAAAATTTATGGAGATCTATGGACACCACAGGCAAATTTTATTTGCAATTCTTAGTGAAGACTAAATGTAGATGTTCCTAATATATAAAGAAATTCTAAAAATGGAGAATGAAAAGCCTAAAACATGATGGGAAAACAGGTAAATAATGTGAAGAGTGTCCACCAGGGAAAAAAATGCAAATTTTCTTTACCATAAAAAAGGAAATTCAGCTTCACTTACAGTAATGCAAATTAAAACTATACTGAAGAAAGCATTTTCCATTTTACAGATAGGCAAATCCAAAAGTTTGACTCCATATTTACCTATTGAGACTGTGAGAAAACAAGTTGTTTTACAAATTGCTAGAGTATAAAATAGTTTAATCGGGGGAAAGTTTGACAATATCTAGTAAAACTACATATACATGTATTTTTTTTTTGTTTAAATTTGGCAATAGCACTGCTAAGAATCTATTCCAAAGATATACTAAAAACAATCCCAAAAGACAAATGTATAATTTATAAGTACAAAAAAATAGAAAAAACAATAGGGAATTAATTAAATATATTACAGAACATCTATACAATGTCATACAGCTCAAAGAAAGAAGGGGAATAAATTTAAGTAGTTCTGTGGAACAATTTCAGATTATATTCAGGGAAATTAGGTAGAAAAGTGTTCAAATTAGGTTTCCATTTATTTAAGAAAAGCAGGAGTAAAACATAAAAATATACAGTTAGCTTCCAGTTTTATTTTGTCTCTGAAATATAGTAATTGTCTTTTCAAAAAGTTTCTTCAGGTTTAAAATTATGTAAATTATTTCTGCAGATTTAAAGTTACAGCTGCAAAACAAGATTTGGAGGTGTTTTTTCATTTTTGTCCTAGCCAGCCTTTTTCCTCTCTTCCTAAGTTTGATGATAATTGTTTTTGTTTCATGTTTTTGTGGTTCACCCTTCATTGAGTTTAATTACAAGCACTTGTGTGTGTATGTATATATGTTTGTGTGTATGTATATGTATGTGTGTTGTATAAGTGTTTGTACATATATTATGCTTGATTTATAACCATAAAGAAAAGAATTTATAAAAATTACTTTAAAACACAGCATTATACTGCATATGATAGTGGAAAGTACCCTAAAAAATGATAAAGGCAAAATTAAAATAAAGTAATTAATATGACCCATCCCTAGACAAATTTCTCTCTATCTATGAGATAATTAAACTAAAAATCAAGTTATCTGTCCCCAACATGTAATAGTGAATCTGGCATAGTATAACAATTACAGACACTTTCAATTCCAAAGAAGAGCAAAGAAAGAAAGGAATTGCCAGCTGTATTAGTCAAGTTTCTCCAGAGAAACTAAATGAACAGCATATGTGTGTGTGTGGCTGTGTGTGTGTGTGGCGGGGGGGGGATTATTTTGACTTAGATCAAAATAGAGAAAATGTAAATATATATATTATTCCTACAAAATTAGAAAATTGGGCGAAAGAAGAAACAATGTTTTTTAAGAGTTGGAAAACAGTAGTGAACGTTGATTCTTGAGAGATAGGAAATATATTAACTGAAGGCCATAGTCTTCTAGTTTTCTAGAAAACTAGCATCCAAGCTATTACCTATCAGTCAATAGGACAAATGCTCCTTCTAGCAACCCCACATTATCCCCCTTACCCCAAGATCTTTCTTCTGTTTGATCTCTCCCACCTTAGATTCCCACACCACCCCTAAGCCTGCTCGAAGAAGCCCTGAAAAAATATCATTCATCATCACTCTATACCACCCCCTGAATTTTCACCACCCTAACATTTCACTACTTTTTCTCATTTTGTTTTAATTGTTAACATAAAAAGACAGGAATGTAACATCCTCTGAGCAGGCGGCGCCATGGTCAAGCCATCATGACCCCTGTGACCCACACGTACACATCCAGAAGGTCTCCTGGAGCCAGAAAGTCTGGGATCACAGGAAAACCACAAAAGAAGAAAAACTGCTAGTTCCTGTTATAGCGGATTAGCCAACCTTGCGACATTCTATCATTGTAACAGGTTCTACCCTAACTGATCAATCAACCACGTGACACTGTGCTCTGTAACCTTGTGATAATGTACCTTATGACATTCTTCCCCTGCCAGCAATAAACGGCTCCTAACTGTAACTTTCCAGTGCTTACCCCTAACCTATAAAACTAGCTCCAACCCCATCACCCTCTGCTGACTTCCTTTTCAGACTCAGCCCACTGGCACCCGGTGAATAAGCAGCCTTGTTGCTCACACTGAGCCTGTTCAGGTTGTCTCTTTAATTAGACGCTCGCACAACATTTGGTGCCGAAAGCCTGGGATAGGGGAACTCCTCCGGGAGACCTCTCCCCTATCCTCCCCGTGCCCACGTTCTCCTGTGCAAGAGACTTCCCTCGACCTCAGGACCTCAGACCAGCCCTGCGAGCACTCTGGCCTCTGTCTGTGCATCGGGTAAGCTGCCTCTATTTCTCCTCATCTCTCCCTCTCTTTTTCTCTTTTCAAAATTGAGACAAGGAACCTTCCTCTTATCCGTGTTTCGGAAATCCAAAATTGGTCACGGACTCTTCTTGGGAAGACAGTCTTCCCTCAGTGTTTGGTCAATGCCAGGGATGCCTGCTTTGGCCATTTGCCAGCCACACAACCAGGGACCTCCACTGGGGATGCCCACTGAGGATCCTAGTGGTTGCTCTTTTCCTTGTCTCTTTCTTTCCCCCCAAATCTTTCCTTGTTCTATCATGGGCAATCTTCTGCCCTCCATCCCTCCTCCGTCTCCTCTGGCTTGTGTCCTCAAAAACCTCAAACCTCTTCAGCTTGTGCCCAATCTAAATGCTAAACATCTAGTTTTTTTCTGTAACGTGTCCTGGCCCCAATATAAGTTAGACAATGGCTCTCAATGGCCAGAAAACGCACTTTCAATTTCTCTATTTTGTAGGACTTAGATAACTTCTATGGCAAAATAGGCAAATGGTCTGATGTACCCTACATCCAGGCGTTTTTTTTACACTACGACCTCTCCCTAGTCTATGCTCCCAATGTAATCCATCCCAAATTTTCCTTATTTCTTTTCCGTCTACGCCTTCTTCTTCCACTGGCGATGCTGACTACTCTTTGTCTGTTGACCCCTCCGATCTTTCTCCCCACCACCACCTATCCGAACCTGCTCCCAGTTCTCCCACAGAACCTATTTCTACACAGAACCCACCACCTTATGTCCCTCCCATTACCACCGTTCCTCACATCCAGTCTGGCTTACAGTTTGGGCCTGTGGCCAACCCCCAGGCCCCTGCCTAGCAATTTCCCCTTCCAGAGGTGGCAGGAACCGAAGGAATAGTTCGGGTTCAGGTCCCTTTCTCCCTGTTCGACCTTTCCCAAATTAGCCAACATCTAGGCTCTTTCCCATCTGACCCCACCAAATGTATACAAGAATTCCAATACTTAACCCAGTCCTATAATCTTACTTGGGTTGACTTAAACGTCATCCTCACCTCTACTCTCACTCCTGAGGAGCAAGAGCGGGTTTGGACCCTAGCTCAATCTTATGCTGATAACCGCCTGTGCCTTCAGCCTGGCCTCCAAGAAGATTATAGGGCAGTACCTCGTGAAGACCCCGGATGGACTTACCAGGCCCAAGACCACGGCATAGCCAGCCGGGACTACATGATCTCTTGCCTACTTCAAGGACTTCAGAAGGCTGCATGTAAAGCTGTCAATTATGACAAAAACAAAAACAAAAACAAAAACAAAAAACAAACAAACAAACAAACAAAAAAACCCACTCAGAACAAAGATAAAAATCCAGCTCAGTATATGGCCACTCTCAGGCAATATACAGCACTAGACCCTGAAGGGTCAGAAGGCCCTTTTATTCTTAACATGCATTTTATTACCCAGTCAGCTCCTGACAGTAGAAACAAGCTTCAAAAATTAGAATCTGGCTCTCAAACCCCACAACAGGAATTAATCAACCTCGCCTTCAAGGTGTTCAATAATAGGGAAGAGGCTGACCCGCGACAGTGCATTTCAGAACTACAGATGCTTGCCTCCGCCATAAGACAAACCCCAGCTGCACTACCTACCTGCAAGAACTTCAAGGTGTCCAAACGCAGCATCTAACAGCCCTTCCAGGACCTTGCTTCAAGCACCAAAAACCTGGCCACTGGGCTAAGGAAGGCCTGCAGCCTGGGATTCCTCCTAACCCGTGCCCCGCCTGTGCGGGCCCTCACGGGAAGTGGGACTGTCTGACTCTCATGGCCACTTCTGGAGCTCCTGGAACTCAAACCCAAAGCTCCCCTACCGACTCCTTCCCAGATCTCCTTGGCTTGGCAGCTGAAGACTGACGCTGCCCGAGAGTCTGGGAGACCCCCTAGACCACTGGGAATGGTGAGCTTCGGGTAACTCTTATGGTGGAGGGTAAGTCTGTCCCATTCTTAATCAATACAGGGACTACCCACTCCACCTTACCTTCTTTTCAAGGGCCAGTTTCCCTTGCCCCGACAACTGTTGTGGATACTGACAGCCAAGCTTCTAAATGCCTTAAAACTCCCCAACTCTCGTGTCAAATCAGGCAACACTCCTTTTTGCACTCCTTCCTAGCTATCCCCACCTGCCTAGTCCCCTTATTAGGCAGAGATATTTTAACTAAATTATCTGCCTCCATGACTATTCCTGGACTACAACCACATCTCATAGCTACCCTTTTATCCAGTTCCAACCCTTCCTCCAACCTCCTCTTTCATCCCTAAAGTATAGGATACCTCCATTCCTTCCCTTGCAACTGACCATTCACTCCTTATCATCCCATTAACACAAAACCAACCCTATCCTGCTCAACACCACTACCCCATAAAGGGCCTAAAGCCTGTTACTACCCGTTCAGTGCAGCATGGCCTCTTAGTTCCTACCGACTCCCCTTACAACTCTCCTATCCTCCCTGTTCAAAAACCAAATAAGTGGTACAGGCTAGTCCAAGACTGTCATCTCATTAATCAGATTGTCCTCCCCGTCCATCATGTTGTACCAAACCCTTATACTCTCCTATCTTCAATACCCTTTTCCACAATTCACTATTCTGTTATTGACCTCAAAGATGCCTTCTTTACCATCCCCTTACATCCCTCTTCCCAGCCCCTTTTCACCTTTACTGGGATTGACTCTGACACCCACCAGTCCCAACAACCCACCTGGACCCTTCTATCCCAAGGTTTCAGAAATAGCCCACACCACTTTAGCCAGGCCCTCTCCCATGACCTGCTTTCTTTTCATCCGTCTGTTTCCCATCTCATTCAATACGTGGATGACCTTCTTTGCAGCCCCTTTTACCAATATTCCATCAAGACATTATCCTGCTTCTTCAACATCTCTACTCAAAGGAGTACAGAGTATCCCCCTCCAAAGCTCAAATTTCTTCCCCTAGCATTACCTATTTTGATATAATCCTCCATCAACATACATGTTCACTTCTGGCAGACCATATTCAGCTAATCTCCCAAACTCCAATCCCCACCACCAAACAGCAACTCCTCTCCTTCTTAGGCATTGTTGGATACTTCTGCCTTTGGATACCAGGTTTTGCCATCCTAACCAAACCACTCCATAAACTCACAAAAGGAAATTTAGCTGAACCCATAGATCCTAACTCCTTCCCTTGCCCCTCCTTTTACTCTCTAAAAAAGGCCCTAGATAGCCCCCTCTCCAGCACTCCTCGACTCCTCTCAACCCTTTTTCCTTCACACAACAGAAACGCAGGGCTGCACTATAGGTATTCTTACTCAGGGATCAGGCCTGCAACCAGTAACCTGTTTATCCAAACAGCTTCATCTTATAGTCCTGGATTAGCCATCATGTCTGCACACCGCAGCTGCAGAAGCCCTTATACTCTTAGAGTCTCTCTAAATCACAGGCTATGCCTCACTAACCCTTTATAACTCTTACAATCTCCGAGACTTAGTTTCCTCTTCACACATAAAACACATACTCTCAGTCCCCTGCCTCCTCCAGCTCTATTCACACTTTATCAAAAATCCCATGGTAACCATTGCCTTTGGACTGGACTTCAACCCAGCCTCTCGCTTAATACCCACTACAAATCCCAATCCACACAACTCTATTTCCTTAATCCACATAGCCTCCTCTCCTTTTCCCCATATTTCCCTTTTCCCTATCCCTGACCCAGGCCACATTTGGTTTACTGACAGCAGTTCTTCAAAAACCAATTGATCATCACCAGGTAAAGCTGGCTATGCTGTTGTGTCTCACTCATCTATCATTGAAACTGCCACACTCTCCCCATCTGCAACTTCTCAACAAGCTAAATTAATAGCACTAGCTTGTGCCCTAACTCTTACCAAAGGACTGCATGTGAATATTGATTCCAAATCCAAATATGCCTTCCACGTTCTCCACCACCATGCTGTCATCTGGGCAGAAAGAGGTTTCCTCACTACACAAAGGTTCTCTATTATCAACACCCCCTTAATAAAAGCCCTCCTTTAAGCTTCCCTCCTCCCAGCCAAAGCCGGAGTAATCCACTGCAAAGGATGCCAAAAACCTCTGACCCCATTGCCCCAGGAAATACCTATGTCGATAAAACAGTCAAAAAAGCAGCCAACTCCCAGTATCTGCTCCCAGTAGCCGATATTTCTCCTTCTCATCTATCACTCCTACCTACTGCCCTTCCGAAACCTTAACCTACCAGTCACTTCCCACTCAAGGCAACTATTTTTTAGATCATGGAAAGCTCCTTCTCTCTGCCTCTCAAGCTTACTCTATTCTCTCGTCCTTTCATGACCACTTCCATACACAATATAAACCTTTATTCTGCCTTTTAGAATCTCTCATTTCTTTTCCAGCCTGGAAATCCATCCTTAAAACAATCACCTCTCAGTGTGCTATATGCCAGTCTACTACCCCCCAGGGCTTTCCCAAACCTCCTCCTTTCCCTACGTGTCAAGCACGAGGGTTCACCCCTGCACAAGATGGGCAAATTGACTTTACTCATATGCCCCATGTCCAGAAACCCAAATACCTCCTGGTTTGGGTCGACACCTTCACTGGATGGGTTCGGGCTTTTCCCACGAGGTCTAAAAAGTCCACTGCAGTTATTTTGTCTCTTTTAACTGACATAATCCCCTGGTTTGGTCTCCCTATTTCCATATAGTCTGATAACAGTCTGGCCTTCATTCGTCAGCCCTTGGTATCCAATGGAATCTTCATGCCCCTTATCACCCTCAGTCCTCTGGAAAATTAGAAAAAGCCAACGGCCTTTTAAAAGCATACCACACTAAACTTACCCTCCAGCTTAAGAAAGACTGGACCACTCTTCCACCCCTTGCACTCCTCTGAATTTGAGCCACATCCCGGGAACCCACCGGGTACAGTCCATTTAAACTCTTATAGGGTTTGTACCTTTCTTCTTGGGCCCAACCTTATTCCAAACAGCAAACACCAGTGATTATCTTCCTGCCCTTCAACAGGTTAGACATAAAATCCACCAAGCTGCCAACTTCCTTTTACCTACTCCAGATACCCAGCCATATGAAGACACCCTAGCTGGACTGTCAGTTCTCATAACCCCTCAAAATCTACAACCTCTGTGGACAGGACCCTACCTGGTCATCTATAGTACTCCAACTGTGGTCTGTCTACAGAATCCTCCCCACTGGATTCATCACTCCAGGATAAAACTGTGCCCATCCGATGACCAACCTAGCTCCCCTGCCTCTTCCTGGAAGTTGCTCCCCCACTTCCCTTAAACTTACCCACATTCCTGTAAAAGAACAATAACCCTGTATACCTTTTATTTACAATAGACCTTTACACAGTCACCCCACTATTTAAACTCTGTCTACTTATGCCCTCAATCACCATTCTAACCTACTTCTAAATGCCCTGCTTTTGTCTATACTGCCCGTTCACACTTCTCCTGCAGACGATTGTAGCTGATACCTTATGGTGTCACCCTCAAGCTGCCACCCTTAACTCTTAGAGTGGATAGATGACCTTCTGCGGCAAAGTACTCTCCAATTCTTCCATCCCAATGAAGTTCTTTTCTTTTCTTTAATACTTACTCTTTGTCTTACTCCCGTTCTCCTGCCACCCTTTACCCCTCCCTAATTATCTCCAGCATACCATCAACCTCACCCACTCCCTCCTCACCATCTCCAATCCTTCCTATGCATTTCCCTCTCTTCCTCCTACTCCATAGCTGTCCCTGCCCTGCCAGCCGACTGGGCAACCTCCCCCTTCTCCCTACACCTCTGAACCTCTTTTAGTGACCCCCAACTTTACCCTCCCGAATAATTTCTTTACTTCCTAGAAAAATTCAGCAAAAACTCCCCTTGTATCTCATACCAACAAGCTGCTGCTCTCCTTTGTACCTAGCTACGAAATCTATCTCCCTATGTCAATTCCACACCTCCTATTCTTGGACCCCTGACTACACAAGCAGCTATCCCCATTGCTGCCCCCTTATGCATCTCCCCACAATTGCCTATTGGAATTCCTTTGGGTTACTTCCCATCTTCCTTATGTTCCTTTACTCTTTACCTCCTAGGCCCTGCCACCCACATTAACCAAAATGTTGGAGCATTCCAGCTTCGTATTACAGAAAAGCCCTCCCTCATCACTAACGCTCTTAAAAACATCAGTAGCAACTTCTGCCTAGGAAGGCATTTCCCCTGCCTTTCGCTGCATCCTTGGCTACCCTTCCCCTGTTCAATGGATTTCCCTCCAAGGCCTTCTTCCTGCTTGCTTATACATAGTCTTATAAATAACAGTGAATGGCTACTTACAGATACCAAATTCTTTCTTTTACATCATGAAAACAGAACCTCTCCCTCTACACATTTAGCCTACCAAACCCCACTACAACCTCTAACAGCCCCTGCCCTTGCTGGATCCCTAGGGCTCTGCATGCAGGACTCTGCTTCCAGAACACACTCTTATCTTTTTACTCTCCACTTCCAGTTCTGCCTGCCTCAAGGACTCTGTTTTTCTGTGTGGCTCTTCCACCTACATATGCCTTCCTGCCAATTGGACAGGCACCTGCACTTTAATCTTCCTTACT
>NW_012101776.1:4679149-4681412 GCF_000951045.1 Mandrillus leucophaeus
CCCCTTTGCACTCATCCTTCTCCTCTTCTTATTTGGACATTGTCTTTTCAGACTCATCTCTCAGTTCATACAAAATCGCATCCAAGCTATTACCTATCAGTCAATACGACAAATGCTCCTTCTAGCAACCCCACATTATCCCCCTTACCCCAAGATCTTTCTTCTGTTTGATCTCTCCCACCTTAGATTCCCACACCACCCCTAAGCCTGCTCGAAGAAGCCCTGAAAAAATATCATTCATCATCACTCTATACCACCCCCCGAATTTTCACCACCCTAACATTTCACTACTTTTTCTCATTTTGTTTTAATTGTTAACATAAAAAGACAGGAATGTAACATCCTCTGAGCAGGTGGCGCCATGGTCAAGCCATCATGACCCCTGTGACCCACACGTACACATCCAGAAGGTCTCCTGGAGCCAGAAAGTCTGGGATCACAGGAAAACCACAAAAGAAGAAAAACTGCTAGTTCCTGTTATAGCGGATTAGCCAACCTTGCGACATTCTATCATTGTAACAGGTTCTATCCTAACTGATCAATCAACCACGTGACACTGTGCTCTGTAACCTTGTGATAATGTACCTTATGACATTCTTTCCCTGCCAGCAATAAACAGCTCCTAACTGTAACTTTCCAGTGCTTACCCCTAACCTATAAAACTAGCTCCAACCCCATCACCCTCTGCTGACTTTCTTTTCAGACTCAGCCCACTCGCACCTGGGTGAATAAACAGCCTTGTTGCTCACACTTAGCCTGTTCAGGTTGTCTCCCCAATTAGACGCACACATTAACAATAACAGATTAACAATAAAACACGTACAGATTAATTTAATACAAATTTTAAATGGCATGGGAGCTTTCAAAGACCCAAATAAACAGGGGAAAGTATGTATTTTTATTATTAGGTTTGATGAAAAGTGTGTATGTAGAAGTATGATTAGAAAAAACAGGTACAATCTAATGGTAATAAACTGGGGGGTGGCAGGGGAACATAGCAAGGCCTGTTTGTTCAGATTCTTCTCTGCCTTTGTGCCTTCCTGTCCTTTCCTCTAGGTATAGGGAGCATCACTCTGAAAGGATGGTCTTATGTCCTACTTTAGAGGAAAGGCAGATAATTATTTTATGGCCTGCTTTAGGGGAGGGAGAACAGTGGGAGAATGTCAGAGAGACCTTTCTGCTTCTGCTGTTTTTGCAAATGCCAAGGTGCTATATTTTCTGGTAGCATATCCTGAACCCCATCACAAACTCATTTTATGAGGCCAGCATTACCCTGATACCAAAATCATAAAAACACATACAAAGAGAGAACTATTATAGAGCCCAATATCTTTCATAAACATAAATTTTAAAAGTCTTTAAAAATATTAGCAAATTCAATTATTAATATGTAAAATAATGGTGAAACTGCCTTTGCAAAGTTATAAACGAGGAAATTATGACAGTGAAAGAAATCAGACCTAACCAACTCTATCTTGCTTCTAACCCTCAAGCTGTCGTTGTTCATTCCTAACAGTAGGCTGAACTATCGTTGGGAAGGAATTTAGTTCATGGTTTGACTCTGAAACAAAATTGATAATAGCCCTTTCCTCGAAAAGACCCCCTTCTTGCCTGGGGTCCAGTCTGCCTTTGCAGGACTAACAAATTAGCTACAAGATTGGAAATTACAATTTAGGGGAAATGCAGCCTCTGGTTCCAAGAGTCTGAACCTCCCCAAATTGCTCCTGGGGGATAACATCACTATTGTAAAACCTAAGATCACTGCTTGAGATATTTTGCAGACCCTGCACTGGATGGATTGGCTGACACCAACCAGACCAGTAATCTAGCCCAACCAGTTCTGCCATCACACCCAGGAACAGAAGACATTAAGAAAACCTAACTTCAACCCACTATGATTCCATTTCCAACCTGACTAATCAGCACTCAACACTTCCCAAGGCCCTACCCATCAAATTAGCTTTAAAAACTCTGATCCCTGAATGCCTGTGGAGACTGATTTGAGTAATAATAAAACTCTGGTCTACCACACAACTGGCCCTGTGTGAGTTACTCTTTCTCCATTGCAGTTCACCTGTCTTGATAAATCGGTTCTATCTAGGCAGCAGGCAAGGTGAATCCATAGGGCGGTTACAATAGTATATTATAAATAAAGCAAGACTGGCTTAACCTTCAAAAATTAATCAATGCAAGTCATTGTACTAACAAAATAAAGCAAAATAACCATATAATTATTTTTTTAGCTACAAAATAATTATTGATA
>NW_012101776.1:4681462-4686948 GCF_000951045.1 Mandrillus leucophaeus
AGAGCCCAATATCTTTCATAAACATAAATTTTAAAAGTCTTTAAAAATATTAGCAAATTCAATTATTAATATGTAAAATAATGGTGAAACTGCCTTTGCAAAGTTATAAACGAGGAAATTATGACAGTGAAAGAAATCAGACCTAACCAACTCTATCTTGCTTCTAACCCTCAAGCTGTCGTTGTTCATTCCTAACAGTAGGCTGAACTATCGTTGGGAAGGAATTTAGTTCATGGTTTGACTCTGAAACAAAATTGATAATAGCCCTTTCCTCGAAAAGACCCCCTTCTTGCCTGGGGTCCAGTCTGCCTTTGCAGGACTAACAAATTAGCTACAAGATTGGAAATTACAATTTAGGGGAAATGCAGCCTCTGGTTCCAAGAGTCTGAACCTCCCCAAATTGCTCCTGGGGGATAACATCACTATTGTAAAACCTAAGATCACTGCTTGAGATATTTTGCAGACCCTGCACTGGATGGATTGGCTGACACCAACCAGACCAGTAATCTAGCCCAACCAGTTCTGCCATCACACCCAGGAACAGAAGACATTAAGGAAACCTAACTTCAACCCACTATGATTCCATTTCCAACCTGACTAATCAGCACTCAACACTTCCCAAGGCCCTACCCATCAAATTAGCTTTAAAAACTCTGATCCCTGAATGCCTGTGGAGACTGATTTGAGTAATAATAAAACTCTGGTCTACCACACAACTGGCCCTGTGTGAGTTACTCTTTCTCCATTGCAGTTCACCTGTCTTGATAAATCGGTTCTATCTAGGCAGCAGGCAAGGTGAATCCATAGGGCGGTTACAATAGTATATTATAAATAAAGCAAGACTGGCTTAACCTTCAAAAATTAATCAATGCAAGTCATTGTACTAACAAAATAAAGCAAAATAACCATATAATTATTTTTTTAGCTACAAAATAATTATTGATAAAAATCCCACATCCAGCAATGATATGTACTCTTTCATTTGCAACCTGGAAGTATAAAGAGATGGCCTCAACCTGATAAAGGGGATCTACAAAAAAATCCTATGGCAATATTACATTTAGTATGAAAGACTAAATATTTTTTCTCTATAGTTGGTGAAAAGAGAAAGAATATTTATCCTCATCACTTCTATTCAACATTAGATTAGTGATTCTAAACAGTGAAATAAGTCAAGAAAAGTATATTTAAAGCGTTTTGTAATACATGAAGTTAAACTTACTACTCATAGACCACCTGGCAATTTTCATGGAAAGCCCTATGAAACCTACAAAAATAATGACTAGAATTTATAAACAAAAATTAAAATTCTATGACCCTCAAACTTCTGAATGGACTTAGTCCTCAGCCAGGGGTCTTTTAAAATGGAATCTGCAAGACTGGTTCAGGCCATGACTTGGACATGCTTCATTTTACCTCTCTGGCATTAACATCAACACAGACTTTAATTCTGATAAGAAACATTTTACAACCTATTCTCTCTAAAGCATGCTACCTGGAGTCTTCATCTGCATGATAAAACTGTGGTCTCCACAAAATCTTATCACAACCCAGAAATTCCTTTCTATTGATTTCATGTCTTTGGATAAACTCAACTAATTGTCAACCAGAAAATTTTAAAATCTAAATAATAAGTTGTAAGCTCCACCCCCTTCAAGTTGTTCAGCGTTTCTGGGTCAAACCAATGTATTTCTTAAATTCATTTGATTGAAGTCTCATGACTCCCTAAAATGTACATAACCAAGTGGTATTCTGACCAGCATGAGCACATGTTCTCAGGACCTCCTAAGGGCTGTGTCATGGGCCATGGTCACTCGTATTTGGCTCAGAATAAATCTCTTCAAATATTTTACAGAGTTTGACTCTCTTCATCAACAAATTAATAAAATTAGACTCATCTTAGGATACAAAGTAGTGCTAAAACTCACTGCATGTTTATAAGCTATCAGCAAACTATTTGAAAATGAAAAATTAAAATAACATGGAAAATAGGATCCTAAGTCACGTCACAGTTAGGAATATATTCACCAAAACATACGCATAACCTGTACAATTTAAAAATCCACGCTATTGCTTAACTAAACTAAAAATCTATCATATAATTAAATCTCAGAACTCTGTCTTTTAGTTTACCCGAGTCCCTGGGCTATAACATTCATATGTGCCTTATCCAACTGCCCACACAACACTACCACTTAGGTAAGACAGGAAAGATTCAAGATCTGCAGTTGGGTAATTACTGTTCTGCCTCTGTGAGGTAAATTTTGTTAAAGTCTCTTTCCCTGGGCAGTTGCCTTTCGTCAAAGAGAATAAACCCTCCATATTTTTATATGACTATTATTCCCTTTTCTCTTCCAGGCACATAGCAATGTTTATTGACTCCTGACTGTGAGAATGTGGTAAGGTACCTGGAGGCAAAACTTGCAATAGAATATGGTCCCTGAAGTTATGCATTTCAAAAGATTTTCACTCTGAAAAGTAGTCTAAACCAAGCCACCAGCAGCCTATTTTATTGATTATCTTTTATTAAAATTAAAGTCATTGAATGTCCTGTGGAAAAAAATCTTATACTTTGAATTGAAAGTTATTTTACTTTGCAGTAGTCAATAATTAATGCATATATATACATATATATGTGTGTGTTTATACATTTGATAAATACCAAACATAAAAAGTAAAATTTTATGAAAATGTATGCATTTTTCTCTTAATTGCAGAGGTAGTTGCATGATTGAACACTTCTTATTTTTAGAATGAGACAGGAATTAGAATAAAATCTAGTCTGCAAGCACTGAGAGTCTGTAATGATGGTTAATTTTGTGTTAATGTTGCTGAGCCATGGTGCACAGATATGTGATCAAGCATTATTCTGGATATTTCCATGAGGGTGTGTTTGGATGGCATGGACATTTAAATTGATGGACCTTGAATAAAGCAGATTGCCCTCCATAATGTGGGTGGGCCTTATCTAATCAGTTGACAGACTGAATAGAGCAAAATGACTTACCTCCTCTGAGCAAGAAGAAGCCTGTCAGCAGAGAGGCTTCAGACTTGAGCTGCAACACTGGTTGTTTCCTGGACCTCCAGCCTGATGACCTCTGAACTTGAACTACAGATTTTGGATTTGCCAGCTTCTGTAATCATGTGAGACATTTCCCTAAATCAATCTCTCTGTCTCTCTCTCTCATATATGTATGGAATTTGTAATATGTCATTATAATATGTCACGACATATATACATCATATGTTGTTTCTTTTTATGTAGAAACACTATTATGGAGTCCTTGTTCAAATTACTCAATCCTTCAAACTTTATTTATATTATAAACATAAGTCAGAAAAGTTGTCAATAAAATTATTTTTATGTTCTGTTAGATGACAACTTTATAGCTCTTCTTTCAAATTTCTTGAAACCAAGAATTAGGTACAACTATAATTTTACAGGGATTTTTAACATTTTCATCACACCTATTCCCTTTCTACTATCTGAGAAAAATGCCAAAAATATATGTTGATCTTAGAAAATGACTAGTACATATAACTTATACACATTCACTTAAAAACATTTTAAACTTTTCTTTTAATTTAATTTAATTTAATTTTAAGTTCCAAGATACATGTGAGGGATGTGCATGTTTATTACATAGGTAAACATGTGCCATGGAGATTTGCTGCACCTGTCAAGCCATCACCTAGGTATTAAGGCTAGCATGCATTAGCTATTTATTCGGATGCTCTCCCTTCCCTGGCCCTCCTCTGACAGGCCCCAGTGTGTGCTATTCCCACCCTGTGTCCTTGTGTTCTCTTCGTTCAGTGCCCACTTTTAAGTGAGAGCATGTGGTGTTAGGTTTTCTGCTCCTGTGTTAGTTTCCTGAGGATAATGGTTTCCAGCTTCATCCATATCCCTGCAAAGGATATGATCTCATTCTTTTTTACAGTTACATATTATTCCAAGGTGTATGTGTACTCCATTTTATTTATCCCGCTTATCATTGATGGGCATTGTGAATAGTGCTGCCAGGAACATACACATGCATACATCTTTATAAAAGAATGATTTATATTCCTTTGGGGTATATACACAGTAACGGGATTGCTGGGTCAAGTGATATTTCTAGTTCTACGTCTTTGAGGAACCATCATGCTGTCTTCCACAATGATTGAACTAATTAACACTACTGCCAATAGTGTAAAAGCACTCCTGTTTTTCCACAGTCTACCTGCATCTGTTGTTCCTTGACATTTTAGTAATCACCATTCCGATTGATGAGAGATGATATCTCACTGTGGTTTTGCTTTGCATTTCTCTGATGATCGGTGATATTGTGCTTTTTTTCATATTTGTTGGCCACATAAATGTCTTCTTTTAAGAAGTGCCTGTTTATGTTTTTTGCCCACTTTTTAATTTTTTTTCTTGTAAATTTGTTTAAGTTTCTTGTAGTTTCTGGATATTAGACCTTTGTCTGATGGATAGGTTGCAAAAATTATCTCCCATTTTGTTGGTTATCTCTTCACTCTGATGAAAGCATCTTTTTGTCAGGCCTCTGAGCCTAAGCTAAACCATCATATCCCCTGTGACCTGCACATATACATCCAGATGGCCTGAAGCAAGTGAAGAATCACAAAAGAAGTGAAAATTTCCAGTTTCTGCCTTAACTGATAACATTCCACCTTTGTGATTTGCTCCTGCCCCACCTTAACTGAGCTATTAACCTTGTGAAGTTCCTTCTCCTGGTCCAGAACCTCCCCAACTAAGCTCCTTGTGACCCTTGCCCCTGCCCGCAAGAGAAAACCCCCTTTGAGTGTAATTTTCCACTACCCACCCAAATCCTATAAAATGGCCCCACATCTATCTCCCTTCACTGACTTTTTTTGGACTCAGCCCGCCTGCACCCAGGTGAAATAAACAGCTTTATTGCTCACACAAAGCCTGTTTGGTGGTCTCTTCACACGGACGTGTGTGATATTTGATGCCGTGACTTGGATCAGGGGACCTCCCTTGGGAGATCAATCCCCTGTCCTCCTGTTCTTTGCTCCCTGAGAAAGATCCACCTATGACCTCTAGTCCTAAGATCAACCAGCCCAAGGAACATCTCAACAATTTTAAATCAGGTAAGTGGCCTCTTTTTACTCTCTTATCCAAACTCTCTCGCTATCCCTCAACCTCTTCCTCCTTTCAATCTTGGTGCCATCCTTCAATCTCTCCCTTTTCTTAATTTCAATTGCTTTCTTTTTCTGGTAGAGACAGAGGAGACATGTTTTATCCATGAACTCAAAACTCCAGTGCTGGTCACAGACTTGGGAAAACAGTCTTCCTTTGGTGTTTAATGACTGCGGGGATGCCTGCTTGATTATTCACCCACATTTCAGAGGTGTCTGACCACCACAGGGATGCCTGCCTTGATCCTTCACCCTTAGTGGCAAGCACCACTTTCCTGGGGGGCAAGCAGCCAACCCCACCCCTTCTCTCTGCATCTCTACCCTCT
>NW_012101776.1:4686998-4688563 GCF_000951045.1 Mandrillus leucophaeus
CCTATGACCTCTAGTCCTAAGATCAACCAGCCCAAGGAACATCTCAACAATTTTAAATCAGGTAAGTGGCCTCTTTTTACTCTCTTATCCAAACTTTCTCACTATCCCTCAACCTCTTCCACCTTTCAATCTTGGTGCCATCCTTCAATCTCTTCCTTTTCTTAATTTCAATTGCTTTCTTTTTCTGGTAGAGAGAGAGGAGACACGTTTTATCCATGAACTCAAAACTCCAGTGCTGGTCACAGACTTGGGAAAACAGTCTTTCTTTGGTATTTAATGACTGAGGGGATGCCTGCTTGATTATTCACCCACATTTCAGAGGTGTCTGACCACCACAGGGATGCCTGCCTTGATCCCTCACCCTTAGTGGCAAGCACCACTTTCCTGGGGGGCAAGCACCCAACCCCACCCCTTCTCTCTGCATCTCTACCCTCTCTTTTCTCTGGGCTTGCCTCCTTCACTATGGACAACCTTCCATCCTCCATTCCTTCTTCTTCTCCTTTAGTCTGTGTTCTCAAAAACTTAAAACCTCTTCAACTCACACTTGACCTAAAACCTAAATGCCTTATTTTCTTCTGCAATGCTGCCTGACCCCAATACAAACTTGACAATGGTTCTAAATAGCCAGAAAAATGGCACTTTTGATTTTTCCATCCTATAAGATCCAGATGATTCTTGTCATAAAATGGACAAACATTCTGAGGTGCCTGACATCCAGGCATTCTTTTACACATTGGTCCCTCCCTAGTCTGTTCCCAATGCAACTCATCCCAAATCTTCCTTCTTTCTCTCCAACCTGTCCCCTCAGTCCCAACCCCAAGCATCGTGGATCTTTTCAATCCTCCTTTTCTACTGACCCATCTGACTTCTTCTTTCCTCCCCAGACTGCTCCTAAGTTGCTCCCCTCCAGGCTGAATCAGGCTCCAAATCTTCCTCAGCCTCCTCAACCCCACCCTATAATCCTTCTATTACCTCCTCTCCCCACACCGTGTCCAACTTACAGTTTCATTCCAAGCTAGCCCTCCCCAATCTGCCCAATAATTTCCTCTTAAAGAGGTGGTTGGAGCTAAAGGCATAGTCAAGGTTAATGCTTCTTTTCCATTATCCAACCTCTCTCAAATCAGTTAGTATTTAGGCACTTTTTCATCAAATATAAAAACCCAGCCCAGTTCATGGCTTGTTTGACAGAAACCCCGAGACACTTTACAGCCCTAGACCCTGAAAGGTCAGAAGGCCATCTTATTCTCAATATGCATTTTATTACCCAATCTGCTCCTGACATTAAATAAATATCCAAAAATTCGATTCTGGCCCGCAAACCCCAAAACAGTACTTAATTAACCTGTAATAATAAAGAAGAGTTGCAATTACTTGCCTCTGCTGTGAGAGAAACCCCAGCCACATCTCCAGCACACAAGAACTTCAAAACGCCTAAGCCACAGAGGTCAGGAATTCCTTCAGGACCTTCTCCACCAGGATTTTGCTTCAAGTGCTGGAAATCTGGCCACTGGGGCCAAGGAATGCCTGCAGCCTAGGAGTCCTCCTAAGCTGTGCCCCATCTGTGC
>NW_012101776.1:4688613-4689603 GCF_000951045.1 Mandrillus leucophaeus
GGGGATGCCTGCTTGATTATTCACCCACATTTCAGAGGTGTCTGACCACCACAGGGATGCCTGCCTTGATCCTTCACCCTTAGTGGCAAGCACCACTTTCCTGGGGGGCAAGCAGCCAACCCCACCCCTTCTCTCTGCATCTCTACCCTCTCTTTTCTCTGGGCTTGCCTCCTTCACTATGGACAATGTTCCACCCTCCATTCCTTCTTCTTCTCCTTTAGTCTATGTTCTCAAAAACTTAAAACCTCTTCAACTCACACCTGACCTAAAACCTAAATGCCTTATTTTTTTCTGCAATGCTGCTTGACCCCAATAAAAACTTGGCAATGGTTCCAAATAGTCAGAAAAATGGCACTTTCAATTTTTCCATCCTACAAGATCCAGATGATTCTTGTCATAAAATGGACAAACATTCTGAGGTGCCTGACATCCAGGCATTCTTTTACACGTTGGTCCCTCCCTAGTCTGTTCCCAATGCAACTCGTCCCAAATCTTCCTTGTTTCTCTCCAACCTGTCCCCTCAGTCCCAACCCCAAACATCGTACATCTTTTCAGTCTTCCTTTTCTACTGACCCATCTGACTTCTCCTCTCCTCCCCAGACTGCTCCTAAGTTGCTCCCCAGGCTGAATCAGGCTCCAAATCTTCCTCAGCCTCCTCAACCCCACCCTATAATCCTTCTATTACCTTCTCTCCCCACACCCTGTCCAACTTACAGTTTCATTCCAAGCTAGCCCTCCCCAATCTGCCCAATAATTTCCTCTTAAAGAGGTGGCTGGAGCTAAAGGCATAGTCAAGGTTAATGCTCCTTTTTCTTTATCCAACCTCTCCCAAATCAGTTAGTGTTTAGGTTCTTTTTCATCAAATATAGAAACCCAGCCCAGTTCATGGCTTGTTTGACAGAAACCCTGAGACACTTTACAGCCCTAGACCCTGAAAGGTCAGAAGGCCATCTTATTCTCAATATGCATTTTATTACCCAATCTGCTCCT
>NW_012101776.1:4689938-4692291 GCF_000951045.1 Mandrillus leucophaeus
TGACAATATTCTTTTATGCACTTGTTTTTAGTTATCCCCACCTTCCCAGTTCCCTTATTAGGCCAAGACATTTTAACTAAATTATCTGCTTCCCTGACTATTCCCAGGCTACAGTCACACCTCATTGCTCCCCTTTTCCCTAGTTCAAAGCCTCCTTCACATCCTCCCCTTGTATCTCCCTACCTTAATCCACGAGTATGGGACACCTCTACTCCCCCTTGATGACTAATCATGCACCCCTTATCATCCCATTAAAACCTAATCACCCTTACTCCACTCAATGCCAGTATCCCATCCCACAGCACACTTTAAAAGAATTAAAGCCTGTTATCACTCTCCTGTTACAGCATGGCCTTTTAAGGTCTATACACTCTCTACAATTCCCCATTTTACCTGTCCAAAAACTGGACAAGTATTTCAAGTTAGTTCAGGAGCTACGCCTTATCAACCAAATTGTTTTGCATATTCACCCCGTGGTGCCAAACCCATATACTCTCCTATCCTCAATACCTCCCTCCACACCCCCTCCATAACCCATTATTCTGTTCTGGATCTCAAACATGCTTTCTTTACTATTCCTTTGCATTTTTCATCCCAACCTCATTTTGCTTTCACTTGGACTGACCCTGACTCCCATCAGGCTCAGCAAATTACCTGGGCTGTACTGCCACAAGGCTTCACAGACAGCCCCCATTACTTCAGTCAAGCCCAAATTTCTTCCTCACCCATTACCTATCTTGGCATAATTCTTCATATAAACACACTTGCTCTGCCTACTAATTGTGTCTGGCTAATCTCCAAAACCCCAACCCCTTCTACAAAACAACTCCTTTCCTTCCTAGGCATGGTTAGATACTTCCGCCTTTGGATACCTAGTTTTACTGTCCTGAGTAAACCATTTTATAAACCCACAAATGCAAACCTACCTAATCCCATAAATCCTAAATCCTTTCACCGCTCCTTTCCATTCCTTAAAACTAGCCCTAGAAGTTGCTCCCACACTAACTCTCCCTAACTCATCCCAACACTTTTCATCACATACAGCCAAAGTACAGGGCTGTGCGGTCAGAATTCTTACACAAGAGCTGGGACTGTGCCCTGTAGCCTTTCTGTCCAAACAACTTGACCTTACTGTTTTAGTCTAGCCCTCGTGTCTGCATGCAACAGCTGCTGCTGCTCTAATACATTTAGAGGCCCTCAAAATCACAAACTATGCTCAACTCACTCTCTACAGTTCTCATAACTTCCAAAATCTATTTTCTCTCTAACATCGACACATATACTTTCTGTCCCCCTCCACTACCTCTCAGCAAGCCATACTCATTGCCTTAACTCAAGCCCTCACTCTTTAAAGGAACTACACATCAATATTTATACTGACTCTAAATATGTCTTCCATATCCTGCACCACCATGCTGTTATGTGGGCTGAAAAAGGTTTCCTCACTACACAATTGCCCTCCATCATTAATGCCTCTTTTCGAGGCTGCTTTACTTCCAATGGAAGCTGGAGTCATTCACTACAAGGACCATCAAAAGGCCTCAGATCCCATTGCTCAGGGTAACCCTGAGCTGGTAAGGTAGTTAAAAAAGCAACTAGGGTTCCAACTTCTGTCTCTCATGGCCAGTTTTTTTCCTCATTGGTCACTCCTACCTACTCCCCCACTGAAACTTCCACCTATCAATCTCTTCCCACACAAGGCAAATAGTTCTTGGACTAAGAAAATATCTCCTTCTAGCCTCACAGGCCCATTCTATTCTGTTGTCATTTCATAACCTCTTCCATGTAAGTTACAAGCCGCTATCCCTCCTCTTAAAACCTCTCTTTTCCTCTCCGTCGTAAAAGTCTATCCTAAAAAAATCACTTCTCAGTGTTCCATCTGCTCAGGCTCCTCCCTTCCCTACTCATCAAGCTTGGGGATTTGTCCTTGCCCAAGACTGGTGAATTGACTTTACTCACATGCCCTGAGTCAGGAAACTAAAATACCTCTTAGTCTGGGTAGACACTTTCACTGAATAGGTAGAGGTCTTTCCCACAGGATCTAAGAAGGCCACCACAGTTATTTCTTCCCTTCTGTCAGACATAATTCCTCAGTTTGGCCTTCCCATCTCCATACAGTCCAATAATGGACCGACCTTTACCAGTCAAATCACCCAAGCAGTTTCTCAGGCTCTCAGTATTCAGTGGAACCTTCATACCCTTTATTGTCCTCAGTTTTCAGGAAAGGTAGAATGGACTAATGGTCTTTTAAAGACACACCTCACCAAACTCAGCCTCCAACTTAAAAATGACTGGACAGTACGTTTACCTCTTGCCCTTCTCAGAATTAGAGCTTGTCCTCAGGATGCTACAG
>NW_012101776.1:4694086-4695841 GCF_000951045.1 Mandrillus leucophaeus
TCATATCCCCTGTAACATGCAGTATCCATCCAGATGTCCTGAAGCAAGTGAAGAATCACAAAAGAAGTGAAAATTGCTCTTCACACAGATGTGCGTGATACTTTTGCTGTGCAGAAGCTCTTTAGTTTTCCATATGTTCATCTTGCTTTTGTTGAAATTGCTTTTGACTTTTTTATTATTAAATATTTTCCTGTGCCTATATCTTAAATGGTATTGCCTAGATTTTCTTCTAGGTTCTTATAGTTTTGCGTTTTACATTTCCATCTTTAATACATTCTAAGTTAATTTTGGTATAAGGTGTAAGGAAGGGGTCCAGTTTCAATTTTCTGCTTATGGTTAGCCAGTTTTCCCAGAACCATTTATTAAATAAGGAATCCTTTCCCTATGGCTTGTTTTTGTCAGGTTTGTCAAAGATCAGATGGTTGTAGATGTGTAGTCTTAATTTCTGAGATATCTATTCTGTTCTACTGTTCTATGTGTCTGTTTTTGTACCAGTACCATGCAGTTTTGTTTACTATAGTCTTGCATTATAGTTTGAAGTTGACTAGCATAATGTCTCCAGCTTTGTTCTTTTTACTTAGGATTGTCTTGGCTATACATCTCTTTTTGTGTTCCATATGAATTTAATTTTTTTTTATTTCTATTGCTGTGAAGAATGTCCATGTTAGTTTAATGGGAATATCATTGAATCTATAAATTACTCTGGGCAGTATGGCCATTTTCACAATATGATTTTTCCTATCTATGAGTGTGAAATGTTTTTCCATTTGTTTGTGTCCTCTCTGATTTCCTTGAGCAGTGGTTTGTAGTTGCCCTTGAAGAGGTCCGCACTTTCTTGTTAGCTGTAGTTCTAGGTATTTTATTCTCTTTGTAGCAATTCTGAATGAGAGTTAATTCGTGATTTGGCTCTCTGCGTATCTATGCTGGTGCATAAGAATGCCTGTGATTTTTTGCATATTACTTTTGTATCCTGAGACCTTGATGAATTTGTTTATCACCTTAAGGAGATTTGGGGCTGAGACAATGTGGCTTTCTAGATATAGGATCATCTCATCTGCAAAGAAAGACAGTTTTATTTCTTCTTTTCCTATTTGAATACCCTTTATTTCTTTCTCTTGCCTGATTGCCCTCGACAGAACTTCCAATACTATGTTGAATAAGAGTGGTGAGAGATGGCATCCTTGTCTTATGTTGGTTTTCAAGGGGAATGCCTCCAGCTTTTTCACATTCAGTGTAATTTTGGCTGTGGGTTTGTCATAAATGGCCCCTATTATTTTGAGGTAAAAATATTTTAAACTTGATATGCTTAAAATACAGTAACAAAATTTAATTGAAATATTGTAATTATACCCTTTCCCTTTTACAAATAAAATGTTTTTATAAAATATGTTTAATATATACCATGACTTAAATGTATTTCTGTTAATCATTGGAACTCTAGATTCAGCTTTTCAAAAAAACATATTCACAGTATAGACTAATTGTTGAAGGCAGTACTCATTTTCAAATCAGTCAGTCAAATTAGAATTGTTTTTTTATGAGGAGAAAGTCTGAACTTATTTTGTTGCCTATAACATGTTAATATAAGACTTCCTATGAAAAAAATTATCTGATCCCTAAATTATAAGAAAAATATATAAGTAAACATAATAAGGCATCATAGGAGTCTTGCCATGAATTTGCTATTTGAATGGAATGCACTCACTCTTAAATGCATCTTATTGACATTCTTTGCTTTCTTTTCATGAAATGTTG
>NW_012101776.1:4695891-4697345 GCF_000951045.1 Mandrillus leucophaeus
CACCACACTATCAATCTCTCCCACTCTCTCCTAGCTGTTTCTAATCCTTCTTTAACAAACAATTGCTGACTTTGCATTTCTCTTTCCTCCAAAATTGCCAAGGCCTCTACTTACTGCTAAAAAAAAAAGAGGACTCTGCATATTTTTAAATAAAGAGTATTGTTTTTACCTAAATCAATCTGACCTGGTGTATAACAGCATAAAAAAACTCAAAGCCTTAACTTATTCACTGCTAAAAAGAGGGGACAATGTATATTTTTAAATGAAAAGTGTTGTTTTCACCTAAATCTACCTGGCCTGGTATATGACAACATTAAAAAAAAAACAAAAAACAAACAAACAAACAAAAAAAACCTCAAGGATAGAGCCTAAAATCTTGCCAACCAAGCAAGTAATTATGCTGAACCCCCTTGGGCACTCTCTAATTAGATGTCCTGGGTCCTCCCAATTCTTAGTCCTTTAATGCCTGTTTTTCTCCTTCTCTTATTCAGAACTTGTGTCTTCTGTTTAGTGTTTCAATTCACACAAAACTGCATCCAGACCATCACCAATCATTCAATATGACAAATGCTCTGTCTAATAACTCCACAATATCACCTTTTACCACAAAATCTTCCTTCAGTTTAATCTTTCCTATTCTAGTTTCCCATGCTGCCCCTAATCCTGTTCAAAGCAGCCTTGAGAAATATTGCCCATTATCTCTCCATACCACCCCCACCAAAATTTTCACTGCCCCAACACTTCAACACTATTTTATGTTATTTTTCTTATTAATATAAGAGGACAGGAATGTCAGGCCTCTGAGCCCAAGCTAAGCCATCATATCCCCTGTAACATGCAGTATCCATCCAGATGTCCTGAAGCAAGTGAAGAATCACAAAAGAAGTGAAAATTGCTCTTCACACAGATGTGCGTGATACTTTTGCTGTGCAGAAGCTCTTTAGTTTTCCATATGTTCATCTTGCTTTTGTTGAAATTGCTTTTGACTTTTTTATTATTAAATATTTTCCTGTGCCTATATCTTAAATGGTATTGCCTAGATTTTCTTCTAGGTTCTTATAGTTTTGCGTTTTACATTTCCATCTTTAATACATTCTAAGTTAATTTTGGTATAAGGTGTAAGGAAGGGGTCCAGTTTCAATTTTCTGCTTATGGTTAGCCAGTTTTCCCAGAACCATTTATTAAATAAGGAATCCTTTCCCTATGGCTTGTTTTTGTCAGGTTTGTCAAAGATCAGATGGTTGTAGATGTGTAGTCTTAATTTCTGAGATATCTATTCTGTTCTACTGTTCTATGTGTCTGTTTTTGTACCAGTACCATGCAGTTTTGTTTACTATAGTCTTGCATTATAGTTTGAAGTTGACTAGCATAATGTCTCCAGCTTTGTTCTTTTTACTTAGGATTGTCTTGGCTATACATCTCTTTTTGTGTTCCATATGAATTTAATTTTTTTT
>NW_012101776.1:4701255-4703036 GCF_000951045.1 Mandrillus leucophaeus
GCAATCAATCATAATAAAACTCAAGATAAATTAGAGATATGCTTATCTTTGTTTAAGTAGAAGAATGGTAATCATGAAAATTGTGGTGGAAAATAAAAATCTGCAGGATTTCTGGAACAAAACAAATTTTGTCATAAAAATATTTAGGTCTTCATTTTATTTTATTTTTATATCAAATTATAGATATATGATTATATACTTATTTATATAAAATTTAACCTTCCTGGCAACCCCATTGTATATTTTAACTAATATACATGTATGTGTGTGTGTATGTGTGTATACATATATATGTATATATTTTTTTCTTTTTTTTCTCCTGAGACGGAATCTTGCTCTGTCTACCAAACTGGAATACAATGACACAATCTTGACTAACTGCAACCTCTGCCTTCTGGGTTCAAGCAATTCTCCTGCCTCAGCCTTCTGAGCAGCTGATTAATAGGAGAAAAGGCATACAAATTTATTTAAAATGTATACACAGGAGTGTTCAGAATTAAGACTCAATTTCTCAGTAACTTACAGAAACTTATGTCATCCTGAGGCCAATAAAGTATGCAGGCTCAGAACATGGCCAGAAACAGGTAAATCAAGCTTAATGGCAAGAAAAGTTAGGAGAGAGAAAGGAAGAAGCTGGGCAAGTCAGGTGGCCTTGTTATGTAGATGAAGCCTCCCTCAGACAGAATAGATGATAAAGTTTCTTTTCAGACTTTAAAAGGTATCAGACACTCAATCTCTCCTGGATTTGGGGAAAGGAATAGAAAGGGGAAGAGGGCATTTCTGCATTAATGGACATTGTCTACAGATGCAATTTTTTTCTACTTAAGACAGCTTTGCAAGGCTACTTTTGTCAGAATGGCCAAGTGTCAGCCATTTCAAAATATGTCAAAGAAATATATTTGGGTAAAATATTTTAATTTCCTTCAATCCCACTCTGAAACTTAAAACAAGTTTCACATATTAAAACCCAAGCTGTTAGCTTTAGAGAAATTTGGGTTAGTGGTTGTTAGTGATAAAGATTTAGAAAGACAAATTAAGATAGAAAAAGAGCAAATTTAAACATATTGTCCTGTATCTTCTTTAGTCAGTCTCTTAGAATTGAGAATAAATTATTTCATTTAAACAACTACAACCCATTCCAGAATGTGGCATTGCAGATGGGCTAAGCCTCTATATATGATGTAAGAAATCAGATCTCTAATAAAGAGGCATTTCTATAGAAACAGAAAAAAAAAAACAAAACAACAACAACAAAAAAAAAACAAAAAAACCACAAAGGTTAACATCTGGAGTAGTTAGTATATAGACTAGCTTTTCTAGAATCTCTGAGTCATCCTCAGATTACAGTGGCAATTTGACAGATTCTTCTGGATTGATGTTCAAATCAGGTGTTCAGGTGAACTTTCTGAGAACTTCATACCTTAGCAGGCAGGCACAAAGATCGTTTAGATACATAAACTGCTATATTTTTTCCCCAAATTTAAATTGCCTAGCATGGCTTTAAGAATACCGCAGTTTTAATTTCCACTGATGTCAAATAAGAAAAATTGAAATGTTAGTTTGGGGACTTATAGCTGGAAAAATATTCAGGATACAGTTCAAATACAGGATTCAGTCCAAGAAAATAATAAAAAAACAGAAAACAGTGGACAAGGTTAGAGTCTAACAACAGGTATATTATAATATCTTTTGAAACATAATCTTTCTGTCTCCAATACTTCAATTATACTAAAGATAAAATCATACTAAGACCAATTTATTTGCCAAATAAAGTATAGTCT
>NW_012101776.1:4703086-4705088 GCF_000951045.1 Mandrillus leucophaeus
AAGCTGTTAGCTTTAGAGAAATTTGGGTTAGTGGTTGTTAGTGATAAAGATTTAGAAAGACAAATTAAGATAGAAAAAGAGCAAATTTAAACATATTGTCCTGTATCTTCTTTAGTCAGTCTCTTAGAATTGAGAATAAATTATTTCATTTAAACAACTACAACCCATTCCAGAATGTGGCATTGCAGATGGGCTAAGCCTCTATATATGATGTAAGAAATCAGATCTCTAATAAAGAGGCATTTCTATAGAAACAGAAAAAAAAAAACAAAACAACAACAACAAAAAAAAAACAAAAAAACCACAAAGGTTAACATCTGGAGTAGTTAGTATATAGACTAGCTTTTCTAGAATCTCTGAGTCATCCTCAGATTACAGTGGCAATTTGACAGATTCTTCTGGATTGATGTTCAAATCAGGTGTTCAGGTGAACTTTCTGAGAACTTCATACCTTAGCAGGCAGGCACAAAGATCGTTTAGATACATAAACTGCTATATTTTTTCCCCAAATTTAAATTGCCTAGCATGGCTTTAAGAATACCGCAGTTTTAATTTCCACTGATGTCAAATAAGAAAAATTGAAATGTTAGTTTGGGGACTTATAGCTGGAAAAATATTCAGGATACAGTTCAAATTCAGGATTCAGTCCAAGAAAATAATAAAAAAACAGAAAACAGTGGACAAGGTTAGAGTCTAACAACAGGTATATTATAATATCTTTTGAAACATAATCTTTCTGTCTCCAATACTTCAATTATACTAAAGATAAAATCATACTAAGACCAATTTATTTGCCAAATAAAGTATAGTCTTTTATACGTGGACTGTTTATTTGCATAAAGTGCAACAAAAACAATTTTTTGCCATATCCTTTAAAAAACTGATGTGGCTGGAACATGTCTTTTCATAAGGAATCTCAAAATAGATCTTTTAAAAGAGTTAAGCCCCAACACAGATTTATTTATGATGGCAGATAATGGTATGAATTAGGTGAATTCCTTTCGACTTGACATCACAAGGCAACTTGTGGTTCCTAGGCTTATCAGAAAGTGCCATTCTTTACTTACCACTGATCAAAAACCCCATAAAAAGCAAGATAGAAGTTCAGTTTTACCAGGGATCTTTTACTGGCTCTATATGTCAACCTCAATTCTTCATGCATTTGGATTTATCTGAAGTACGTCATTCTGGTCAGAGCCTTGGTAAAATAACCAGTATCTCAAAATTTTTTTTACATTACAATATAAAAAAGATTCTTATTGAACTTATGCAAATAACTATATTGCTATGAGTTAAGAATATTCACAAATAGTTTCCAAATTTTGGAGAAATCAGAAAGAAAGAAATATGCTTGAAAATTGCTCACAAGAGTATACTTTACTCAATTGTTAACAGTTATAAGTAGCTTAAAAGAAAAAGATAGTTTTCTTGATTCTAAAAAACAAAGCAAAAATAATAGCAATATTTTAAACAAAAGTCATAATAAGATTATTGCATTTGTAAAAAAATAAATAAATAAAATTTGAGACACCAATTCATTAAGCCAAAAGGAAAAAGTTAAGCTGAAAACAGTCATGGAAGCAACTGCCTTTCCTTCCATTCCTAAGCAGATAGCTACAGAAAAAAGAATAAGTATCTCCACAAATAGCTACTCCATGTTCACCTCATCTTGTGAGAAGTGCTGATGTACTGAATGTGAGACAATACGTAATTGACCATTCCCCTCCCTGCTCCCTTTCCCTTGCAACATGTGGATTTAGTAATGTAGCCATAACCTCCCTCAGTCCCCTACAACCTACTTTTCCCAGTTAAATACTGAAGCTCTCAAAATCATCTTTGGAGAAAGGCACAGATCTCTCTCCTGGGTGTCTGTTTAACCTTGGCAAAATCAACTTCTAAATTGACTAAGATCTGTCTCAGATACTTTTTGGTTTACAAATTGGCAACCAACAGAAGAGACCCTGGGGAAGGTGATACTGACCTTTGACAAATCTTCTATTGG
>NW_012101776.1:4706590-4708343 GCF_000951045.1 Mandrillus leucophaeus
TCAGCCTCCTGAGTAGCTGGGATTAGAGGCATGTACCACCATACTTGGCTAATTTTGCATTTTTAGTAGAGATGGGGTTTCTCTCTGCTGGTCAGGCTGATTTTGAACTCTTGACTTAAGGTGATCCACGACCTCCCCAAATACTGAAATTAAAGGTGTGAATTACCACACTCAGCCACTTTTTTTCTTTTTTAGGATCTTGTTTTTTAATTATTATTTTTTTTCCTGTTGACTGAATGAATTCTCTTCTCTGCATTTACTTTGTCCTGTCTCTCCTTCCTCTTGCCATTCTCTGCTGCATAAGTGGTCTAAAATAATTTATATTAGCCTGGGATTCCTTAAAGAAAACAGAGAAGACAATGGACTCCTTTTTGGGGAGAAATCTACTTTCCATTCTGGAACCCCAAAAGTATAAATGGACAAGTTTCTCTCAGATTTAAACTTCTTATTTTTGTACTACATTGCCTGATTGTTTGACTAAAATAGTTATTACAACAGTAGCTGCTCTTGGGTGTTCAAGATAATAAAGGTCATGAATTAGATACTTAGATAACTATTTTTATAACAAAGTGCACTATGTGGCCTAGGTTCTATGGTATCTCTTTTTGGAGATCTAGGAATCAGTGTGGGCTTTTCCCACAGCTTAGAGGTCCAATTAAAAATAGAAACTAAATTAAAGCCTACCATTATGAATGAAATTGGTCTTTACATAAAATCCTGTGGTAGATTTGTCTAATTTTATGTTTGACGTGGCATCCATTTTTAATCTCCCTCCAACATACCATAATTTCTCTTCATACTTTGAGATGTATATTTAGCTATCTGAATTTCACATAACAGTTGTTCCATTAGTGTGCAAATTTGGGGGCTATCTAGCTGACAATTTCCCAGAATAATGAAACAGGTTATCAAGAAATTGAGTCTAAAATAGGACAAAAAATGGGAGGACTTAAGAATGTGTGAGATTTACTTTTACCTTCATGTCTAAAATATCTACGTGTTTATGTGTTTTATGTATGTCTTACTGCCAAAAATGCATTGAAAAGCTGTAATTATTTGGCTTAAAGAAAAAGCACTTAAATATTTTTTTCAGAAAATATAGAGACTTTAGGGCATGATGCTTTTTTCAAATTCACATGACTTAAGTAAATCTTTAATAAACAAGTTGGTTTTATAATTTTTGGATAAATAAAATTAGAAATGTCTTCAGAATTGCCATATACATTATTTTTAGACATATTGGTCAAGTAGTTGTATATTTATCTCTGCTAAACATTATAAAGTGTCAAAATTTGGCATGGGGATTATAAATCTATAAATGCAGCCCAAAAGATAATTATCCTTGTTTATTTATTTTTTTATAAATAAGGCATCCAATATTGTTGATTTAATGAAAACAGCTAAATTCTGAGTTACTGGCAAAAAATAAAACACCTGACATTCACAGGCTATAAAAGTGGATAAGAGGCAAGCAAATTTAAGTAATTACTATCATAGTTTTCATAGGTACTCTAGATAAGCTATTAAAAAAATCAGGCAAATGCAATGAAATAAGTTCTGAATAAACATACAATTTAGAATCTAAAGAGATATTAAATTAAATAATAGGTACTTATTAAATATCTAAGTAATTTCCAATTTTTTAACAATTTACATAAAATATATTTTTTAAAAAATTGTGTTCTTATTTAAAGAAAAAATGGCCAGGTATGGTGGCTCATGCCTGTAATCCCAGCACTTTGGGAGGCTGAGG
>NW_012101776.1:4712708-4714936 GCF_000951045.1 Mandrillus leucophaeus
AAAGAGACATATTGAGCCTATTTCATATTATAAAATCATACAGGAATATGATTTTGTCAAATATAAAATGTTGCTTAATTTCTTCAGATTATATTCTGTAAATATGCCATTAGTACGTGTTCCAAAGTTGCATGAAATTTCTGATTCTGATGTCTTAGTATATGTTATCAGTAGTAATCATAATTAGTATGTAATATTGTATGTTACGAAAGTAACCAAAGCAATGGTGTCATTAACCATGACTATTTCTAGACTGTTGTCATCCACAATTTTTGTGTTACTTTTATCCTTTCGTTGGGTAGTTTATAATCAGCTATAGAACTCTAAGGAGCATCTGCAATGTGGCCATACTCTCCTTCTTTCCTCTCCAGCCCACTTTCCCCTTTAAATATTGAAGCCCTCAAAATCATCTTTGAAGAGAATCACAGACCTCTCTCCTGGACATGTCTTTAACCTTGGCAAAATCAACTTCTAAACTGATGGAGACGTGTCTCAGCTACTTTTGGCTTACATAGTGTTCTATTAGTTCAGTCCATGTAATTAACTCCTGTTTTGCTTCAAATCTTTCATTAGTCCACAATCCTCATAAACACATCAGCTGTCCATGACAGTCCTGGATGTTTTTATCTCGATTTTAATGGTATAATCTTTAGTGTTATCAGAAACCTTCATTTAAGATCATCTGTTCAAGCCATACAACTGACTATAAACCATCTTTTATTTTTACATTTTAATTTTATTCATTTATTTATTTATTTTTATGGGTGCATAGTAGATATATGTATATTTGTGTGCTACATGAGATGTTTTGATAGAAACATGCAATGTGAAATAAACATCTCATGGAGAATGAACTATCTATCACCTCAAACATTTTTTTTTTTAGTTAAAAACAATCCAATTACACTCTTTAAGTTATTTTACAACGTGCAATTATTATTGACTGTAGTCATTTTATTTTGCTTTCAAATAGTAGGTCTTATTCATTGTTTCTAACTATTTTTGTACTTATTAATCATCCTTAGCTCCCCCCGCCATTCCCCCACTACACTCTAAGCCACTAGTAACCATCTTTCTACTTTCTATGCCAATGAGTTCAATTGTTTTGATTTTTAGATCCCACAAACAAGTGAGAACATGCCATGTTTGTCTTTCTGTGCCTGGTTTATTTTACTTAACATAATGATCTTCTCTTTATCCATTTTGTCAAAAATGACTGGATCTCATTATTTTTTATAGCTGAATAGTACTCCACTGAGTACATGTATTGCATTTTTTTATTCATTCATCTGTTGATGGATATCTAGATGGCTTCTGAACCTAAGCTATGGGGAATAGTGCTGCAACAAACGTAGGAGTGTAGATATCTCTTTGATATCATAATTTCCTTTCTTATAGCTATAATCCCAACAGTAGGATTGCAGTATCTTATAGTCGCTCAATTTTCAGTTTTTAGAGAAGGTTCCAAACTGTCCTTCATCGTGGTTATACTTATTTACATTTTCAACAACAGTATATGAGGATTTCCTTTTCTCCACATCTTCACCAGTATTTGTTATTGACTGTCCTTTGGATATAAACCATTTTAACTGGGGTGACATGATATCTCATTATAGTTTTGATTGGATTTATTTGCTGATCTGTGATGTTGAACACCTTTTCATGTGCTTATTTGCCATTTGTATGTCTTCTTCTGAGAAATTTCTATTCATATTGTTGCCCAGTTTTTGATCAAATTATTAGATTTTTATAGAATTCTGATCATTAGAACATTCTGGTTATTAGAAATTCTTAGAGAATTATGGTTATTCCCTCTGAGGAAGAATTCACGTACATAACAAGGGCATCTTTGCGAGCCCAGCTTCTTCCTTTTTCTCTCTGTTAACCTTTCTTTCCACTAAACCTAATTTAACTGTTTCTAGCCATGTTCATGGTTAGTCAGATGGGTAGTTTGCAATTATTTTCTTTTATTCTTTGGGTTGTCTCTTCACTTTGTTGATTGCTTCTTGTGCCTATGCAGAAGCTTTTTAACTTGATATAATCCGTTTGTCTATGTTTGCTTTGATTGCCTATGCTTGTGGGGTATTGCTCAAGAATTTTTTGTGCAGACCAATGTCCTAAAGATTTTCCCCAATGTTTTCTTTTAGTAGATTCATAGTTTGAGGTCTTGTATTTAAGTCATTAATCCATTTTGATTATAATTTTACATACAATGAGATAAGTATATA
>NW_012101776.1:4717086-4721748 GCF_000951045.1 Mandrillus leucophaeus
ATCTTTCATTAGTCCACAATCCTCATAAACACATCAGCTGTCCATGACAGTCCTGGATGTTTTTATCTCGATTTTAATGATATAATCTTTAGTGTTATCAGAAACCTTCATTTAAGATCATCTGTTCAAGCCATACAACTGACTATAAACCATCTTTTATTTTTACATTTTAATTTTATTCATTTATTTATTTATTTTTATGGGTGCATAGTAGATATATGTATATTTGTGTGCTACATGAGATGTTTTGATAGAAACATGCAATGTGAAATAAACATCTCATGGAGAATGAACTATCTATCACCTCAAACATTTTTTCTTTTAGTTAAAAACAATCCAATTACACTCTTTAAGTTATTTTACAACGTGCAATTATTATTGACTGTAGTCATTTTATTTTGCTTTCAAATAGTAGGTCTTATTCATTGTTTCTAACTATTTTTGTACTTATTAATCATCCTTAGCTCCCCCCGCCATTCCCCCACTACACTCTAAGCCACTAGTAACCATCTTTCTACTTTCTATGCCAATGAGTTCAATTGTTTTGATTTTTAGATCCCACAAACAAGTGAGAACATGCCATGTTTGTCTTTCTGTGCCTGGTTTATTTTACTTAACATAATGATCTTCTCTTTATCCATTTTGTCAAAAATGACTGGATCTCATTATTTTTTATAGCTGAATAGTACTCCACTGAGTACATGTATTGCATTTTTTTATTCATTCATCTGTTGATGGATATCTAGATGGCTTCTGAACCTAAGCTATGGGGAATAGTGCTGCAACAAACGTAGGAGTGTAGATATCTCTTTGATATCATAATTTCCTTTCTTATAGCTATAATCCCAACAGTAGGATTGCAGTATCTTATAGTCGCTCAATTTTCAGTTTTTAGAGAAGGTTCCAAACTGTCCTTCATCGTGGTTATACTTATTTACATTTTCAACAACAGTATATGAGGATTTCCTTTTCTCCACATCTTCACCAGTATTTGTTATTGACTGTCCTTTGGATATAAACCATTTTAACTGGGGTGACATGATATCTCATTATAGTTTTGATTGGATTTATTTGCTGATCTGTGATGTTGAACACCTTTTCATGTGCTTATTTGCCATTTGTATGTCTTCTTCTGAGAAATTTCTATTCATATTGTTGCCCAGTTTTTGATCAAATTATTAGATTTTTATAGAATTCTGATCATCAGAACATTCTGGTTATTAGAAATTCTTAGAGAATTATGGTTATTCCCTCTGAGGAAGAATTCACCTACATAACAAGGGCATCTTTGCAAGCCCAGCTTCTTCCTTTTTCTCTCTGTTAACCTTTCTTTCCACTAAACCTAATTTAACTGTTTCTGGCCATGTTCATGGTTAGTCAGATGGGTAGTTTGCAATTATTTTCTTTTATTCTTTGGGTTGTCTCTTCACTTTGTTGATTGCTTCTTGTGCCTATGCAGAAGCTTTTTAACTTGATATAATCCATTTGTCTATGTTTGCTTTGATTGCCTATGCTTGTGGGGTATTGCTCAAGAATTTTTTGTGCAGACCAATGTCCTAAAGATTTTCCCCAATGTTTTCTTTTAGTAGATTCATAGTTTGAGGTCTTGTATTTAAGTCATTAATCCATTTTGATTATAATTTTACATACAATGAGATAAGTATATAGATCCATTTTTTTTGCATCTGGATATCCAGTTTTCCCAGCAAAATTTATTGAAGACACTGTCTTTTCCTCAATGTATGTTCTTGGAATCTTTGTTGAAAATAAATTCAATGTAAGTGTGTGCATTTGTTTCTGGGTTCTCTCTTCTGTTTCCTTGGTCTATGTCTTGGTTTTGATACAAGTACAATGCTGTTTGGTGACTACAGCTCTGTAGTATAATTTGAAGTCAGGTAATGGGATTCCTACAGTACAGTTTTGAATTTTTTTTTTTTTTCCTCTTTTGGTTAGGATAGCCTTGGCTATTGTGGGTTTTTGTGGTTCCATGAGAATTTTAACATTTCTATAGAGAGTGTAACTGGTTTTTTAATAGGGATTTCATTGCATGTGTAGATTATTTCGTATGATGTGTTAGTCCATTCTCACACTGCTAGTAAAGACATACCAAAGACTGGGTAATTTATGAAGGAAAAAGGTTTAATTTACTCACAGTTCAGCATAGCTGGGGAGGCCTCAGGAAACTTATCTACAATCATGGCAGAAGCAGAAGAAACATGTCCTTCTTCACATGGTGGCAACAAGGAGAAGTGCTGAGCAGAATCAGGAAAAGCCCCTTATAAAACCATTAAATCTCATGAGAACTCACTATCATGAGAACAGTATGAGGGTAACATGATGATAAATGGGTTTTTTTTCAGACTTTAAAGGTGTCAGACTTTCAATCTCCCCTAGATCTGGGGAAAGCATAGAAAGGGGAAGAGGGCATTTCTGCATTAATGGAGATTCTCTGCAGATACAATATTTTTCCACTTAAGATGGCTTTGCAAGGCCACTTCTGTCAGAATGGCCAAGTGGCAGCCTTTTCAAAATATGTCCAAATATTTTGATAAATATACTTTATTTTTCTTTAATATAATGGTCTCTTGATCATCTTTTGTGTACCAACTATATGGAGGAGCATGTCTAAAACTGAGTACACATGGAAATCACCTGGTTTGTTTTAAATATTGATGCCTGGTTTCTACCCACAAGGATTCTAATTTAATTAACATGTGGTCTGTACTTGGCATTAGGATTTTTCAAAGATCCTCAGGCAATAATGATATGCAACAATGCTTCAGAACTGTGAAACAAAATTTTATATTTATTAGCTATAAAAATACCCTTCCTTTCTTCCTTTCTGCCTCCCTCCCTTACTGTATTTATTCCATTTTCTTTTTATTTCCAATTTTTTTGAAAGGTTTAATGTTTTTGTAAGGAAAGAAAAATGCCACCAACTTCAGCATTCTTAAATTTCTTTACCTATTGTATCATCCTCCACATATTTGTTTGTTTATTATTAGTAAAATACTTCCTCCAATACCTTTCCAAAGCCTTGAATTATCTCTGACTCTTAAGGTTTAAATTTCAGCGTTACCATTTATTAGCTGTATGAAAAACCCACAGAAGCTGAAAGAAGATTGAGTTTCAAAAGATTTTGAATCGGATGCATTCCAAAATAGAATAAAATTTGAAAGTAAAATATAACCTATTGTATTAATCAGGGTTCTCTACTCCTCCAGCAACACCCTCACAGACACACCGAGAAACAATACTTTACCTATCTAGACATCCATCACTCCAATCAAGTTGACACCTAATATTCACCATCACACCCATAAAAGGCATAGTAATTGGATCCCAAAATGAGGAGAAAACCAAACCTCAGGCAGGATAATTTCGTGTGCCACAAAGGGGCTCAAGCCAAGAGAGAATTTTCTATTTATTCTCATTTCTCTTTTCCACCTTTCCCTGACATTATCAGTCTATTCTTTTGCCACTGAAGAGCAGATATAGAACAGCACTGGGCCAGCACTGTCACAGACATTTAAACTAGAGTGGTTCCATCTTGAATAAGGGCTGGGTAAAATAAGGCTGAGACTCACTGGGCTGCATTATCAGGATATTAGGCATTCTTAGTCACAGGATAATATAGACAGTCAAAACAAGATACAGGTCACTAAGATCTTGCTGATAAAACAGGTTACAATAAAGAAACCGGCCCAAACCATCCAAACCAAGATGACAAATGAAGTGACCTCTGGTTGTCCTCACTACTCATTATATGCTATTTATAATGCATTAGCATGCTAAAACACACTCTTGCCAGCACCATGACAGTTAACAAATGCCATGGCAATGTCCGGAAGCTACCCTATATGGTCTAAAGGTGGGAGGAACCCTGTTTCAAGAATTGCTCACCCCTTTTCTGAAAAACTCATATATAATCCATCCCTCGTTTAGCATATAATCAAGAAATAACTATAAGTATACTCAGTTGAGCAGCCCATGTCACTGCTCTGCCTATGGAGTAGCCATTCTTTATTCCTTTACTTTCTTATGAAAATTGTTTTCAATTTATTCTATGGATTCGCCCTGAACTTTTTCTTGCGAGAGGTCCAGGAACCCTCTCTTGGGGTCTGGATTGGAACATCTTCCACTAAAAACACAACTCTACTATTGAAAGAGAAAATTAATGAATGTCCATGAGTTAGCACACATAATCTCCAAAGGAGTGAGAGAGCCAAGTTTAAAGAATAGTCTATCTTCATTATTAATGGATTCCACATTTGTGAATGAATTTATATTTCTATCATCCTTTGTTGCTTTGATAGATCAACCTTTCTTTAAGGTATCATTTTTCTTCTAGCTGAAAAATGTTGTTTGGAAAGTCTTATGGTGCAAATTTGTTGGTGATTAATTTTCTCTGCTTCTGTTTTTTTCAGAAGTCTTTTTTTCACCTTAGTTTTTGAAATAAATTTTAATTGGCTACATAATTCTAGCTTGACATTTAAAAAACTAATAGTTTAAAAATGTTCTAGTTGATATAGTTCTGGTGAGTAGTCTATTGTAAGTTTTATCTTTGTTCCTCCATATGTGATGTGTCTTTTTTTCTAGATCTTTTGAGATTGATATGTTTACTAATAGCTTTCAGAAGATTGATTATTATATGCTGTTCTT
>NW_012101776.1:4722468-4723728 GCF_000951045.1 Mandrillus leucophaeus
TTTTTTAAAAAAGTCTATTGCAATTTTGTAAGTACACTGATCTTTTTCTGTACTAGTTATACTGAATCCCATCCAGGGCATTTTTCATTGACTATACACAATTTTTTATTTTCAGATATTCTAACTGAATTTATTTTATATTTTCCAACCCCCTCCTCATAGTGTTCAAGTTTCCTTCTACCTACATAAATATAGGAGCCCTAATATAATGACTATATAAATATAATTGTGAATTTCATACTTTTAGTCTTTTTCAATGTTTTATTTTTGTTTTTAATTGACACATAATAATAGTACATATTTATGGAGTACAGGGTGATGTTTTTATACATATATATTGTGTAATGATAAAATCAGTGTAATTAACATATCATCTCAAACATTTGGCAATTTTTGTTGTGGAATTCAAAAATTCTCTGTTCTCTGTTCTAGCTATTTTGAAGTAAACAATACACTTTTCATCCATCCCCTCAAGTCTTTTCCCTTTGTATTACAAATATTCAAATTACTTTCTTTTAGTTTTTAAAAAATGTAAAATAAGTTATTGACTATAGTCACCCTGTTGTATTACTACTTATTAGGTCTTCTTCATTCTTTTGAACTATTTTATTGTTTTGCCCATTAACCATCTCTACCTCCCCCTCACCCCACCCCCTACTACACTTCCCAGCTTCTGGGAACCATACTTCTACTCTCTATGTCTATGAGTTCAATTGATTTGATTTTTAGATCCCACAAATAAGTGAGAGCTTGCCATGTTGGTCTTTCTGTGCCTGGCTTCATTCACTACACATAATGATTTCCATTTCTGCCCATGGTGTTGCAAACGACAGAATCAAATTATTTTTATGGCTGAAGAGTACTCCATCTTGTATATGAATTGCATTTTCTTTATCCATTCATCTGTTGGTAAACACTTAAGTTGCCTCTACACCTTAGCTATGTCTGTTTTTCTTCCAGTATCATGCTCTTTTGGTGACTATAGCTCTGTAGTATAATTTGAAGTCAGATAATGTGATTCATCCAGTTTTGTTCTTTTTTCTTAGGATAGCTTTGTCTGTTCTGAAACTTTTGCAGTTCCACATAATTTTTTTTTTATATTCTCTAAAGAATGTCATTGATATTTTGATAAATATTTCATTGAATCTGTAGATTGCTTTGGTTTGTATGGAAATTTTAATAATATTGATTCTTCCAATGCATAAATATACAATTTCTTTCCATTTTTGGTGTTCTGTTACATTTCTTTCACCATTGCTT
>NW_012101776.1:4724038-4733930 GCF_000951045.1 Mandrillus leucophaeus
GCTAATTTTGTATTTTTAGTAGGCACAGGGTTTTGCCGTGTTTGTCAGACTGGTCTTGAACTCCTGACCTAAGGTGATCTGCCCATCTTGGCCTCTCAAAATTCTGGGATTACAGGCATAAGCCACTGCCCCAGGATAAATGGGATAACTTTTAAAATTTCTTCTTCACATTGGTCTCTGTGACACATAGAAATGCTACTGGTTTTTGTATGTTGATTTTGTGTTCTGCAATTTTAGTGAATTTGTTTATGAGTTCCAATAATTTTTGTGTGTGTGTGGAGTGTTTAGGTTTATCATGTCATCTGCAAACAAGGATAATTTTACTTCTTTCTTTCCTATTTTGATGCCTTTTATTTCTTTCTTTTGTCTGATTGCTCTAGGTAGGACTTCCAGTACTATGTTGAATAATAAGGGTCAAAGTGGACATTCTTGCCATCTTCCAGATCTTAGAGGAAAGACTTAGTTTTTCCTCATTTTCAGTATAATACTAGCTGAGGGTCTGTCGTATACGGCTTTTATTATGCTGAGGTGTGTTCCTTCTGTATCCAGTTTTTTTGTGTTTGTATTATGAAGAGATGTTGATTTTATCAAATGCTTTTTCAGCATCAGTTGAAATGATTGTCTAGTTTTTGTTCTTCATTCTGTTGATATGGTGTATCACGTCTGTTGATTTGCATATGTTGAACAATCCTTGTCACTGGGCCAAATCCCATGTTGTCATAATGAATAATATGTTTAATGTATTATTTAATTGTTTAATTAGTTTTCTAGTATTTTGTTGAAGATATTTGCATTAATATTCATCAGATATATTGGCCAGTAATTTTCTTTCTTTGATACATTTTTGTCTGTGCTTTTGTTGTTGTTGTTGTTGTTTGTTATTTTAAATCAGGGTAATACTGGCCTAGTAGATTAAGTCCGAATGTATTCACTTCTTCTCTACTTTTCCAAGTAGTTTGAGTAGGATTGATATTATTTCTCTAAATGTTTGATAGAATTCAGCAGTGAAGTCATTGTGTCCCAGGCTATTTTTTAAAGAGAAAAATTTTATTATGTCTTTGATCTTATTATTTACTGTTAATCTGTTTAACTTTTGGATTTCTTCCTGGCTTAATCTGGGTAAGGTGTTTGTGTCTCAGAGTTTGTCTATTTCTTCTAGATTTTCCAATTTATTAGCAAATAGTTGCTCATAGAAGCCAATAATAATCTTTTGAATTTTTGCAGTATCTGTTGTAATGTCTCCATTTTCATCCCAAATGTTATTTATTTGGATCTTCTCTGTCTTTTTGTTAGTCCAGGTAAAGGTTTGTCAATTTTGTTTGACTTTTCAAATAACCAGCTTTCTGTTTCATTGATCTTTTTATTGTTTTGTTCATTTGCATTTTACTAAAAGTGAAATTTATTTCTGCTCTGATCTTTATTTTTTTTTCTACTAAATTAAAGTTTGGTTTGCTGTTCATTTTCCAGTTCTTTAAGATGTGTTAAACTGCTTACTTGAAAATTTTCCTCTTTTTTGATGTAGGCACTTACAGCTGTAAACATCCCTCTTAGTACTGCTTTTGCTGTATCCCATAGGTTTTGATATGTTGTGTTTCCATTATCATTTGTTTCAAGAAATTTTTCTATTATCTTCTTCATTTCTTCATTGACCCAGTAGATATTCAGGAACATATTTTTAATTTTTTTGTATTTGTATGGTTTATGAAATTCTCTTGTTATGGATTCCTAGTTTTATTCCATTGTGGTCAGATAAGATGCTTGATACTCTTCCCAATTTTTTTTGTAATGTTTTAAGACTTGATTTGTGAACTACCATAGGGTCATACCTTGAGAATAATTCATGACCTGAGGAAAAGAATGTTTTTTGCAGCTCTTAGATGAAATGTTCTGTAAATATCTATCAGGTCCCTTAGGTCTATAGTGCAGATTAAATTCAATGTTTCTTTGCTGATTTTCTGTCTGGGAGATCAGTCCAATGCTGAAAGAGAGTGTTGAATTCTGTGACTATTATTATATTGAGGCCTATTTTTCTAAATAGCTCTAATAATAGTTGCTTTATGTATCTGAGTGCTCTAGTGTTGGGAGCATATATATTACAATCATTATATTGTCTTATTTAACTGACCTTTTTATTATTATATAATGACTATGTTTGTCTCTTCTCATAGTTTTTGTCTTAAAATCTATTTTGTCTAACCTAAGTGTAGTCAATACTGCTCTTTTTTGGTTTTCTTTGGTATGGAACATCATTTACTAACTGTTTATCTTCAGTCTATGTGTATCTTTATAGGTGAAGTGTGTTTCTTGCAGACAATGGATCATTGGGTCTTGTTTTCTCATCTATTAAGCTACTCTGTATCTTTTTATTGAAGAGTTTAGTGCATTTTCATTCAATGTTATTATTGATAAGTAGGAACTTACTACTGCCATTATTTCATTTGTTTTCTGGTAATTTTCTTTCAAGGTGTGATTAAATATTTTGCTCTTTATTTTATGTATTGTATTTTTTTATCTGACGTTACTTTGAGACTTGTAAATTATATCTTATAACCTATTATTTTAAACTAACAACTTTACACTAGTTGCCTAAACACACATGCAATAGAAAACAAATATAAAACCCTACACTTTAAATTTGTTCTGCCTCTTTTTACCTTTTTGTTTTTTCTCTGTATGTCTCATAATATGTCTTGAAAGTTGTCATAGGTATTAATTTTAATTTGTTAAATATTTGATTATTTATTTTTTTTCTAATTAAGATAAAAGTAGTGTGCACACCACAATATCTATGGCATAATATTATGTGTTTTTCTGTGGGTTTATGCTTTCCAGTGAGTTTTGTATCTTCAGGTGATTTCTTCTTGCTCAGTAACATCGTTTTATTTCAAAATGAAGAATTCCCTTTAGCATTTCTTGTGTGATAGTTCTGGTGTTAATAAAATTCCTTAGCTTTAGTTTCTTTTGAAAGGTCTTTATTTCTCCTTCATGTTTTGGTGATATTTCCGCTGAATATACTATTCTAGGATAATAGTATTTTCCTTCAGCAATTTAAACATGTTAAAGCACTCTCTCCTGGCCTTTAATATTTTCACTGAACAGTCAGGAAACAGGTGTATTGGAGCTCCATTGTATAATGTTTGTGTCTTTTCTCTTGCTGATTTTAGGATTTTTTTTTCATTCTTGACCCAAGGTCCACAGCATTCCACCTAGATATTGCTCCTGGTTATTTAGGCCCTATTGGTTCTTTAGTCAGCAGGTGATGAATACTGCCAAGACTTGGTCCATCCCTTCAAGAAAGCAGTTTCCCTTTTCGGTCAGGGTCTATTTGGAAATGTAAACTCTGAGTTATTGCCTGGAATGGGGGGCTCAAAACTCTGTCTGGTGCTGTATCCTACTGTGACTGAGCTTGTATCCACAATGCAAGACAAAGTCCTTTTTACTGTCTGTTCTCCTCTCCTCTCCTTAAGCAGAAGAAAGGAGTCATTTTCATTGTTGAGAGATGTACTGCCTAGAGGTGGGGGAGGAGTAGCACCAGCACTGCCTTAGCCACCCTAGCTGTTGTCTCCCTAGGTTACATGCCACCCTAGTCCACTGGCTCTGAGACTAGCTCAGTACTAAGAGTTGTCTAGGAATTGTAGTTTTTGTGTCCTACAGTGCCTTTTGAGTTTATCTAGAACTCCAGAGCATGTTGGCCTGTGGTGGCAAGGCTTTCCAGGAAACTCAGGTTCTAACCCCTGGGATGGGTGATTCCCTTCTGGGGACAAGATCTGTCCAAATGCTTCCTCCATGTGTGGATGCTAGGTGAACCCAGCGCAGCCTTGCTCTCTGATATTCAATGTAAAGTTCCCCAGTCACGGCACTATCCTTCCTCCAACTCCATAGACTCTCTGGTATAGGCTTTTATTTCATCATTTTGACACAAAATGATGACCTGATTTTCCAGGGGATGGGAGAGGAGTGGTGTCAGTGATTCAAGGATGTTTCTCCTGCCTTCTTCAATGCTTCTTTCAGTGACATGAAGTTAAAATCAGGTACTGTAATTGGTCACCTGATTTTTTGATTCTTATGCTGCTTTTGTGTGTGGAGATAGATGTTATAATTTGGGTATCCCAGAAAAGGGGACTAATGGTATAGGCTTTTATTTCATCATTTTGATCCATTCTTTCCCTATTAATAAATTGTACGTGTTCTGACTGCTCCGCCAACTAGTCATTTCCTCATCTCTCATTCTCCACCATCCCTCTATTCCTTGGTACATTATAATATTAAAATTAGGACAATAAAAACACTACAATAGCCTCTCAGTGTTCAAGTGAAAGTAAGCGTCATGTGTCTCTCACTTTAAATCAAAAGTTTAGTAAGGAAGGTATGTCTAAAACCAAGATAAATCAAAAGCTAGGCTGCCTGTGCCAAAAACACAGTCAAGTTGTGAATGCAAAACAGAATGTTTTGAAGGAAATTAAAAGTGCTACTCCATGGATTACACAAATGATAAGAAATCAAAACAGCATTATGGCTGATATAGAGAAAGTCTGAGTTTTCTGAATAGAAGATCAAACCAGCCATAACATACCCTTTAGCCAAAGCCTAATTCAGAGCAAGGCCATAACTCTCCACTTTTATGAAGATTGAGAGAGGTGAGAAAGTTTAAGAAAAACTTGAAGCCATTAGTGGTGAGGCATGACATTTAAGGAATGAGCCATTACCATAACACAAAAGTATAAATTGAAATAGAAAATGCTGAAGTAAAAGCAACAACAGGTTATCTAGAGGTAGCTAAGATAATTAGTGATGGTGACTACAATAAACAACAGATTTTCTAATGGAAAAATATGCCATCTAGGACTTTCATAGCTAAAAAGGAGAAGTCAATGCCTGACTTCAGAGCTTCAAAGGACAGGCTAACTCTCTTGTTAGGGGCTAGTGTAGCTTGTGACTTTAAGTTGGAGCCAGTGCGCATTTACCACTCCGAAAATTCTAGGTTCTTTAATAATTATGCTAAATCAATCCTGTCTTTGGCCTATGAGTAGAAAAACAAAGCCTTGATAAAAGCACATTTGTTTACAACATGGTTTACTGAACATTTATTATATAATGTTTACTGAACATTATTGTTAAGACCTACTGTTCAGGAAAAAAAAAAAAAAATGAACATATTGCTATTCATAGACTATGCGCCTGGTCTCCCAAGAGTTCTGATGGAGACATACAAGGAGATTAAAATTTTGTTGCCTGATAGCAAAATATTCATTTTTCAACCATTGAATCAAGGAGTCCTCTTGACTTTCAAGTATTATTGTTTAGAAAGTAAATTTTGTAAGGCTGTAACTGCCATAGACAGTGGTTCCTCTGATGGATCTTGGCAAAGTAAACTGAAAACCTTGAAAGGATTTAGTATTTTAAATGCCATTAATACCATTCATGGATTGGTTGGAAGAGGTCAAAATATCAACATTTACAGGAGTTTCAAATAAGTTGATTCCAGCCTCCATGAGACACGTTGATGGGTCCAAAAGTTCAATGGACGAGTAATTGCAAATGCTCCAAATGTGGTGGAAATAGCAAGAGAAGTAGAATTAGATGTGAAGCCTGAGGATGTGACTGAATTATTGTGATCTCATTATAAAATTTGAATGGATGAGAAATTGCTTCTTATGGATGAGCAAAGAAATATTTTTTTTTTGAGATTGAATCTACTTCTGGTGATGAAGTTCTGAACATTGTTAAAATGACAACAAACAGTTCAGAATATTCCATAAAATTAGTTGATAAAACAGTAGCAGGGTTTTAGAAGATTGGCTCAAATTTTGAAAGAAGTTTTACTGTCAGTAAATTAAAGAAATAGATGATCATTAACATTTTTTAGCAATAAAAATTCTAAATAAAGGCACATACATTGTTGTTTAAACATAAAGCGAAATTATGCACCCATAATAGACAGTACAATATAAACATAACTTTTATATAATTAGAAAATAAAATAACTTGTGTGACTTACTTTACTGGGATAGTTCCTTTATTGTGGTAATCTAAAGTTGAACCAGAAGTATCTATGAGGTAGGTATCTAACAGGTTGTTGTTTTGTTGTTGAATCTTTAGAGTTTTCTATATATGTGAGCATATCATCTATGAACAAATAATATTACTTCTTCTTTATAAATTTGGATGCCTAATATTTCTTTTTCTGGTCTGATTTCTCTAGCTTCAACTCTCAGTGCTGTGCTGAAAAGAAGTGGTTAGAGTGAGCAGGTGAGCCTTATACTATATCTTAGAGAGAAAGAGAAAGTGTTCAATTTTTCCCTCATTTATTATGAGTTTGCTGTGATATTTTTACATACAGATTTTTGAATGTTAAGATAAGTTCCTTCTATATCTATTTATTTGAGAGTTTTAATCATTAACGAATGTTTTTCTTCTGTGCTTATTTACGGGATCATTTGTTTTCATTGTGTTAATCTCTTACATGACGTTAATTGAGTTTTGTACATTGAACCACCCTTGCACTCTAGTGGTAAATATCATTTGATCATAGTGAATAATCCTTTTAATGTGCTTTGCTGGCATTTTATTGAAGATGCTTACATTTTGTCCATCAGAATTATTTCCCTGTAGTTTTTTGTAGTGTCTTTGGTTTTGGTATCAGGGTGATGTTAGCCTCACAAAATGTGTTTGGAAGTTGTGAATATATTCTGGGTAAGTGATTGGAAAATGTGTTGTAAAATGCAGCAATCAGCAGAAACATGCCGGTGTCAGGATACCCACTGCAGCCCAAAGTATTTCTCTCCTGACCTTTAGAAATGTTGACCAGATTGTAAAGAACTTAAAGAATCCCCTTAGGTAGAGAGTAAATAAATAAAGTAATTGGATGATTTAACAGTTCATCAGTGACATTTTTCTTCTTTTTTTTCTACCTTACTTTATTTTTCGTGGTACAAAGTTTACATAAATTATATTGTAGAGGTCTCCCTCATCTTCCTGTTGCCCAAGGATACCTTGTATATAAATTCTTCTTGAATAAGGCTTTGCCTACCTAGCAACCTGAAAAGTTCTGCCTCTTTATTTAGTCTACACTTGTCTTCTTCTTATGGAGAGTGATGTTTGGTTCCAGTAGGGTGTTTTCTGAACAAATGTGTTTCCTCTTCTATTTTTTTGAAAGAGTTTAAGAGGTATTAATATTACTTCTTTGAATGCTTAGTAGAGTTCACCTATAAAAGCATCTGATCCTGGGCTACTCACTGTTGAGAAATTTTTGATTACTGATTTAATCTTCTTTATTTTTATTGGTCTATTCAGATTTTTTATTTTTTCGTGATTCAGTCTTTATAGGATGTATGTTTTAAGAAGTTTATCTATTTATTCTAGGTAATCCAATTTGTTGGTATATAATTGTTCATAGCATTTTCTTATGATCCTTTTTATTTTGATTTCGTCAGTTGTAATGTCTCCATTTTTATTTTGGATTTTATTTATTTAAGCCTTCTCTCTCTCTCTCTCTTTTTAGTTTACCTAAAAGATTACTGGTTTTGTCTATTTTTTCAAATAAGCAACTCTATGTTTTGTTGTTTTTTCACCTTTTTAGTCTTTTATTTATTTCTTCCTTGGTCTTTGTTATTTTCTTTCTTCTGTTAATTTTGTGCTTATTCTATTCTCCTTTTGCTAATTATTTGGTGTAATTTTAGGTAGCTTATTTGAAATATATATATTTTTGATGTGGACATTTGTTGCTATAAACCTCTCACTTAGAACTGCTTTTGCTGCATCCCATACATTTTGGTATGTTGTGTTTTGGTTTTCATTTGTCTTGAGAAACTTTTTAAAATTCTCTTATGATTTTTCTGTTTGACACATTGTTCAAGAGTGTGTTTAGTTTTCATGTATTTATAATTTTTTCTTTCTCTCTCTCTTTTTTTTTTTTTTTTGCTGTTATTAAGTTATTTCTTTCCACTGTGGTCAGTAAAAATATTTGCAATGATTTCAATCTTTTTAAATTTACGGAGTCTTATTTTTTGACCTAACATGTTTTCTATCCTGGAAAATGTTCCATAAGTGTTTAAGAAGAATGTGCATTCTGCTGTTTAATGGAAACGTGTCTGTTAGAACCTTTGGGACTATAGTGTTATTGAAGTCGATTATTGTTTTAATGACTTTCTTTCTGGATGTTCTCTCTATTATTGAAAATGTGGTATTGAAGTCCACTCTTATTACCCTAATCCTGTCAGTTTCTCCCTTTATATGTGTCAATATTTGCTTTATATATGTAGGTACTGTGATGTTTGGTACCCATATATTTATAATTTTATAACCTCCAGGGTTGAATTGACCCCTTAATCATTATATAATAACCTTCTTGTCCTCTAAAGATATTTTTAGGTTTCAGGTTTCTACAAATACAGTCACTCCTACTTTCTTTTGTTTACCATTTGCATGAAATAAAATTTTCCATCCTTTTGCTTTTAGCTTATACATTTCTTTAAATATAAAGCAAGTCTTGTGTATATAACCATAGTTGGATATTGTTTTATGCGCTCTGTATCTTTTTATTGGTAATTTTTCTATGTATATGTAAAGTAATTATTGGTAAGTGAGGAATTACTGTTACCATTTTGTGAATTTTTTTCTGTTTTGCAGTTGTTTGTTTCTTCTTCTCTTTTTATATTTGATAATTTTGTAATTATTTTGCTTTCATTTCTATTTATATTTTGTGTGTATATTAATGTTTTTTCTTTGTGGTGAGCTTTATGCTTGTGAAAACATCTTGTAGCTATAGTCTTCTATGTTAATTTTAAAACAACTTTTTAATCTCTTATAGAAACTCTATACTTTTACTCTCCTTCACACCCAATGTGTTCTTACAGTCAGAATTTGTTTCTTATTATATTGTGTATTCATTAACACATTATTATTTTTTGACTTTCATAATAGATTTAAAATAATTTATGCTCCGCCATTAGAATTTTAACATCGATATGTAAATATGTACATTTACCTTTACCAGTGGGATTTATGCTTTCATGTTGCTGCATAACATGTTTTTATTTTAGTTCTGAAAACTTCCTTAAGCTTTAGCCCATAAGGAAAGTCTAGTGGTGACAAATATCCATAGGTTTGTGTTTGTCTATGAACGATTTTCTCTCTTCTTGACTTCTAAAATAAAACTTCAGCCCAGGCAACTGAGTGAGACTCCTGTCCAGATAGATAGATAGATAGATAGATAGATAGATAGATAGATAGAGTTAGTTGGGTATGGTGGCAGGCACTTGTAGTCTCAGCAACTCGGGAATTTGAGGTGGAAGAATTGCTTGGGCCAAGGAGTTTGGGGCTGCAAGAAACTATGATTGCAACCCTGCTCTCCAGCCTTGGTGGCAGAGTGAGAAAGAGAGACAGACAGACAGAAATGGAGAAAGAAAAAGGAAGCAAGCAAGAAAGAAAACAAGAGAAAGAAAGAAAAAGAAAGAAAGAAAGAAAGAAAGAAAGAAAGAAAGAAAGAAAGAAAGAAAGAAAGAAAGAAAGAAAACGAAAGCAAGAAAACCAGAAAAAAATTAAAAAGAATGAAAGAAAGAAGAAAGAAAAAGAAAAAGAAAAGAAAGAAAGAAAGAAGAAAATGAAAGTAAGAAAGCAAGAAAAAAATTAAAAGGAAGGAAAGAAAGAGAAAGAAGAAAGAAATAAAAATAAAAATAGAAAGAAATAAAGAGAAAAAAAGGAGGGAAGAAAGAAAGACACATAGAGGGGAACAACACACACTGAGACTTTTCAGAGGGTGGAGGGTGGGAGGAGGGAGAAGATTAAGAAAAATAATTAATGGATACTAACCTTAATATCTGTGTCATGAGATATTCTGTACAACAAACCTCCATGACACAAATTTACCTATGAAACAAACCTGCATTTGTAC
>NW_012101776.1:4734315-4749690 GCF_000951045.1 Mandrillus leucophaeus
ATTGTACACAAATGTTTATAACCATTTTATTGAGAGTAACCATAACTGGAAGCAATCAGAAAGAAAAACAAAAGAAAGGAAAGAAGAAACAAAGGAGAGAATAATAACATTTTACTTATAGTTTCATTGGTTAGCAGTTTTATTTTCCTTTAGTGGTTTGCATATGTTATCTCCCTCCTGACCTGCAAGACTTTTGATAAGAAATCTGCTTATTAATTTTTGGAAAGGTTCCTTTATATGTGATGTGTCACTTTTCATTGCTGTTTTCAGAATTCTCTCCTCATTCCTGATTTTTGACAAATTGTTTATTATGTGTCTTAGTGCAGTCTTCTTTGGGCTGAAACTATTTGGTAACTTGTGAGCCTTAAGATCCTAGTTATATATCTCCGTCTCAAGAGTTGAAAATTTTTGCAAGGCACAGTGGCTCACACCTGTATTGCCACATTTTGGGAGGCTGAGGTTGTCAGATCACCTGAGGTCGGGAGTTCGAGACCAGTCTGAACAAGATGGAGAAACCCCATCTCTACTAAAAATACAAAATTAGTTGGGTGTGTTGGTGCATGCCTGTAATCCCAGCTTCTCCGGAGGCTGAGGCAGAAGAATTGGTTGAATCCAGGCGGCGGAGGTTGTGGTGAGCCGAGATTGCACCATTGCATGCCAGCCTGGGCAACAATACTGAAACTCCATCTCAAAAAAAAAAAAAAACAAAAAAGAAAAGAAAAGAAAAAAAGAAGAAAAATTTTAGGACATTAGTTCTTCATATAAGCATATGCCCCTTTATTATGCATAGCTCCTTCTGTGATTTTCATAATGCATATATTAGGTCTCTTGATGATGTCCCATGAATACCATATAATTTCTAAAATCTTTTTCATTCTTTTTTTCTTTTTCCTTCTCTGGCTGGATAATTTCAGATGACCTGTCTTTGAATTTACAGATTCTTTCTACTGTTGAAGCTGTCTAATGTATTGTTTTTCATTAACTGTGTTTTTCACCTCCAGAATTTGTTTTGTTTTTAATGCCTTCTACCTGTTTCTTGAGCTTGTTTTGCTCATGTATTTTTTTTTGATTTGTAGAATTTTCTATTTATATTATCTTATAGTTCATTGAACTTCCCTAAAATAATTAATTTGAACCATTTGCCAGGAAATTCATAGATCTCCATTTTTTGGGTGCCAGTTATTAGAAATTTATTGTATTCATTCATTGGTGTGAATTTTCCTTATTTTTCATATCGTAACTTTGCATAAAGGTCTCCATATTAGATAAAGGACACACCTTTTGCATACTTTAAATACTAGCTTTGGTGGAAAGAAATCTTTACATATGGGTGAGTGCAAGGGTGCTAGCTGTTTTGGTGTGGTTGCTCTACTTCTGGGAGAGAGAGGCACAGTAGTGCCTCAACCCTGATGAGGCAATGGTGGTCCAATAGTGTAGATTTTAAGCTAGTCTGTCAACTGAGGCCAGTATTGGTGAAGATTGTGGGAGGTCTTTGGTCACCAAGGCTCTAAGTATCTGCTGTGGCATTAAAAGACACTGGAGACCTTTGATGCCTTGATACTGAAGGGTACAAATGTCCTCTCATTCTCTTTTTTCCCCAAAAAGGTTAAGTTGCAGTCCAGAGGATCACTCTCATCACTGGTGTGTAGGTGCACACAGTGTGGTAGTAGCACCAATGTCCAGAATATGGACACATGCGGAGCAGCTACAGTTTGAAATTTGAAGCTGGAATCAGGCAGGAGTGATTCGGATTCTCAGTCTTAATTTTGATTCTGATATTGAACGTTGGCACAGGTACTGTATTTTTTCAAAGATCTATGTATACACACAAATTGAGGCAAAGCCTGATAATCATGGTAATAACAGAAATGTTAGTGACACTGAAAGCAAAGCAATGTCTTGTTATTATGAGAGGATTTATAAGAAACAATAATTACAACAAAGATAAGACAGCAGGGAAGAATTAAAAAATTAGATATTAGGGTCATGGTTCCCCAAATTTAATGTGCTAGGAATCACCTGGGATATTTGTTTAAAATGCATGTTTTTTTAGCTCTAGATGCTTTATGTCGATCAAATTTGTAGATACGGTATAGCACACAGCTTTGAAGATTCCTAGGTGATTTTGATCTGAAAGCTTGAGAATTATGTATCAAAGGAAAAGACTTTTGACAAGATTACTGGAACTTTGTGGCTTCTTTTTTGGGATATAAAATTCGAAAATAAATTGTCTTTTGTAATATAACATTCTCTGCTATAGTCTGAGTATTTGCTTCCTTCTAAAATTCATATTCTGAAATCTATTCTCAAATGAATGGTATTAGTAGGTGGGGTCTTTGGGAAACTTTTTGGTCATGAGGGTAGAGCCCTCATGAATGGGATTAATGCCTTAATAAAGGGCTGAAGAGACTAAAGTTCTTCCCTTCTAACATGTGAGGACACAGAGAGGGTGATGTTATGAATCAAACAGTGGACCCTCACCATACATGAAACTACTAGTGCCTTGATCATGGGAATTTTTAGTGTTTAGAATTCAAATTCAAAAAAATACATTTCTGTTGTTTATAAGTTACCCTGTCAAAGTTATTTTGTTTATAATATCCTGTATGAACTGGACATTCTCTTTACACAATATAAAATTTAGGTTACTAAAAAGTAAAAGGAAACCTCTCACACATACTTTCTTTGCTTAGCAAAAATACATTTTCATAACTTTATATATATAGATAGATAGGTAAATATTTCTCTGTATGAGTACGCTTTTCTACTTAATACACAAAACATATAAGTAATTGACTAGGTTGATATCATCTCTGTTTCTGTTTGCTGAAGTCACTCTATTGATTGGTTTTTGACACATTTATTTTATTTACTCCGTAAGATTTGCTTAATAGTAAGTTATTATTTATTCTAAGCAAGACATTAGAAAGGTTGCACACTATATTCATAAATCTAGACATATTGATATTTTGTTTCCAGAAATATTGGTAATGTCAGGAAAGACTTTTTTGTAGCATTAACTCTTCTATGGTACGTGGTATTGCAAAATAGAAATACTATTACTTAAAGTAACTTACTTTTAAGAATATATTGATGAAATTACCCACTCTGCATTTCAAAATGTTATAAGTAATCTATGAGATGCATAATCTCCGATTTGCATGTATGGATTTTCTTCACCTATTTATTTCTTCTTTTTGTTTTAGTCAACCTTGCAATTTTCTTGTTCTTCAGAGTCAGCAGTTGTTATTTTTCTTCCGTTGTTCCTGTGTGGAAAAGGGCCTGTCTGGTAAAATTTATTTGAGAACAGATCTACTTGGAGTGATTTCAATTAACTAGAAATGACTTCCTTCTTTATGAAATGCTTAATCTACCATGTGAGCAAAATAAATCAACTATGAATTAGGGTGGAGCCATTTAAAAAGAGTGAAGAAGAAGTATGCTTTAGTAAGAGCCAAACAACATATTGAGTCCACCTTCTGAGGAAAACTAGTAATAGCACACAAAGTCTATCGATAGATATAGGAGTTAAAAATAATGAAACTTTAATAAAAAAAATTACATATGCGAAGTTATCAGAGACCAAGACTTTTATTATTAAGTACTTTAGACTGACGTTTCCCTAAAAATCCTTGTTAAATATCATCTTTTTGTCTTCTATAAAATTTAATTTAGATAGATTTGTGGAGCTAATGTTGGGTTACTTTTTTAACGTTTGAATTTTGGCTAAATTATTTATAGACACAAAATAACTTTGGGAGCAGAGGTGGACAAAAGGAGAGAATTAAATGAGTTTAGATTATTTAAAACATCAGTAATTGAATGAGAATAAAAATAGTAAACAATATATAAATAAGAGGAAATAAAGAAAATCCTTCTGAACAAAGTTCAAGTTGTACAAAAATATATCTTTGCCTCTACAGCTGGTATACACATTTAGAATCTGTCATTCTATCAAAGAGAAACATGGTCCTCCATCAGCTAGACTCCTCCAAACATAAGAGGGCAATTTAAAATGAGATAATTGCCAAAAAACATTATTTTCTCAATACCAATGGTATAATTCAGGGTTACACAAACTAGGTGGTCCATAGGCTAAATCCAGTTCACCATTGGTTTTACACTTTTAAATGATTGCAAAAAAATTGAAAGAACAGTTTATGATATGTGAAAATGACATAGAATTCAAATTTCAATGTCTATGATGAAGTTTTATTAGAATACAGCTAATTTGTTTATGTATTTTCTTTGGCTGCATTAGCATTACAATAGCAGATCAATATTTGTAACAGAGACCATATGGACCACAAAACACAAAATATTTATAATCTAACCTTTCGTAGGAGAAGTTTGATAATGCCTGTTCTAATTCAATAAACATTTCTGAGTGTTTAAAAAGCAGGCCAACTACTTTGCTAGGAAGCCAAAACTTAGACTCTTAAATATGGCTAATTCCACATTGTATAGACACGTTTATCATTTCTTCCCTGATTCACATTACCATTCTCATTTATATATGTCTCATCTCTTGTACATGTATTTTCTCATTTGTATATGTATCTTCACATAAAATCTGCGAAGGTAAGCTTTGTACCTTTTGTATATTCTAGTTATATTTTTCTTCACTATTTATACAGTGCTTACAGTTCATAGATCCTCAAATAATTTAAAAAGATAGGTAAATAACATAGTTGATCATAATGAAGACATATAAGGCTGAATTTATCTCTTTGTATTCATAATTTTATCATTAATTTTTGGGCTAATGTCCTCACAAAAGGAATAAGTAATGAATAAAATGGCAAACATATCTTAATCCATTGCATTCTTTGGTCATATGTTTTAATTTTAATTTTTCCAAAAGCGAGTTGCTTCTTGTGGCTTGCTATCTCTCAATATTTGTTTTCCGAGTTGTGATAATAACTATGTTATCAGAGTCATTAAAAAGTATCTGTAAAAGGAAGAAATTATTGACATATGAGTCCAAAGACATCCCCTGTATTGCTTTCCACTCTCAAGTTAAAGAGGGATGAGAGTTCAACACCATATTGATTCTCTGCAACACATTGGTGAGATATGAAGAAAAATATCTTTCCTATGGTCTGTGCACTGCAGGGCATATGCTTGCAGTCCATCAGTGATGTAGAGAGTTGAGTGTGCCCAGTATGTCAAAACTAAAGTTTTCAGGCCATTTACATCTTTATAATGGATAGCATTGGGAGAAAAATAATTTCTTTCTTATAAAATATTGGAAATGAAGGTTTGAGATTAGCAATGCATATGATGGGGGACATGAAAAGAGGAATTGTGTTTAGAAAAGTTTCCCTTTTCTTTTTTCTAAAAATACAAGTAATAAAATTATATATATATTTAAAGTATTTCTTTTCCCATAGACCTGAGTTTGGAATAGAACAGTAAACAAAAGCCAGAAAATTATGGCTTTATCAGCATTAAAATTGTGGTGGTGGTGGTGGAATTTGGACCTAGTCTACAGTGCTTAGCTACATGTGGGAGCATTTTCATCATAGTTTCCTGAATTTTGGAGTTACATTATTAAAGCCTAAAATGGGATGTGGTACAAGGTGATACACTACTTGAAATATCACCAGAAAGAGAGATATTATAATGATCATACTAAATTTGGAATTACTTTTTTCACCTTGAGAAAACACTCAATTTGGGACTGTATGTTCCAGAGGGAAAAATAATTATATGGTAAAATACAAATTAACTAAATAGAAGGAATAGAAAAATATTATCTTGTAAACAATTGGTTATTTTCATTATCCTTCATTTCGAGACAACTGGTTCTGAAAGAAAACAGAGGTTATTCTGGGAGGAAAGAGAAGGTAAATCACAGGCACTTCTTTCAAAGTTGCATCACTTTTCTATCAACCAAAGCCTGATAAATAATCTAGTGAATCATGCACCTGTGATTATGGTCCTTGGACAGGATTTAGAATGAAAGGAAAAAAACTTACAGGAAACATTATGTCATGGATGTGAGAAAAGAATGTTGAGCTGTGGTAAATATATATGATTGAGAGGATAAAGGATAGCTGAGAGGTAAGCCATGCCTAAGCAAGACATATGAGAGCTTAGGAAGTGCTACACTAAGAATGTTCATGGATTTAAAGCTCCAAAGAGTAGCTATTCTATGCGGAATGGTTCTTAATGGGGATATTGACACTCAACAATATGTTGTATAGCTAAGGCACTGCGGACTTTTTCTCTGACTTACAAGTCTGGCAGATAAGATAAAAAAATAAAATGTGTGTACATGCAGACACAACTCTGGGTACTTCCAGAGTTTAACAAAAGCAGTAAATAACTCAAATTATGTTAGGGTTATGTCTTGTCTTGACTTTCCAGGTATGCTTGTATTTAACATCTCAATAGCAAAAAGCCTTGGGATACCTGGCTCCATGAGCATTATATTTATTTTTTGTTTTTCCTGCATAACTGATGCATCCAGCTAGGTTCAAATTCTTTACTTATCTTTTTTTTTTCAAATTTAATCTTCTTAATAGTCTCTGAGGTAGGTAATACTCTAATTCTAAATTTTACAGATGAGAAGATGAGGTGTGAAGACATGAGCCTTGAATTTTGTATGCCCATCTGTCTGTATAGGCTACTGCTATTTGCTTTCCTAATAAAGTATTTCTTCCATACATTATTATTCTTTTTGGGTAACTTTCAAGCTGCTCAGTGCCTACACACCAAGTAATGTAATTTTATGAGGTGTTTATTTAATTAATAGATTTTTAAAATAGTTCTGTAAATTTTAAATGAGCCTGTTTTACTCTTGTTATTGACATAGCAAAATCTGAATCTCCATGTAGCAGGTTAAGGAGCTATCATAAATCATATAAAAAAGTATCCAAGCACTTGGAACCAAATTGATTCCTTTGCCCCTCAAATCACTGTTCTTGAAACAAAATCAGAAACTTGGCAGGATGAGATTAAATTCTTAAATGAAAAGACTCAAACAATACAATCTGAACTACAGACCTCTAAAACTCCCTCAGGAGTTTTAATTAAGGATAATGCTGTTCTCTTCAGGGGAGAGAGAGAGACTTTAACACTTCATGAAAAAATAAAAACAGTAATGGATCTTAAATGCATGTGAGAACTCACAGAGAAATGCTACATCCTAATCCTTCTGCTATAATGGAAGCTATTTTGAAGATTTAATTCTCACCCCTCCCTTTTTGCCAAAGACTAATGCCTTTGCATGCCAATGATAAGGTTCAATACCCACACAAGCTCAAAGAGGTCTTCCTTGGGGCTTTAGGGAGCAATGTTGTAGATGAAGATAGAATTGGCTCTATTATAAGAGAAGGAATTAAGTATGAAATATAAAGTGCTTTCTCCTTTTAATTATCCCTTTGCTTTTTATTCAAAGGTCTTTGGGCTTTCTCCCAGAGAGGTACTATTTTACCTTTGACAACCATTTCTATCCTCATAGACTGTGATTCACTCACTTTACCACAGAATTAAAAATTAAAAACCAATAAACAACTGGGCATGGTGGCACACACCTGCAATCCCAGAACTTTGGGAAGTCGAAGTAGGCAGATCTCCTGAGGTCAGGAGTTTGAGACCAGCCTGGCCAACATGATGAAAACTCATCTCTACTAAAAATACAAAAATTAGCTGGACGTGGTGGCAGGTGCCTATAGTTCCAGCTACTTGGGAGGCTGAGTTAGGAGAATTGCTTGAACTGGGGAGGTGGAGGTTGCAGTGAGCCGAGATTGTGCCACTGTACTCTAGCCTGGGTAACAGAGTGAGACTCAGTCTCAACAACAAACAAAACAACAACAACAAGAAACCAATAAACAAATATTCTCCATAAGAAAATATAATAGAGTAGCCCTCATCCATAGTAGAAAATTAGACAAGACCTACGGTCTTTGGATCATGGAGAGTTAGGAAATAGTGTTGATAAATTTTTTAAATGGTATAATTTAAGATGGAAGGTATCACGTTAAAAAAAATTGAGTTTCCCATTTCTTCTTAAAAAAATTCTATCTGCTATGTTGGGGTTGAATTTTTACATGGAAAAAGTAACTTCTATTTTGTAGTGGCCTGTGGTGTCCCCAGTCTACTATATATGCCCACCCTTCATATTAATCCAAACATCTGCCACTGCTTTTGTAGACTTTTGAAATGTCCACATCTGCATGACATTTATTCACGTGATATTCATGACTTTAATTATTACAAGCAGATTTCAAGTTCCAGGATATAAAATAATGTGTCACTTTACTGAGGATCATATTAACTATGTTTGCTGTAAAATAGTGTATAGTAGCATATCATTGAGTTAGAGAGTGGGCATGCCCCATTTCCATTTTCTTCATCTCATTCCAATATTTTATTTTTCAACTCATTAATGAAGGTAAAATAATTTAAAAGTAAACAGTCCAAGTGCAGTGGCTCATGCCTGTAATCTTAACACTTTGAAAGTCCAAGGCAGGATGATTTCTTAAGCTCAGTAGTTTGAGAACAGCTTTGGCAACCCAGTGAGATTCTATCATTACAAGAAATTTTAAAAATTAGTTAGGAATGATGGCACGTGCCTAAAGTTTCAGCGACTTTGGAGGCTGAGGTAGGAGGATCACTTGAGCCTGGGAGGCCCATTCAGTGAGCTGTAATCATGCCACTGCACTCCAGCCTGGATAACGGAGTGATATCCTGCCCCCTACTCCCCCCCAAAAAGGTAAATACACAAGAAAATGAAAAACATTACAATGATATTAGCTTTCGCTTTGATAAATGACCCTTAGGAGAAATCCAAATTCAATTCTCAGTGTAGAAAACAAAAAATAATGAATATGCCTAAAAATGATATATTTAATGAGTGATGTTTTATTCATTAGCGGTCTTGATTCATGCCATGATGAAAGCAACATGGATATTTAATGAAAAAATGTAAAAATATATTTTTAGAATACTCCTAATGAATGTTACAGCTAAAACAAAATTATCAGATGAAACAGAAAACTTCAGTTGGAATTAAAATTGTACTTTAGTTGAGATACGAATAAAATGCACAAGGAATATATAACAATCCCTGGCAATGTGGCTTTAAAAGAATCTACAAAATAGATTATACAAATACTCCATAAATTACTGGGAGGTAAATGAGACAAATAGGGGTTTATTTCAAGTAAAATCTAATTGTAAAATTTTAAGAAGTATTTTCTTTCTATAATCCATACTATTATACCAATAATATTTGCTGAGTGAAAATTAAAGCCACACTTTTTTCTTTCATCTAGGTACTTTTATAGCCCAATGGGGAAGCTAGGCATTAAACAATTAATCATACAAACATGTCAATTGCACGAGAAGATTGTTTGATGCAATTTATTAAATTGTTACCAGGTAATGGAAGAAAGGAGACGGTGAGGAATAGATACTGGATCTATCTTACAGATGATGAGACTATTACAAAATTAGATACTAGTTATGGTTGCAGAATTCTTCATATGCTAAAAATCCCTGAACTGTACACTTTAGAGAAGTCAATTTTATGTCAATTATACCTCAAAATAGTAATTTTTAAAAAATATGCCTCCTTGTGCCTCCAAGTCCTCCCTCCAGTGACATTTCCAAAGCTTAGAAGAATATTTAATGTCATTTCTATGGCCTCTTTCGACCCAAATTTTAAGGAACTATTTCTCCATCCTCAGCTGCTACCATTCTGTGCCTTATTCACTATATTCAATTATAGACTACCTTGCTGTTCTTCATTGCCAAACTTATTCTTGCCTTAGTGCCTTCACTGTTGCTATTCCTCTTCCTCTTCCTGGGAAGGTAGTAACCTGAATAATTTGATAATTCACTCTCTTTTTTACATTGAAATCTGTATTTGAATACAAAATATTTAGAGATGCTGTTTTGAATGCAGTATCTGAAATAGCTCATTTCCTCCATCTCCTTCACCCACACATATATTTATATTTATTTTTATAATCTTTAATACTACTTATTGTATATATAATAACATTTTTTTAGTACTCTCTTTAATTAGAAAAATCTTTTGTTTTATTTACTTACATAATTTAGGATTTTTTCCTGAGTTAAATAGAAAAATGTAGGAGTGAATTAAATATGCTGAGTTTGTTGTGCATGTCAATTAACCCTTGTCTTAATTTTTGCCATCGGCAAGATGTGAATAATAACATATTAGAATAATAGAATAATAATATTCTATTTTGGGAATATTTAATGGCTGAATGAAATAATGTGTGCAAAATATCTGGCACGTACTCTGCTTGGCTATCCTAGAAGACAGATATCCAAAACCAACTTCTACTTCATAGAAATTATAGAGCTTCTGCATTTTATCACACCTTCATGGACACAATCACATAGAAGCACTAATAATTTCACCGTATTTTAAAAACATCTATGCTTAAATTCTAAGAAATGAAAGAAAAAAAGTGAGGAGGAAAGTAAGAAGCAAGACATTCAAGGTTTAAATGTAAGATACTTTTAGATCTTAAAAGTGGATATTGTTAGTGAGTTCTTGAATTGCTTCACTTAATGTCATAAAAGCCTCTGGAGTAATTGGATTACCTGTCCCACAGCACTTGCTAAAGGAAAGAATTATTCAGGCCTGCTGATTTATCCATAGAAATGATCTGCAGAATGAAGACTTGAGTGCTGAACCAATTTTATGCTGTCAACATCTAAAAGAGTGTTGCCCAAAGGAGAGCCTAAAAGCTGAGGATCTGAATATTCTGCAGGTTTTCTTGCATTTTATTAAAATAATAGGAATGATACTGTGCTACATCTTCTTCCTAATACCATATATATGTTATATATGTGTGTGTGTATGTGTGTTATATATGTGTTATAATATGCATATATGTGTTATATATATGTGTGTGTGTATATATGTGTGTGTATACATACATATACAACTTTGAATAAAACTACCAAGTTGATGAACATAGAACATGTACTTAAAGTGGTATCTGAACTGTCCAATCATTTATTCAGGTGAGAATCATGTAATGCAAGCCAATGTTTTCATGGGTACGCTTTCCCTGGACACTATAGTAAAGAATAAAACAAACACACCATATGTCTTCATGGAGATTACAGTGTCATGGTGGATACAGGCATTAAATCAACTAGCAAAAGTATACAAAATAAATATTTTCCTTTTAAAGAGTTATGGATTAAGAGGAAATAACAGCAACATCTAGATTCCAAGTAGAGAAAAATGGAGAGATGATTGAATTTAGACTGGAATTAAGACAGAATTCCTTAAGCGAATGACTTGGGTAAAGGACTACTAATTTAGTCAGAGGCAGCCAGGAATCCTGAAGGAGTTATAGGTTAAAACCTACAACCGAAAAAGAGATGATATGTACACATTCCTGTGAGAAGAGATAAATGAGACTATTTCAAAAAAGAAATATCATGTCGGGGAAACAGACATGAAGGAGACACATTTTTTTTTTTTTTTTAAGGTAAGGTTAGAAGAGTAGGCAGGGAACAGAACTTGCAAGAACTTTTCGTTTATTTATTTTTTTTAAATGCATTATTAAAGGGCTTTAAAAAGAAATAACGGCAGTTTTAACAATTAGTTTTATGGAGGTAGGGGACTATCTCAATCAGTTTTGTGTTTTAAAGATTACAAGTGTTTTTTGTTAGGAGGTTATTGCTTCATTTTAAGTAAGAGGTGAGTTAGTTTGGACTGGCATACTAGGGCAGTAGTAGTTCATAGACATGAATAGATTGGAGATTTATTTGGAGGTTTAATTGACAGAATGTGAAGGAAGAGGAAAAGTGAATCAAAAAACAAGTGCAATTATTTATTAAGAAGTATCTATGATGAAGGTCCTTGTGATGCCTATGACACAACCCCAAGTCATAAACACAATCCCAACCTTTCATCTAGCTCAAGAACCAATAACATTTTTTTGTAGCTTTCTCACATCCATAACTAATAATAATAACACTATCTAACTTTGTTGATTACACATATGCCATACTTAGGACTACATATGCTTCTTATGTATTATTTCGTTATATCTTTAGAAGAATAGTACGGAATAAACATCATTGTTTGCACTATGTCATAATGGAGTCTAAGGCTTTAGAAAGGTCGTTTGACAGAACTTTCACTCTAATCCATATTTGTCTGATGTAAAAGCCACTGTGCCCCTAGTTGTCAAACCTAAGTTAACATGGGCATTCTCTAAAGTGCTGGTTAAAATACACAGTCTGAGGTCTGAAACCCAGTTTTTTGATTCTGTAGATATATGGTTTGGCCTAGGATTCTATATTTTTAATATCCACATAAAAAAGCTGGTGAGAATCACACTTTCATAAAGACTGACATAACTCTAACAGATTTTCTTCAAGCATGTGGGTGTTGAGGTAAAAAGAACTTCAATTCTACACTCCTGTAACACTCCAAATATGATCTGGAATGTTTTCTACTTTCTACCTTGTTGGAATATTACAGGAAACTATTCAGCCTTTAAAGCTTGTATTCTTAATACTGTAATTTGAAGAAGTATATCAGTGGCCCAGCACAAGGGATGCCAATATGGCGGTAAAACTTTCAGTATTCAGTTTTACTTTCATTGATTTTCCTAGAAAATATCTTGCCTCCTGAGATAAAGCTAGTTTAAAAGCAATGGGAAGAAGACAAGTCAGATCCCAGGACTGCATTAGAAAGAATATCTATCAGATAATCAATAGCTTCATGGAGTAAATATGGAATATAAATTTCATCTTGCAATACTCTTGCCAGCACATTCTTCCGCTTTAATACTCTCCCTAATTCTCATATCGTAGGCTCTCTTTACTGTAAATTGTGATAGAATCTATTCCAATTGTAGTAGATACTCATGTCAACAACTTCTCTGTTAGATGAAACTTTCCATTTTTTTGACATACAGGTAATAAAAATTGTTGCTAGTAATAATAAATGATGCATAAATTGTTCTTTATCTGAAAACTATAATCAATAACATTCCAAAATATTGCACTCTCATATGACAAGCCTGTTCTTAGCTTGTGCCACTCCATCATTTTTAAATCTATAAACTCCACTTATTATTTCAGTTACTAATATTTATTCCAGAAATGGTAGTAGAGGACAAAAAAATGACAGCTTAGCGTTCACAAGGATATTCATTGCTTACAACAGCATTTTCAATGTATGAATTTGTTCAAACTTATTCATGTATTTCTTTTTCTGTTGTACATTATTTGACAACTATCAAATTAAACTCCTGATAGAACAACTCTACGAAAATTACGGAGATAATATTTCAAATACTAACAGTACTATTAATACATGTATTATCACAGCCATTAATTATCGTAATGAGAAGAATAAAATGAAAATACTAAATAATAATTTATACAAATATGTAGTTAAATATATATCTTAAAACACTGTTCACTTCAACATATAGCTGAAAAATGAAAAGATGTAATTGGGCCACTGAGCTGCTGTTAAGCAGATACTATTCTATTTGAAAGGCTAAAATGACTCTAATACAGAGCTGTTTTGAGGAATACAGGACAACTTTTATAAAGACAGTCACTACAGGGGTTAAGAACACAGACTATGGAGTAAAACCCAGATTAAAATTCTTAATATTCTGTTCACTAGTGGGGAGTATCTGGAACAATGTATTTAAACTTTCTGAACTTTGGTTTTTTTGTTCTATAACCTGAAAAAGTTCCCATTGGTTTTAAGTTCCAAAAGTTATGAGAAATAATAAAAATGAATTTTTAGCAGAATATTTTACATACTGCATTTATTACCAATTAGATAGGGAGTATGATTTTCAGTTTCTCAAGTGCAAGTAAGTAAGTTTATAATCTTGTTCTGTACATACCACATCTGAGACAATTGAGGTCATAGAAAACTCCCTGAACCTCATTTTTGTCCTCTATTAAATGGGGCCAATGATAGTATCAATGGCATAAAGTGTTTTGAGAAGTTGCCGCATGGGACAGGGTCTCATTAGATGTTCGGTGTTATTGCTATTGCTAACAAAGCATTTTTTGAGAAGACGAATTTATGATTACTGCACGGTTTTCCATATGCATATTTTTTGTTTAACACATTGCCTAGGCGAAGTTTTAATTCCAGTTAAGTCTCCACTGAGAAATAAGTATAACTTGGACATACTCATTACCACACAAGTGTAGGTTGACTTAGTGAATCGGGAAAAAAAAAAAGGTTGGAAAGTTAACTTTACTAAGAATACAATGATATAATGCATTCCAAGAGTAAATTTTAATGCTTTTTAGAATGTCCTTGATGTTATTTCTTTCTTTACATTTGACTAAATTTATAATTATTAAGTAAACCCTTATATATTATGTGAAAGCTTAATGTACTAAATTTATTATATTTCTATATATTCATAAATATTTTGGAAGACAGCTACCCAGTATGTAATTTTCAGGGCAGGCCTATAATATACATCAGTCAAAATGGGCAAGAGGATTGCAAACCATAATGTCTACAATTGAAAGGAGTACATTTCAAGGTAGCTTTTGTTTTATGCAACTAGGACCTGAAAGAAATATTGCCAGTGGGGATGTAAAGAACATTGTAGATTACCATCACTTTTACTATCTAACACACACATAATATTGATAAATATTCTGGCCTAGAAGATAAAATCATTATAAAACATGAGGAATATTGTTATCAGATGTTACAAACAAGATACAGAATCACATATACTCAGAAGTAATACTATAGAATAATCTATATCACGTTTGTATAACATATCTATAAAGTATCAATAGTCTTTGACTCACTGTAAAGCCTCCTGCAATATGAAGTATGCATTTATGAATGGTGAATGACATTTTATTTAATGCAATCCACAAAACTAAATGGAACTATATATTGAGCTTTTATACAACTTGGCACAACTGCAAGCCCGGGAGGGCACTAGTTGTTGATGTTGCTTATTCTTCTACAGTTTAGAAAAGATGCAAAAAACAAACTCAACCGATTTTAGTTTTAAGAGGGCTAGACTTGTAAAAACACTGTTATTATGAAAGAAAAGGTCACTGATTTTCTAAACAGAGACTTTGCAGTACTATAAAACAGAATTCATTTTATTAAATGAATGATGGGCCAAGAAGGTCACAGTAGCTTGAAAAGAACAATAGCAGGTCATGAGCTTATAAATCTTTGAAGAACTTTCTTTCATTTAAGAGGCTCAGGATTATTATTCGATTTGGTAAAGTGCAAGAAACAAGAGGAGGTCATTCACACTGTTGCAAGGTATCAATTAACACTTTACAAATATTGAGTGTAAATTTTACCAACCCTAGATTTGACAGTGTGTAAAAAAAAAAAAAGTCAAA
>NW_012101776.1:4751931-4756421 GCF_000951045.1 Mandrillus leucophaeus
TTATTTGGCCCCACCCACATCCTGTTGATTGGTCCACTTACAGAGGCTGATTAATCCATTCTACAGGGTGCTGATTGGTCTGTTTTACAGAGTGCTGATTGGTGCATTTACAATCCTTTAGCTAGACACAGAGTGCTGATTGGTGCATTTACAATCCTTTAGCTAGACACAGAGTGCTGATTGGTTCATTTACAATCCTTTAGCTAGAGGCAAAAGTTCTCCAAGCCCCCACCCCATTAGCTAGCTCTGCACTGTTTGGTGCATTTACAATCCTTTAGCTAGACACAAAAGTTCTCCAAGTCCCCACCCGATTACCTAGACACAGAGTGCTGATTGGTGCATTTAGAAACCTTTAGCTAGACACAGAGCCCTGATTGGTGCATTTATAATCCTTCAGCTAGACAGAAAAGTTCTCCAAGTCACTACCCTGACCCAGAAGCCCTGCCGGCTTCACCTCTCAACAGCATCATAAATCTTCACACGAAAGGTTTACTTACTTCAGATCCTATTATCCAACACATGTTTGTCTTGCAACAAAAAGAAAGCATTCTAAAAGGCAAGATAAAATACAGTCTAAAGAAGAAAAGCAAGCATCAGAATTATACTCAGATATGACACAGACATTGAAAATATTAGGTAGAGAATATAAAATAATTATGATTTATATGTGAAGAGTTCTAAAGGAAAAAGTAGGCAACATGCAAGAACAGATGGGTAATGCAAGCAGAGAAAGAGAGAAACTAAGAATCATACGACAGTGCTACAAATCAAAAAATGCCATAGCAGGACTGAAGAATCCTTAGGGTAGATTCATCAGCGGACTGGACATGGTTTAGGAAAGGATGAATAGACTTGAGTATAGGTCAATAGGAATGTCCCAAACTGAATATTGCAAAGAGGCTAAAGACAGGAAAAGGAGAAAAACCCAGAATAGTCAAGAATAGTGAGGCAATCACAAAACGTGTAACATATGCATAATAGGAATAAAAGAGAAAGAACAGAATACATACTTGAAGTAATAATGACTGAGAACAATGCAAAACTAATCCCTAACTAATTACAGGTACAAAATTACTGATCCCAGAAAATCAAAGAACACCCAGAGAGTATGAGAACAAAAAATAAAAAAATAAATTAAAAAAATTACATTATGCCATATCATATTCAAATGCTAGAGTAGGTACCTAGCCAGACACGAGCAGGGCAGGAGAGGTTCCCCCCAGATATGTCAGGTGACCGTCAGGTGATGTTCAGGCAATTGTTAAACTTTCTCTCTAAAATAATAATTGGTCACAGCCAGCACCAGGGAAAGGCAGTCTCCCAATAGATAGAAAGCACTTAAAGCTGGTCATCACTCACTTTCCTGCTAAGATCTCAGGAGTTTAGCAAGGGCTCAAATATGTGAACTAAGAGGCAAAATGGCAGAGTTTACCTGGTATATAACCTTATTTTAAGAATGCTCAACTGGTAAGGGAAAAACACCTCAAATGAGTAAACACGTAACTTCAGTAAACATATTGTGCAGGTGGCCCCCTCTAAGTGCTGGCAGGCAACTGTGAATGCGAACAGCCCATCCCAAAAGAAAATGAAGGAAAGAGAGACAGAAACTCTAGAACCATTGAAATGTATAAAACCCCCCCAAGTCAAAGGCTGAACAGCACACTTGCTTTTCTCAAGTTGCTGGCTTGGCCCTCTTCCAAGTGTATTTTACTTCCTTTCGTCCCTGCTCTAAAAATTTTTAAGAAACTCTCACTCCTGCTCAAGAACCTGTGTCAGGCTCTCATTCTGCCTTATGCTCCTCGGAATAATTCTTTCCTCTGAGGAGGCAAGAATTGTGTTGCTGCAGATCCCTACAAATTCTCTGTTGCTAACACAAACTTTAAAAAAAAAAAAAAAGCTACAAAGACATAGAGAAAATCCAGAAATAGATTTAAAAAACCACCATATTTCCTATAGGGAAATAATAACATAATGTACTCTCACCAGAAGCCATGCCAGGAAAAAAAAAAAAAAAAAATTAACCTAAGTATTTAAAATGGGAAAAGAAAAAAAAAAAAACACACACACACACACAAAATTAGTCTATACCCAGTAAATTAATCGTCAAACATGAATGAAGAACAATAATTTTTAAGAAAAACATTAGAGTGAAGGAATTCATTTCTAAGAAACCTGCCCTAAATGTAAAGTAATATCCGGGATGGGAGTCTAAAATAAAAAAAAGGAGTGTAGATTAAAATAAAAAATAAAGAAATCTAAATAAAAATCTGCACATCAATTATAATAATAAACCTACACATTGCTTTAATAATTGTAGCAAATTTAACATACTAATGTTAGATGTTAATAAATAGGGAAAATTTGGTCAGGGCATATGGTAGCTGTCTTGTTTTGGGCAGCTGTAACAAAATACTTGGATGGTTTAAACAAGAAACATTTATTTCTCACAGTTCTGGAGGCCAGAAAATTCAATATTAAAGTGCCTGCAGATTTGGTGTCTGGTGAAAGCCTGCTTCCTAGTTGAGGGAATAATTAGAACTAAAGAGATTGTTTATACAGCCAGGCATTAAGATAGATAAATCTCCTTATTTTACCTGTAAAATATTGCAGTATACATAGTGTCTATTATCATAGTATCTAATGTAATAGGAAGGAAAAATAAGAAAGAGGGAAAGAAGAAGGAGAGAGAAAGAAGACGGGAATAGAGGAAAAAGATAGAGAGGGAGGGAAGGGGGACAGAGAGAGAGAGAGAGAGAGAGTAAGAGAGAAAGAGAATAAGAATGAAAATCAGAATTCTAAAGGCTGGTTTAGGTCTATCGTTCTTTGAGCCAACTAAACATGAGTACTTGGTGGTCAATATACCTCCTGTAATAATTTAGTAAATAAATTAATAATTATTTCCTTAAAAAATCTCTGATCATCTAATAACCATGTGGCAAATTGAAAAAATTTTAAGTTTAGAAACTTTATACTTTGAGAAATTTAACTCCTGAAACTATTTCTATGAAGCTTCCATATATATCCAGGAAAAATATCCAAAATATTATAATATTCTGTTATTATATTATAATAACAGAAAAAAATCTCCAAAGTATAATTGTATTTAGCACTGTGTTGTGAATGAAGCCTGAAGGGTATTAGTAAGATCCACATTTATTATGTTTGTCTGCATCAAGCCAATGACTTCCCTCAATGGAATCAAAAGTTTTGCTTGACAAATTAGAGAGCGCCAGGAACAAAGGAAAAATATCTGTATGTATCTAAAGACATTTAAGTAATTTAAATTCAACTCTAAAGCTTCCCATGATAAAAGATACATAATGGGACCTCAGAAATTAAAGCTTTTAAAGCAGTTATACACAACACTTCAGAAGCATGTTATTGTCCCTTTCCTCTCTGCCGTTGCATCCATAGACAAATTGGGTACAGGTTTTATATCAGATACACTCTGTATCCTAGCTACTTTAGACAATGGGATTTATTTTTCTTTTCTTTTCAATTGTTGCTGTTTAAGTGAAGTCAGCACAAGACATGATCTAAAACTGCGCTATTTGGCGTCTGAGCTAAAGATTAAAAAGACAAAAATAAAGATTTGTGGATTTTGTAGCAACACTCTAATTTAGAAATATGTTTTCTGTTACAATGTATAGAGTGATACACAAAATTTGGTGGAAAAGGAGGAAAATTGCATTAAAGAGCTTATTTTTTTATTTTTTTATTTTTTTTATTTTTTTATTTTTATTTATTTTTTTTATTTAGCTTTAGCAGTAATTGGGTCTTCTCTATGTGCCAGACATTTTTTAAAGTGATTCCCAAATATTTAGGGAGTTAATTCCTAAGACAACCTTATTAGACATGTACCATCATTATCCCTGATTTATACATGAGGGCATTAAGACACAAAGAAGACAGTAGAAATGATACATAGAGATAGTATGTAACTCGTCCAGTGTCTCTCTGCTCATCATCTGTGAAGTCAAGAGGTAAACACAGCAGTCTGGTTTCAGTCTCTGTGTCCTTTACACTGTGCTGCCTCTCAAGGGGAGCTTTATTAAAGCAAGAAAAATTCTTTTAAAAATGCAGATTTAATAAATGATACATTTTGTTCCTATTACTGAAGTCTCTAGCAACCCTAGTGTTACTGTGCTATGCCTCCTGAATGCATTAAGAAACACTAGAAACTATTACCAAGTTTCGATCTCTGATCTCTGATCAATCTTTCTCCATGGAAAGGTTCTGGGAGTCCTTGGAGATATAGTGATTTCATGCTTCAATACGAGAACTCAGGTGTGCCTGGAAACTTTTGCTTCAAGAAAGAAAAGAAAGTCCAAAGATGTCAGTTTAGTGGCAAAACAATCAGAATTGTCTCCCAGTAACCACCTTTGACAATGTGAGATTCAGATAGAAAATAATGAGTATAATTGGAACCAATTTTCTTTAAAAGACCACAAGGTGTTAGATGCTTAATTTTTTTTTTTTTTTTTTGAGAC
>NW_012101776.1:4756814-4760904 GCF_000951045.1 Mandrillus leucophaeus
TGCAAGGTATCAATTAACACTTTACAAATATTGAGTGTAAATTTTACCAACCCTAGATTTGACAGTGTGTAAAAAAAAAAAAAAAAAAAAAAAAGGACAAAGTATATAATTTACCTGGTTTTGCAAAAAACAGCACAGAAGCAGGGGGATTAATGCATGTGTAATTCTTCAATAATGTAGGTTACTTTCAATTAATGTAAAAACAGTCAATTTAATTTTCACACTGCTTATTTGATCACTTTCTATTTTTACTTATTTTCTAATTAGCTTCCCCATTATAACTCAAACTAATCAAGTTTCAAAAGAACAAAGGAAGATAATTATTAATATTTCCAGTGCTATTCATTTGTTTTTCTCTAAATGTCAGATTGTACATCCAGAGTAGGAAATTAACATTTCAAAGTATCTCTGTGTTCTGTGATATTTCTTATCAAATTCCAGGGAGATTGGGCATTTTACACACACACACTTATACAAATGCAAACAAGTATTTTATATAATATAAAGTATGCACACACATATCACAAATTATAGTGTATCCCATTGCAGTTATTTGTCAATAAATTTTACTTTATCAAATACATAATAAAATTTTCGTAAAATATGGGATGGAGATTTTTGCATTTTTTGTATCTAAAATATGTAGCATGAAATTTTGAACATACTATATACTAAAAAAAATATATAAATTAGTCAGTAGGAATGAATGAATAAAATACTTCTTAGCTTCGATCAGAGTAATTGTTTTTGTTTCTATCAATTGCATAGCAAATTAATTTCTATTTTAGCTTGGAAGACAACATTTTTGACCTTAAAATAAATAATAAAAAACCTTGAAACCTTAAAAATCAATGCCTTTCTTGGACCTATTGGAGAAGTGAGCTTGCAGGGCAAACTGGCACCCAGAATCTGAAAAGATAGACAAATTCTTACACAGTTCCAGTAGAGATACTCTCATTTGGAGCAAAGCAACAGGAGCATAATGTGGAAGAAACACATAAGTCGTAACTGGGTGAATTGCTGGAAGTTTCAAGCAGCCTAGTATGAGTGCAAAACTGCTGGAGGCAACAGTCTTGGTATAGCCCAATACTTTTGCAGATGTCAAATCCAAAAACTCTACCAGATTCACCTTATAAAGATGCAAAAATGATCCCTCCTTACCTCTGGCAGTAGAAGGGGACGGATAAGCATTGCAAATAGCTTGCAGAACATTTTCCATAAGAAAGGCCGTTTTTCATGAAAAGAGATCTCACCAGAGTCTTTTCTCAGCTTCAGCCCCTCCTAGCCTTCTGTTTCATCTAAGAGAGGAGGGGAAAGCTGCACCATCAGAGAACACCAGATTTTGAGGTTCCAAAGATATAAGTTCACTAAAGATTGAGATGTAATAATATGTGGAAAAATATAGATCTTCTTTCATAATTTACCACTAATAAAACAGGGCTCCAATAAAGTAACAGTGCATTACAGCTGGAAAATGTGAAATATGCAGATTTTGTGAGGAGAAGTATTCATGGGATTCTAAAATCAAGTGGGGAGACAAAATAAGTACGTAAGAGGAATGTGAATTCCCGGATGCCTACAAGTATAGTAAACAATAAACACAGACCAACATCTAGTCACATTGTGTCCAGAATTGGTGGGTTCTCGGTCTCGCTGACTTCAAGAATGAAGCCACGGGCCCTCACGGTGAGTGTACAGTTCTTAAAGATAGCGTGTCCGGAGTTTGTTCCTTCTGATGTTCAGATGTGTCTGGATTTTTTTTCCTTCAGGTGGGTTCGTGGTCTTACTGACTTCAGGAGCGAAGCTGCAGACATTGGTAGTGAGTGTTACAGCTCTTAAAGGTGGCACATCTGGAGTTGTTCATTCCTCCTGGTACGTTTGTGGTCTTGCTGGCTTCAGGAGCAAAGCTGCAGACCTTCATAGTGAGTATTACAGCTGATAAAGGTAGTGTGGACCCAAAGAGTGAGCAGCAGCAAGATTTATGGCAAAGAGCAAAAGAACAAGGATTCCACAGCAGGGAAGTGGACCAGAGCTGGTTGCCATTGTTGGCTCAGGTGGCCTGCTTTTATTCCCTTATTTGGCCCCACCCACATCCTGTTGATTGGTCCACTTACAGAGGCTGATTAATCCATTCTACAGGGTGCTGATTGGTCTGTTTTACAGAGTGCTGATTGGTGCATTTACAATCCTTTAGCTAGACACAGAGTGCTGATTGGTGCATTTACAATCCTTTAGCTAGACACAGAGTGCTGATTGGTTCATTTACAATCCTTTAGCTAGAGGCAAAAGTTCTCCAAGCCCCCACCCCATTAGCTAGCTCTGCACTGTTTGGTGCATTTACAATCCTTTAGCTAGACACAAAAGTTCTCCAAGTCCCCACCCGATTACCTAGACACAGAGTGCTGATTGGTGCATTTAGAAACCTTTAGCTAGACACAGAGCCCTGATTGGTGCATTTATAATCCTTCAGCTAGACAGAAAAGTTCTCCAAGTCACTACCCTGACCCAGAAGCCCTGCCGGCTTCACCTCTCAACAGCATCATAAATCTTCACACGAAAGGTTTACTTACTTCAGATCCTATTATCCAACACATGTTTGTCTTGCAACAAAAAGAAAGCATTCTAAAAGGCAAGATAAAATACAGTCTAAAGAAGAAAAGCAAGCATCAGAATTATACTCAGATATGACACAGACATTGAAAATATTAGGTAGAGAATATAAAATAATTATGATTTATATGTGAAGAGTTCTAAAGGAAAAAGTAGGCAACATGCAAGAACAGATGGGTAATGCAAGCAGAGAAAGAGAGAAACTAAGAATCATACGACAGTGCTACAAATCAAAAAATGCCATAGCAGGACTGAAGAATCCTTAGGGTAGATTCATCAGCGGACTGGACATGGTTTAGGAAAGGATGAATAGACTTGAGTATAGGTCAATAGGAATGTCCCAAACTGAATATTGCAAAGAGGCTAAAGACAGGAAAAGGAGAAAAACCCAGAATAGTCAAGAATAGTGAGGCAATCACAAAACGTGTAACATATGCATAATAGGAATAAAAGAGAAAGAACAGAATACATACTTGAAGTAATAATGACTGAGAACAATGCAAAACTAATCCCTAACTAATTACAGGTACAAAATTACTGATCCCAGAAAATCAAAGAACACCCAGAGAGTATGAGAACAAAAAATAAAAAAATAAATTAAAAAAATTACATTATGCCATATCATATTCAAATGCTAGAGTAGGTACCTAGCCAGACACGAGCAGGGCAGGAGAGGTTCCCCCCAGATATGTCAGGTGACCGTCAGGTGATGTTCAGGCAATTGTTAAACTTTCTCTCTAAAATAATAATTGGTCACAGCCAGCACCAGGGAAAGGCAGTCTCCCAATAGATAGAAAGCACTTAAAGCTGGTCATCACTCACTTTCCTGCTAAGATCTCAGGAGTTTAGCAAGGGCTCAAATATGTGAACTAAGAGGCAAAATGGCAGAGTTTACCTGGTATATAACCTTATTTTAAGAATGCTCAACTGGTAAGGGAAAAACACCTCAAATGAGTAAACACGTAACTTCAGTAAACATATTGTGCAGGTGGCCCCCTCTAAGTGCTGGCAGGCAACTGTGAATGCGAACAGCCCATCCCAAAAGAAAATGAAGGAAAGAGAGACAGAAACTCTAGAACCATTGAAATGTATAAAACCCCCCCAAGTCAAAGGCTGAACAGCACACTTGCTTTTCTCAAGTTGCTGGCTTGGCCCTCTTCCAAGTGTATTTTACTTCCTTTCGTCCCTGCTCTAAAAATTTTTAAGAAACTCTCACTCCTGCTCAAGAACCTGTGTCAGGCTCTCATTCTGCCTTATGCTCCTCGGAATAATTCTTTCCTCTGAGGAGGCAAGAATTGTGTTGCTGCAGATCCCTACAAATTCTCTGTTGCTAACACAAACTTTAAAAAAAAAAAAAAAAGCTACAAAGACATAGAGAAAATCCAGAAATAGATTTAAAAAACCACCATATTTCCTATAGGGAAATAATAACATAATGTACTCTCACCAGAAGCCATGCCAGGAAAAAAAAAAAAAAAAA
>NW_012101776.1:4766184-4773150 GCF_000951045.1 Mandrillus leucophaeus
ATTAAACTAAAGAACTTCTGCACAGCAAAAGAAACTACTATCAGAGTGAACAGGCAGCCTACAGAATGGAAGAAAAATTTTGCAATCTACTCATCTGACAAAGGGCTAATATCCAGAGCCTACAACGAATTCAAACAAATTTACAAGAAAAAAACAAACAACCCCATCAAAAAGTGGGCAAGTGATATGAATAGACACTTCTCAAAAAAAAAAAATAAAATAAATAAAATAAAATAAAATAAGTAACCAATGTTAACCAGTAGTTTTGTGTCTGACTACAAAAGGAATTGCAGTGAATTGATACAATACCACCCACCAACAGTAAGGGGAAACAAATATTTTTTTATCCTAGTGGTTCGAATCTCATTACTTGAAACCATGCTGGGATTAACTGGGGTGATTGACCTTGGACACTAAAAAGCAGAGGGCAAAGTAATGCTCAGGAACACTTGGGGATAGATTTTGCTTTTTCCCCCAAAAGACAAATATGAGTGCTGAGTTTGACTTATAAATAGAAGAGCCCAGTGTTTTTTAAACACTTTCTTACAGAGGTGCATAAAGTGTTAGTACAGTATCTTTGAAACGGTAACTTAAACCTGCGAATGAATAGATAACTTGCAAGAATTTGCTCTTTCTCTTATCTGACAATATCCTGCATGTGGAATGTTAAGAAGGACTAAACACATTGCTCCTTAGGAAACCAAGGAATGTAGGCAAAGTGGTTTTAAGATATTTTATATCAGCTTCTGCCCTGTGGAGCCAATTTTCATTAGTTCCTATACTTTTGGCTATATAAATTGACAATTTATAGCAGATATATGTGTTTAGTCACATCAAATTAATGTGACCTGCCTGCATTACTGAAAATCCCATACCTAATTTAATATACCAGGATAACTTGACTGATTACTTGCCTAAATATAAAAATTAAATTGAATGCTTATGTGGGGCAACGGGAGCATAGGGTAACTCTCTGTACTTTCTGCCCAGTTTTGCTGTGATCTACAAGTACACTAATAAATAAAGTCTATTTAAAAGTTAAAGTGCATAAACTAAATGCTAGAAAACAAAATTTTAGGAAGAAACTTTTAAATCTCAGAGATGAAAGACCCTAAATAAAATTAAAAAGGAAAGGCACAAAAGCAAAGATAGGGAAAACTGGCTATGTAAAAATTAAGTAAGTGAATACTGATTTAGATAGTCTGAGGAAATTATTTTCAAAAAATATCACAGAAAAATAATAAAAACATAAAATAACAGAAAGCCAGGGAACTATGCCATTAGGAAACTCAAAGAAGCATTGAAGATGACAAATAAACATTTCATTCAAAATAATATTTTGTAACAATTAGTCCAATGCATTTTAATTTCCATTTTTTTTTTTTTTTTTTTTTGCCCAGGCTGGAGCGCAGTGGCGGGATCTCAGCTCACTGCAAGCTCCGCCTCCCGGGTTCCCGCCATTCTCCTGCCTCAGCCTCCCGTGTAGCTGGGACTACAGGCGCCGCCACCACGCCCGGCTAGTTTTTTGTATTTTTAGTACAGATGGGGTTTCACTGAGCCAGGATGGTCTCGATCTGCTGACCTCGTGATCCGCCCGTCTCGGCCTCCCAAAGTGCTGGGATTACAGGCTTGAGCCACCGCGCCCGGCTTAATTTCCTTTTAAATTGAATTCTCAGTTGCAAATTAGAAGGATACTTTTGTTACATGGCAGAATAGGGATGGTATTTGACATTCTAAAGAAGGAAATAAAATTGGAGTGTAAGCTTAGGAATACAGTAGATGTCTAAATCCCTCCTGCTTTTTAAAACCAAATTTGCTGGTTCAAATATTAGAATTTATTCTCAGAGTATTAATATCTCTTTCATCTAGGTCAACATAACTGGCAAGCCATGGCACTCTATGGTGGAGAAAGAATATGATGAGGGGAAAGAAAATTAAAGTTGTCTATTTGCATGAATTAGTGTGGGAAGATTGAGGAGACAGAGACAGAGAGAGGAAGAAAATGATCATGTCTGTGTTTTGAATCTCTGAGCTTGGATTCCCAAAGAGCAGAAATACTAGGTGAGAGAAATGAAAAGAGCATAAAAGAATTTGTTCTAATCTCTGAGACCCTTATGAAAGTTTGCTTTATAGCTTCCTATACACCTCACCTGAGAGACATTCGGAACGCATGTAAAAACAATATAGGAATAAGTGAATAAGTGCTATACTCTCCCCTGCTTTTTTTTTTTTTCTAAGAGGCACTTTATTTTCCCTCACACAATGATGTGTTGCTGGGGCCTTGGAGTTTTCACAAAGAACTAAAAATAACTACCATTTGACTCAGCAATCTTATTACAGAGCATACAGCCAAACGAAAATAAATTGTTCTACCAAAAAGACACATACATTTTTATGTTCATTACAGCACTATTTTCAATAGTAAACACATGGAATGAACCTAGGTGCCTATCAATGGTGGACTGGATTATGAAAATGTGATACATATACACCATGGAATACTATGCAGTGATGACTAATAATGAAATCCTGTCCTCTGCAACAACATAGATACCACTGGAGGACATTAATACCACATGATCTCACAAGTGGGAGCTAAACACTGAGTACATATGGACATAAAGATGGAAATAACAGGCAATGAGGAATACAAGCAGAGCAGGGAATAACGGGATGGCAGCTGAAAAAACTACCTATTGGGTACTATGATCACTACCTGGGTAATAGCTTCAGTTGTACTCTAAACCTCAGCATCACACAATATACCTCTGTAACAAACCTGCACATGTAGCCCCTGAATCTAAAATAAAAGTTGAAAAAACATTTAATCAGAAATGAAAAAAAATATATAGGTAAAGTGCAAATATCTAACAGAAAATTGATGAAAAAATGTGAACAAAGCTTAACACCGAAAAGAAAGAGGTAAAAATGACTCTCACACACATGGGAAGAAGTTTCATTTTATTTCAAAGAAGTAAATGTAAATTTTTTTCAAAACTAAGATTTTGTATTTACAGGTAAAATGATGTAACAGGGACCAATTTATACTCCATCTACAACAAACAAAAAGAACCCCCCCCCCAAAAAAATGAAAAAAAAATTCAAGACAATGGATATTATGACATAAAAGATAATTAACTTTGAGTGATAGAAAACAAATAAGGTCTGCCCTGGGATTTATTAGCTTAGTGTATTGAGTAAATTTTGAAACAGTGGTGCAGAGAATGTAGGTAAGACCTGGGGTACTCTCTCTGTTGAGGAGATTGGGCTGAGGGTCTAGGAAGAACAAGGTAATTAGAATTTGTTAAATGGTGTACGAAATAGGTTTTTATGAAAGGTGGAAAAATATATACAATGTTAATACAGTTGAGAGGAAGTTAAGATAGCTATATTACTATCAAAGTAGATTTAAAAGCAACAAATAGTACAAGGTATAAAGAAGCTTATATCATGAAGATAAAATATAATTTTTTTTTCACAGGATATAAAAAGCCTAAGCATTTATATATATAGTCAGAAAGCTTCAAAATATATGGAACAAAAAGTGCTAGAAATTCAAAGAGAACTTAAAAAATATAAAACTATAGTCAGAGACATCAATAAACTCTCAAAAATTCACGAAACAAATAGAAAGTCAGAAGCAAATAATATAATTGAAAAATACTATCAATCAATTTGAACTAATTGACATTTATAAAACAACAGCAGAATGCACATTTTCAAGTGCAACCGTTTAGTCAGATAGATCATAGTCTGATCATAATCTGTCCCATAAAATAATTGAAAGCTTTTCTTGTAAGATCTGGACTCAAGCAAGAATACCTATTTTCACCATTTTCTTTCAACGTTATACTGAAAGTTCTAACCAGATAAATTATGCAAGAAGGAGAAATAAAAAGCATCCAAGTTGAAAAGGAGGAAGCTAATTTACTTGATTGCGGATGACATGATCTTATAAATAGAAAACCCTAAAGACTTCATAAAAAACCTGTTAGAACTAATAAAGAAATTCCATAAAGTTGCAGGATACAAAATCAACATACAAAACCCCTAGTGTTTCTATATGCCATTATTGGACTATCTGAAAAACAAATCAAGAAAATAATACTATTTACAACAACAGAAAGAAAAAAAAAAAAAAAAAAAGGAAAGCTAGGAACAAATTTAACCAAGGAGGTAAAAGTTCTCTGTAATAAAAACTATAAAACATTAATGAAAGAAATTGAACAGGACACAATAAAATGTATTCTCTGTTCAGAGATTGAAATCATTAATATCGTTAAAATGCCCATATTACTCAAAGTGATCTACAGGTTAATATACTTTTATCAAAACATCAATGATATTCTTCCCCAAAATAGAAAAATCTCTGAAGTTTGTATGAAACAACCAAAGACCACAAATATCTGCAAAGTAATCTTGAGCAAAAAGATGAAAACTTGAAGCATCACACTACTTGACTTCAAAATATACCGCAAAGCTACCATAACCCAAACAACATAGTATTGACATAGACACAAAGAAAGATGAAATACAATAGAAAATACAAAAAATAATTCTATTCACTTACAGCCAAATGATTCTTGACAAAGACCCCAGAACACAGACTAGGGAAAAGATTTTTTTTTTCAATAAATGTTGCTGGGAAAACTGGATCCTCACATGCAAGGAGAATAAAACTAGACCTCTATTTTGCACAACTTACAAAAATCAATTCAAAACAAATTAAAGACTTAAATGTAAGACCCCAAACTAACACTACCGGAACAAAGCATAGAAATATTTCATTAGATTGATCTGGGAAAGCATTATTTTGAATAAAAACTGAAAAGCACAGAGGACAAAAGCAAAAACAGACAAATAGGATCACATCAAACTGGAAAACTTCTGCACAACAAAAGGGATAATCAACAGATGAAGAGGCCACCTACAGAATGGGAGAAAGTTTTTACAAACTATACGTCTGAGTAGCATGTAACATTTGGAAAATGTAAGGAACTCAAACAATTCAATAGCAAGAAAATAAATAATCTGACTAAAAACTGGACAACGTACTGTTGGATACAGTGAGTTCTTCTTCAAAGGTTCCACTTGTTCAACTCCCTCGTTCTTTGTCCTCTATTTTCAAAGCCTAACTTCCTTGCCTCCTGGCCCCTAGTTATGGTAAACAACCTTCCAGCCATTCCCAATCTGTAACCCACATCCATTCCCATTCTGTAACCCACATCCGTTCCCAATCTGTAAAAACCCATGTCTGTTCCTTATTTGGTGCCCTTAGTTCCAAAAACTGTTCTTTCTGCAGCTGTAGCCCCCACCACTGCTCCATTTGCAGTAGTCAATCGGGATCAGTTTAGATTGTGCCGTCCGACTCCAGTCAATGGGGACCAGACACAGCAGCAGGGACTGACTGCCTCAGGGATAAAAACCTCTTCCCTCCTTTGTTCAGTGTGCTCTCACAGCAACCAGAAGAGTGAGCAGCACCTTTCTGCAGAAGTAAGTTTGCCTTGCTGAGAAATCCTTTATTTGAGTGCTCATTTTCTTTGTGACTCTGAACTCTTATTTCCAACAGCAGTTGAATAGGCATTCTTCAAAAGAAGATACACAAATGGCTAACAGGTACATGAATAAATGCTCAACATCACTAATCATCAACGAAATATAAATCACAATCACAGTGAGATACCACATTGAAGTGAGATACTCCAATTACAATGACTATTATCAAAAAGACGAAAAATAAATGTTAGCTTGGATGTGGAGAAATGAAACATTTACACGATGTTTGTGGGAATGTAAATTAGCAAAGCTAGTATGAAAAACAGTTTACGGATCCTCAAAAAATTAAAAAAAGAACTACCATATGATCCAACAATCTCACTACTGGGAATATATCCAAAGAAAATGAAATCAGTATGTTGAGACATATCTGTACTCTCATGTTTATCACAACACTATTTGCAGTAGTTAATATATGCAATCAACTTAAATGTCCCTAAATAGATGAATGCATACATAATATGTGATAGATACACATAATGGAATACTATTTAACCAAGAAAAATAATAAAATCCTGTTATTTGTGATAACATAGATGAACCTGAAGGACCTTATGTTAAGTGAAATAAACCAGACACAAGAAGACAAATTCCACATAATCTTATTCATTTGTGGAATCTAAAAACCTTATGTCATAGAGGTACAGAGTAGAAATAGTGATTATCAGACAATGGAGTAAGAGACAGAGATGAGTAGAGATTGATCAATGAGTACAATATTCTAGTTAGGAAGAATAGTTCTCCATTCTATTGCACAGTGGCTATAGTAAACAATATTGTATTGAATATTTCAAAATAGCTAGAAGAGAGGATTTTGATGTTCTTACCACAAAAAAATACATATTTGAAGTGACAGATAAGCTAATTGTCCTGATTTGATCATTGTACAATGTATACATGTATTGAAACGTCACACTGTGTTCTGTAAATTTATATATGATTATGTGTTAACTAAAAGTGAAATAAAACTTAAAAAATACACCTACATAATTTTCCTCCCTGGTTTCCAATAAACTAAGAGTTTTTGGTTAAGTCAACGTTAATGTTTACATTATCATGATGGTGTATATCAGTCAGGGTACTAGCTAAATGCTAGGATACTAGCTAAATGCTGATGGCACTTGAATTGGATAATATGAGAGGAGTTTAATAAGAAACTATGTATAAAAGTGTAGGCATGGTATAGGGAAACCAGTAGGGATGTGGCTGGTAAAACAGTGGGGATGCCATCGCTATTTATAGGCCTCAAAGAACCTGCAGACAGACTGCTGTGTATAGAGAGCTTAACTATATGCAATCAACCGGGCATAATTACACTAGAGGCAGAGCCTGGAAACTTCTTATTCTCAACTCACCCCTTCCCTTCTTCCTTCTGATCTACTGGGACTCTCTCTCTCTCTCTCTCTCTCT
>NW_012101776.1:4773590-4800247 GCF_000951045.1 Mandrillus leucophaeus
CAGAAAGATATCTGAAAAAAAAAATCCCCAAAGAGATGGAAACAAAATTGTCTATTTCTGAATAAGTCATGGTTCAAAGAAGAAATCAAAAAGAAATTATAAAATATTTCAAACTTAATGAAAATAAATGTACAAAATATCAAGATTTGTGGGATTCTACCAATGGAAGACTTAGGAGAAAATTGTAGCCCTAAAAACTGCCAATACAGAACATTTTTAAAAGTCACAAATCAGTGACCTCACTTTACAACCAAGAAATACTAGAAAAAGAAAGATTAAACTGAAAGTAAGCAACATACAATAACCAATAATATTCAAAGCAGAAATCAGTATGGTACAAAGCAAAACAAAAAATTAAAAAGATACCAAAGCTGTTTATTTGATGAGAAACTTTACTAGGAAAAATGCTAAAACAGACAGACGGTTCAGATAAAAGTGAGGACACAAATTACAATTATCAGGAATGACAGAGGTGCCTCATTGAATATTCTATAGTTCTACTAAAAGAGTAATAGGGAATATTAGGAAAAAATTTGAGAATACATTCAGAATTATATGAAATAGAAAAAAAATTTGATAGAAACACAACACTGACTCTTCCTCAAAATGAACTAGGTAATCAGAATAGCTCTACATTTGACATCTATGTTTTCATTTATGTATAAAGACCATGACAGATTCTATAAAAACAGAACTAATAAGTGTGATTAACAAGATTGCATAATAAAATATTAATATACAAATTAGTTGAATTGCATTTTTAAAGAAATGAAGAAATCACATCTGTAAAATGGCTTTATTGATGAATGCTACCACACAGTAAAGAAAGAAATAATACATTTTCCAGAAAAGTGAAGAGGAATAAATATTTCCTCACTCATTCTATGAAGGCCAGAATTTCCCTGATATCAATATTAGAAAGAGACATTTCAAAAAAAGAAAACTGCAAATGAACATTCCTCATGTTATAAATACAAATGTTCTAAACACAAATTGGCAAATCCAATCCAACTTCATGAAAAAGCTGATTCATAATGATCAAATGGTGTTAACCTTAAGAAAGCTGGGCTTTCATATTTGGAAGCATCAATATAATTCATCATATTAATAAACTAAAAAAAAAAGAAAAGCCATGTAATTATCTCTGTAAATATAGTAAAAGCATTTGACAAAATTCAACGCCCATTCCTGACCAAAACTCTTAGCAAATTAGGAATAGAACTTCCTTTACTACATCAGGGCCATCAACAATAAACACAAAAACTTTACTTGATATGTAATGATGAAAGAATGAATGCTCTTCTCTAAGATCTGTAGCCAAATTTTGAAGCAAAACAACAAATAAAAAACAACAAAAGAAAATAATCTAAATGGAAAGAAAACATGAAAGATGTATTTTAATGTAAAACAATTATCTGTGTAGAAAAAATAATAGATTCAATTAAAATAGAACTAATAAGTATGATTAACAAGAGTGAATAAAAATATTAATATGCAAATCAATTATAATTCTGTATACTATAAATTTCAAAAATTGAAATTCAAAGAGAAATTCTGATCACAATTTTATGAAAATATGAAGTACTTAGAAATAAATCTGACCAAAGATTTACATGCCTACCAAAACAAAAATCTGAGATAAATGTTTGGAAAATCTAAAGAAAAAGATGACCTACACCTTGTTCCTGTACCGGAAAACACAATATTGTTAAGTTGTCAATTATTCCCATATTGGCATGTGTATTCAAAGCAATCCTGATCAAAACCTTATCTAGCATTTTGGTAAAATTGACAAGCTGATTTTATAATTCATATTGGAATGCAAAAAAAAAAAAAAACTAGAAGAGCAAAAACAACTTGAACAATAAAGGCAAAGTTGAAAAGTTAACACTGGGTGATTTCAAGTTTATTACGAATCTACAACATTCAGAAAAGTGTGGCATTGGCACAAAAGCAGAAAAATAAAACAACGAATCAGGATTGTGATTCTAGAAATAGACCCACACATACATTTATAATTTATTTTTTTTAAAATTGAGAAGGTAATTAGTGGATAAAGTACAGTTCTTACACAAATATTATGACAACAATTAGCTATAAGTGGGGAAATTGAAGTTTCCTACAGAACTCACATCACATATAATAATTAACTAAAAATTAATCATAGATGTAAATATAATATCTAAAGCTATTAACTAGAAAAGTAGCAAATGATAAGATGTTGTGTACTTCGGATAGAAAAGATTTCTCAGCTCTAACATCGAAAGCATGATTCATAAAATAATAATTTGATAATCTGACTTCATTGAAATGAAAATCTCTGCTTTTCAAAGACAATGTTAAGAGAAACCACACACTGAAGGAAAATATTTGCTAAGCATTGACAGAGGAAGCATATTTCAAGATTCAAATACATAATAAGTGCCCCAATTAGATAATGGCCAAAACATTTGAATAGATGTTTTAACAAAGAAGTTTTATAGATTTCAAGCAAGTATATGAAGAGATGCTCAGTATTTTTAGAAATTAGGAAATGTTAAATTAAAGCAACATTGAAATATCATGATACATCTGTTACATTGGTAAAAATTTAAAAGACTCATAATACCAAATATTTGTGATGTGTTTCAAATCCAGTAGTTAAACACTGTGGGGGGAGGGGAATGCAAATTGGTACTAGTTACTAATTCCTTAAAGAGTTAAATATGCATCCATTAATCTCTGCCATTTAATATACCTATACAAAGACTTGTGTGTGAGTGTTCATAGAAGGTTTATCTGTAATAGACACCCTTGGTAACAGTCCAAATATCCATTGACTGTTGAAAAAAATAAATTATGGCATAGCTGTGTAATGAATTACTCAGCAACAAAATAATATACTGTTAAACCATGCACATAACAATGGGGATGAATCTCAAAATGATTTTTGCTGAGTGAAAGAAGCCAGGCTAGATATCATATGACACTATTTATTGTATAAACCTCTAGAAAATTAAGCCTATGTGATTGCATAAGCATGTGGACATGTGCTCAGCACCATTGGCATTAGGCAAATACATGTTTCACGTAACCTATAATGTAAAAAATCAGATGAGTGATTGAGAGCAGGTTGAGGGGTAGTAGGGAAGGCTTACAAAGGTGCATAAAGAACCTTTTGGGGCTGCACACAGTGGATCACACCTATAATCTCAGCACTGTGGGAGGCAGAGGTGGGTAGATCACCTGAAGTCAGGAGTTTGAGACAAGCCTGGGTAACATAGCGAGACTTCATTTCTAAAAAAACTAATAAAATAAAAATCAAATACAAAGAGACTTTTGGGGTAATGTGTATGTTCGTGTTTTTTTTTTTTTTTAATTTTGCTTTCATTTTCTTAATAAGTATAGGACTATTGATACTATCTGTTCCCCTTGTATGAGATTTGATACCTTTTGCTTTTCAGGGAACTCTTTCATTTAAACTTTCACATTTGTGTGCATAATTTTTTTTTGTTGTTGTATTTTCATTGTCCATGGGATCTATAATGATGGCCTCTCTTTCAGTTCGGATATTAGTAATTTGTGTTTTCTCCTTTTTTTTTTTTCTTGATTAGCCTGGGGGTAGGGGTTTATTGATCATTTCAAAGAAGCAGCTTTAGATTTTGTTGATTTTCTCTATTGGTTTCCTGTTTTCACTTTCATTGATTTCTGCTCTAAATTTTAGTATTTCTTTTCTCCTGCTTACTTTGGACTTCAATTTTCATTTTTTGTCGGTATGTAGTAGGTATAAATATTTATGGGGTACATAAGATATTTTGATACAAGTATATAATGCATAATAATTATATCAGGGTAAATGAGATATCCATCACTTAAAACATTTATCTTTTCTTTATATTACCAACAATCCAATTATACTCTTAGTTATGTAAACATGTATAAATTGTTTTTGACTGTAGTCATCCTGTTATGCATTCAAGTACTAGAACTTGTTCATTCTATCTAGCTATATTTTTCTGCCCATTAGCCATCCTTACTACCCTTACTTCCCTCTACCCTTCCCAGCCACTAGTAACCATCATTCTACTCTCTACTCCCATGAGTTCAATTGTTCTAATTTTTAGCTTCAACAAATAAGTGATGACATGTGAAGTTTGTCTTTCTGTGCCTGGCTTATTTCACTTAACATAAGGGACTCCAGTTCCATCCATATTGTTACAAATGACAAGATCTCATTCTTTTTATGGCTAAGTAGTACTCGATCATGTGCATGCACAACATTTTCTTTATCTGCTCTTACAATGTGGGACACTTAGGTTGCTTGCAAGTCAGTTATTGTGAATAGTGCTGCAATAAATATGGGAGTGCAGAGACATCTTTGATGTACTGATTTTCTTTCTTTGGGGCATATAGTTAGCAGTGGAATTGAAGTGCCATATGGTAGTTCTATTTTTAGTTTTTTGGAGGGACCTCCAATCTGTTCTCCATAGTGGTTGTAATAATTTATATTCCCACCAACAGCATATGAGGGTTCCCTTTTCTATACACCGTTATCAACATTTGCTATTGTCTCTTTTGAAAAACAAAAACAAAAACAAAAAAACACATGTTAACTAGTGTGAGATAATATCTCATTGTAGTTTTGCCCTGCATTTATCTGATGATCAAAGATGTTGAGCACCTTTACATACACATATGATATTTGTATGTCTTCTTTTGAGAAATGTTTGTTTTGATCTTCTGTCCATTTTGATGGAATTATTAGATTTTTTTCCTACAGAGTTGTTTGAATTCCTTATGTATTCTCATTATTAATCCCTTGTCAGATAGTTTGTAAATATATTTTTCTCATTCTGATGTTGTCTCTTGACTTTGTTGATTGTTTCCTTTTCTGTACAGAAGTTTTCTCACTTGATATAATCCCAATTGTCCATGTTTGCATTGTTTGCCTGTGCTTGTGGGATATTACCCAAGGAATTTTTGCCCAGATCAATGCCCTGGAGTGATTTCCCAATGTTTTCTTGCTGTAGTTTCATAATTGGTGGTCTTAGATTGAAGTATTTGATTCATTTTGATTTGACTTTTGTATATGGTGAGACATGGTGTCTAGTTTCATTCTGCATATTGATATCCAGTTTTGTGAATTTATTGAAGAGACTGTCTTCCACAGTGTATGTTTTTGGCACCTTTGTCGAAAATGAGTTCACTGTAGGTGTGTGGATTTGTTTATGGGCTCTCTAATGTTCTTCATTGGTCTATGTGCTTTTATGCTAATATCAAGCTGATTTGGTGACTATATTCTATAGTAAAATTGAAGTCCGGTAATGTGATTTTTCCAGTTTTGCTCTTTTTGTTCAGGATAGCTTTGGCTATCCTGGGTTATTTGTGTTTCCATGTAAATTTCTGGATTATTTTTTCTATTTCTGTGACCAGGTGCTCTGTTCTACTGTGGCTGAGCTGGCACTCAAGCCACAAGACAAAGCCCTTCACAGTTTTTCTTACCCTTTCCAAAAGCAGTCAAGTCTCTTTCCATGGCCACCACTGCTCAGGCCTGTGACAAATACTGCTTTGCTATGATCAATGTTCACTGAAGGCCCAAGGGCTCTTCAGTCAGCTTGTGCTGAATTCTGCCAGTCCTGAGTCTCTTCCTTCAGGAAGTGGGCTCCCCTTTGGCCCAGAATAAGTCAAGAAATGCCATCCACAACCAAGGTCTGGAATTGGGGATGCCAAGAGCCTGCTTGGTCCTCTATTCCACTGTTGACAAGCTGGTACATAAGCTGCACGACAAAATCCCCTGTACACATTCCTCTCCTTTCCTCAAGCCATAAGAGTCTCTCCCCATGGCCACTAGTAGGAATGTGCTCCCTCACACTTGAAGCCAGCACAGCTCTGAGGCTCATCCAAGGCCCACAGTGAATAGTGCTTGGCCACTGCTGCCAAATATCTATGGCTCAAGCGCTCCTTAGTCAGTGGGTGCTGAATTCTGTCAAGACTGAGGCCTTCCTTCAAGGTAGCTTGTTCTCTTTTGGTCCAGGGTATGTTTGAAAATGTCATCTGAAATCTAGGGCCTGGAATGGGGGCCTGAGGGCTCTGCTTGGTGCCCTATTCTACTGTGGCTTTACTGGTATCAAAGTTGTAAGACAAGGTTCTCTTTACTCTCCCTTCTCTTCTCCTCAAGTGGAAGGAAGGAGTCTCTCCTGGAACTGCATGCTATGCTGCCTGGGATGGGGGAGGGAGTAACACAAGCAATCCCTCGGTTACCTTGGTTGATACCTCATTATGTCACATGCATTCCAAGTGCGCTGGCTCTGAGCCTAGTACAGCACCAGGACTTGTCCAGGAATTGCAGTTCTTGCTGTCTAGACTGCCTTTCAAGTGTATTCAGAGCCCCAGAACAATTCAGCTTGTGGTTGCGGGCCTTGCTGGAACTCAAGCTCCGAGTATTGCGATGGATGATTCCCCTGTGGCTAGGGCTGGTCTAAATTCTCCCAACATGGGTGCCATCTGGGTTCTGCCTGGTGTACCTTTCTGCTGTGGCAGGACAGAACAGAATTCCAATGCAAAATCCCACAACCACTCTAATTTCCCTCCTCAAAGTGCACAGATTTTCTCTCTGTGTTTGTGGCCACTGCCAGGGGAAAGGGGAAAGGCAGTGTCAGTAATAAAAGACAGGCTTTTTTTTTTTTCTTTTCTTTTTTTCTTTTTCTAGATAGAGTCTCACTCAGTCAATGAGGCTGGAGTGCAGTGGTGCCATCTAGGCTCACTGCAACGTCCGCATCCTGGGTTCAAGCCATTCTCCTGCCTCAGCCTCCTGGGTAGCAGAGACTACAGGCATGTGCTCCATGCCTGGCTAAATTTTGTACTTTTAGTGGAGGCAGGGTTTTTCTACCCTCTGTGGTGTCTCTTTCAGTGATATGAAATTAAAACCGGGTACTGTGATTGCCAACCTAATTTTTAGTTCTTATGAATGTGATTTTCTGTGGATAGCTGTTCAGTTTGCTGCTCTTTCAGGGAGGATGATTGGTGGAGGCTTTTATTTAGCCATCTCTCTCTGCATTCAATCCTGTTCATTGTCTTGATTGTCATGGTGGTTTCTTGTGTGTGTGTGTATGTGTGTGTGTGTGTGTGTATGCTAAAGCTTACGAAACTGTCCACTTTAAATATGTGCAATATATTTTAATTGACACAAAAATGTGTCAATTAAACCTCAATAAAATAGTAAAAAACAACAACCTAAAATACCACAAATACGTTATGTCTCATCTAGTAAATGGACAAAATTCTGAAATATGACAGCATGTACTTTTGACACTGGGGAAACAGGCACCCTTTTCATTGCTCATGAGAATGTAATACAACACACTCTTTCTGGAGGGGAATTCAACCATATCTAACCAGTCTATATATACACTTAACTTTTGCCCTAACAATATGAAAACATATATGTACCATGTCATGCTTTTGGTGGTGGCTAATGCTACTCCCTCTGCCTGGAGTGTTCATCTGTCTTAGTCAATTTTGATTATTATACCAAAGCACCACAAGCTGGAATCTACAAACAACGAAAACATATTTCTCACAGTTTTGGAAGCTGGGAAATCCAAGACCTAAGTGACAGCAGTTTCAGTGTCTGGTGAGGACGCTGAATCACAGGTAATACTTTAAAATTTTTTTTTTCTTTTTTAATTTATTTTATTTTTATTTTTTATTTCCATAGGTTTTTGGTGGAACAGGTGGTGTTTGGTTATATGAATAAATTCTTCAGTGGTAATTTCCAAGATTTTGGTGCACCCATCACCCATGCAGTATACACCATACTCAACTTGTAGTCTTTTATCCCTCACCCCTCTCCCACCCTTTCCCTGGAGTCCCGAAAGTCCATCGTATCATTGTTATGTCTTTGCATCCCCATAACTTAGCCCCCACTTATGAATGAGAAGATGCGATGTTTAGTTTTCCATTCCTGAGTTGCTTCACTTAGAATAACGGTCTCCAGTTCCATTCAGGTCACTGTGAAAGCTATTATTTTTAGAACAGACATTTATTTCTCACAGTTCCAGAGGCTAGATGTGCAAAATCAGGGTGTTAGCACCATCAGGTCCTGGCAAGGGCCCTTTTCCCAAGTTGTGGACTTCTCATATGGTGGAAAGAGAGGCTGAGAGAGATCTCTAGGGTCCCTTTTATAAGGACACTAATCCCATTCACAAAGCCTCCACTCCCATAACATAATCACTTCTCAGAAGTCCCACCTCCATATGCCATCATATTGGTGGCTGGGATTTCAAAATAGGAACTTGGGGGAGACAAACATTCAGCCCCTAACAAGGAAGAGAGAGAAAATGAAAGATTGTGTGGGACAATTTCTGGCCAAACCTAGAAGTGCATTCGTCTCTTTTGCCTACATTTCTTTGACCAGAACTCAGACCCATTGTTCCACCCTAGTGGTGTCAACAGCTGGGAAATGTGTTTCCAGCAGGAGAATGCACTGGCAAACCACAGCATCATCTCTACTATGTGGACTTTTTCTGGATCCTGATAAAGTTTTAAGCAGTAGGAGTAGAATATGATTATTATTTTAGGCCTCTATTCTATTTTGTTTGTTACCTTTTACCATATAAAGTGAAAATCTCAATACCTAAATTTAGTATTTGCTTTGTAACAAATTATCACAGACATACACCACCACCCAATTATTATCTCATAGTTCTGTAAGTCAGAAGACTGGCATGGCATGACTGTATTCCCTGCTCAGAGTCTAATAAGCCAAAATCAAGGTACTGGAAGACATGTATATCTGGAGAGGAATTCATATCCAAGCTCATTCAGCTTATTGTAGGATTCTGTTCCTTGCCACTGAACCTGGGACTGGGGTTTTGAATTATTTGGCTCTTTCCATCTTCAAGTCTGCAATGTTGCATGGAACCCCTCTCATCTCCAGTGCTACCGTCCCCTCTTCACCCACCCAGCTGTTGGTGAAAGAGAGTAGCCCAGTCTTCCACACCCACCTGTAATCAGACAGAGGAGCAAAACTGATAACGTCTGGTACTTCAGGCTGCAGTTGGAAGAGGCTAGAGTTCTCTTGGGACTTTGACAGATTTGGAAAAGGAGTAAAAAGAGAAGGAAGGCTATCCCTGTGGGATACTCTTCTTGTAGCAGGCAGAATTTTGGTCCCAATAACATTTGCCCCTTTTGTTACAACCCATGAATATGTTACCTTTCATGGTGAAAGGGACTTTGCATATGTAATTAAGGTTATTAGTTAGTTAAACCTTAAGACAGGAAGATTATTCTGGAGTACTTGGGTGGGCCCAAGGTAACCATCTGAGACCTTAAAAGCAGAAAACAAAGTCAGAGAGATTCGAAGGTGATACTTTCTTACTGTGTCCTCACATGGTGGAAAGGCAAAAGGGCTCCCACGTGACTCTCTGATAAGGGCATCAATCCCATTTATGAGAGCAGAGTCCCCATGATCTCATCGCTCCACAAAAGCTCTCTCTATTAATACCATAAACTTGTGGGTTAGCTTTCAACAGACACATTTCCATAAACATTTAGATCACAGCAGGAAAGGTAAAGCATAAATTAAGGAAATTATTTCCTCTATATAGTAGGTTGAAAAGGTGAATAGAAAATGAAAACAGACATGTGGTATCCAAGATGAGAAGTAGTGTCACATCTATGAGTGTATCTTTGTATATCTCTGAGCTTCCAAAATATTGCATTATTTCACTAAACATTAAATTCCTAAAATATAAATTATTAAAACCAACAAAAAAAGTGAATAAAAATAAAATGTAATATAACTAATAACAAATAAATAATATAGCCACACTTACGGCATTGGGGGGAAAAAAAGTAACCTAAGCAACTTTTGTAAATACTGTTTTGACTTAATACTGACAGCCTACAAATAAAAATATACATACATGATGCACTCTAATCAGTAAATATGTTTTCCACACGGCTATAAATTAGCAACTACAAAATTATTTTGTGTGCATGCTGAAATTGAAAAAAGTAAATTTGTCATGTATAAGAAAAATTGAAATTTTTACTATTAGGATTAAATTACAAATAAGGACAGACAGAACAGACAGGAGGTCAAAATTAATACATTGAACCCTGTAGTGTTGGATTGGAATAAAGAGATTAGCATAATTCATAGATACAACACAGCTAGGTATTTTTGTGTATATAATGGGCTAGTATATATGGGTATCTATCTATCTATAAACATATAATTATGTGCTATATACAAAGCATATATGTATACATGTTTCCTAGCTCTGTCCACAGAGAGGGATTAAAGAAGTAACACTCCAGATCGTAATGAGCACATCCACCCTATGGATCTTGGTTTGTAAATATCATTCCCAATAAAAGATACCAGAGCTCTTTGGATAACCTCTTGATCTCAGTCTTAGAGCAAGTAGAATAGAAAGTGAGCCTGGAATAACTTGTGGTGCCAAGTGAGGATATGCTCAAAATAAAAGATAGAGATTTGTTTAAAGAACAAAGGAGGAAACCTGATGAGATTCCTAATGCTTACAATTTGAACAATTTAGCTAGCAACATAAACATTGATAGTACTGGATTTTAACCCACAGGTTAAAATAAACATCCAGGAGTCCACACTGGTATACCTAAATAACAAAATACACATATAAAAAATAACCAGTGGGGCAACAAGAATAGCTAATCCATATAATAGAATTCCAATTAATAAATGTAGTAAGAAAGAAGGAAGTGGGAAGCTCCATCAGGCAACTCCTTTAGTAATAACAGTTGAAGACAAGATCCACTAATGGATGTTAAAATTAGTAAGTGAAAGCTTGAAGGAAACAGAATTTCTGTTTCAAATTAACTCCTCCAAGGTATCTATTAACATGAAGGAGAAATACAGTGCAGTGGAGAAACACAGTGGTTAATCACCTAAACCAAATAGTGGTAATAATAACATTACAGGTAATAACAAATATTGACAAAATAAACCCCAGGATGTCATTTACTGAGAACACATAGTTGATGGGGTTTCTCGCAAATAATGCATAACATCAATACAAATATGTACAAAAAATCAAACAAGTATTGAGGAATATGTAATAACTTGTCAATACTTTTCAGAAGAGTCAAAGTCATGAAAAACAAGGAAGATTGAGGAATATTAGGAATGGTTATAAACTGCAGGAGACAAGAAAAATAACTAAGTGCAGTGTACAATCATGGATATGTTCCTGGAACAGAAAAAAAGATATTAGTGAAAAAATTATGGAGAAATAGTTTCTTAATAGTATTTTACCAATGTTAATTTACTAGTTCTGATCATTGTACCATTGCTAAGTAAGATTCTACCATTAAAGGGAGTGGGGTGAGGTGTATACAGAAACTCATTACTATTTTTTTTAATAATCTGAAATCTAAAATTAGATAAAAATAAAAACTTAATAATGTGTAACAGATAATTTAAGAACTATTAAAGACCAGAGTGCATTTTGTCTGAGCCATTCTCAGTTCCTGTACTACATATATAGAACCCATAAACCCTTTCAGTCTTCAAGGAGAAATATTGTAGCTAGCTTAGCTGAGGGCAGCAGTCCTGCCATGTGGCCTGCTTTGATAACAAAAGGGACTTCAGAGTTTGAATTATGGGTAAAGGACAAGCAGAAACTTCAGAGGTTCTATAGTGCCAGGGAGAACCATGTAAAGTCCTATCAGTTACGAAGCTCTATTAGCACAGCAAGAGATACTAGCATAGATTACAACTGCTGAGGCCCCAGCTGCAAGCGCTGGTAGAGAGACAAAGGTAGGCATGCAGAATGGTGATGCTGTCCAGACTGTCTGAACTAAAAAGCTCCCGTAAGAACTGAAGACTGCGTTTAGAACCTTTGCTACTGCCATGAAGAAACAATAGTTCACACTCTTCCCTCACATTTCTAGATTTCATCTTTAGAAGAATAGGAATGAAGATGTAAAAGATTATGTGTTTTTACCGGAAATGTTCATCTACAGGAACCCTTTCATGTACTGCATGGGACCGAGTTTACCAAATTTGGAAAACATACACAGATATACAGACACATTTGCACACACACACTGCAAAACAACAGCAACATCAGCAATGGAAACATAAAAATGTCCCATTCTTACCCTCCACCACTGAGTGGATGCTCATAAGGGAGATCAGGAGTCTAACTACAACAATGGATATTCCCTCTGAAATATGATATGAGTAATAACTGTGGCTTCTCTATTCTTATGAAATAATGTTCAACCTAAGTGTGATGAGGGGAAATGTAAATTTAAGTAACATTTAGGTAACATAATTTTTACCATAAGATTATTACAATGTAAAAAATAATAACTTTTGATGTTGGTGGTAAAGGAAAACAGTAACCTCATTTCTGAATGTAAATTGCTTCAAATGTTCTGGAAAATGATCAGGTAAAATAAAATATTAACTATCCTTAATACTCTTTGACCTGGATATTCTACTTTTGGGAAACTCTAAAAGCACCAGTACCTGAAGATATACACACACAAAAATATTTACTTCTGCATTAATATGTATTGACAAACCTTGAAAGCAACTAGTCTATTAACAAGAAAATGGTAGTACAAATTCTTGCAAAATGTGTACTGTGAAAATTATTGTAGTTATTACAAAGAATGAGCCAGATGTGCATAATGATAATCATGTCATACATTTTAGGCATGGAAAAAATAAAGTTTAGATTAAAAAATGGAAAATTTCTGAGTAGTTGGTATGGGTAAATACAAATATAAAGGGACAAAAAATAAACTGAAATAAAAACATTAGACAAGTTTAAATATATCGAAACATTTTTTAAAAGGAAAATTCATTGGTGGCTAGAATGAGAAAAATTATGTATCTAAAAAAACATGTACTAAATGCAATGTTAGGATTCTTTATTCAATTTAAAGTTTATCTTCGTATTAAAGTTAAACTTTAATACAATTTTGCCACTCTTTGCAGGCCTGTTTTAGAATTTTATTTGTTTTGGTTGTGTTCTATGAGATTTGCATTTGAGCTGTTGGTTCAAACACAGGCTGTCAAAAATAATGTCAACAACTAATGTAAATAAGTGACAACTTGTGATAAAAAAGATCAGGTAATTTATCACCAAAGTGAATTAATTTAGGAAATGATTGTTTATTTTGCTGATATCTACATTACCTGCATTGAAAATGTGCTCTTTATATTCTATGGAAACGTCACTATATTTGTGGTATTTCAATTTTTAAAAAATTTATTATTATTATTATTATTTAGGTTTTTTTTTTTGAGACAGAGTTTCGCTCTATTGCCCAGGCTGGAGTGCTGTGGCACCATCTTGGCTCACTGCAAGCTCCGCCCCCCGGGTTCACACCATTCTCCTGCCACAGCCTCCTGAGTAGCTGGGACTACAGGTGCACACCACAACACCTGGGTAATTTTTTCGTATTTTTAGTACAGACGGGATTTCACCGTGTTAGCAAGGATGGTCTCGATCTCCTGACCTCGGGATCCGCCCACCACGGCCTCCCAAAGTGCTGGGATTACAGGCATGAGCCACCGCGCCCAGCCTTATTTTTCTTTTAGAAAGAAGTCAACCCTTTTAAAAAACCACCAAAAATAAAAGGAAAATGTGGATTATTTTTGAAGAAATAAATTTAAATGTTCTCTCTCAGATATTTTTACATCTTTTTTTACAAATAGAGTTAAGTAATTTTGTTGAGAAACAGAAAATTCAAATACTTATTTTCCCACTTCCTTTTCTTTCCATTTGAATCTATTCTTGATTAGTTAATGGAACTAGCAATCAGGCAACATTATTCAAGCTTTAAAATAAAATATATATATATATATATATATATATATATATAGTAATAGGACAACTGAAATTAGAAAATTTAAAAAAAAATTGATTCCATAGCAGTCAGTTTTTTACAGCTTTGTGTATATAGATGTGTTACACTGGACATTTAAAAAATCATGAATTCATTAAATGAGGATTCATCTAAATTCATATTTTAAATTTCTACAACTTACTACCAGACATTGTCATAATGAATTCACCCTGAAAGACACCATCACCCTCACGTTTATCACAAATTAACAGAAATAGACAAACATTAGTGAGGCAAATCATGTTATTGAACTGGTGGTTTACAGAGAGCAGTATCATGATGGCACACAGACCAGATCTGTCAGGAGGCAAATGACAATATAATTAGATTCTATGTCTCACAGGAGAATCTAGAAAGTGTCCACAGGAGAGTCTTTTTTTTTTTTTTTTTTTTCATTTTCTCTTCTGTCAAAGAATAAAAAGTGACTGTTAAAGAAGGAATATGTCAGATATACAATTTTTTTTTAAATTTTGTTTTTCACAATATTCACATCTGGTTATTGCATGGCCTATACTATTTAAATGCAAATTTGATATGACACATTCATTTGGTATGCAAATCCAGAATTTGAAAGCATGAATTCTAAGCAGAGTGAAACCGCAGACATTAATCTTCTAGTGTTCCATCCCTCTAAATTTGCTTGACAACGATTATGGTCAAAATATTTGATTCATACAAACATTGCCCCTAAAATTAATATAATAGTGTCTTCTTGAAAAATTAAAAATATTGTACCTGAGTTTAGAAAGTGCATGTCAAATCTCCATGTGAATAGAGGCTGTACTTTTAATTGTGAAGAAAATGAAATCAATTAGACATTCTGAAGTTTCACAAAAACATGAAGATTGCAACAGAATTTTGGACCTTATGTCTTCATACTGCATGGGGACTTTTAGTCTTTTATCTTCTCATTTGTATTCATTTTACACAATTCTATTTCTTTCTAACTACAATCTGCAGTGATAAATGGACATAGAACCGTTGTAACTGTTCTTATAATGAGTTTTCTGAATTAACTTTGCCATCTACATCTTTAAAACTGTACCAGATGACACAGGAGAACTATTTTAAATCCTTTGATCATCTCTTCTACATTTGAAATGAACACCTTAAGGAATATAACAAATTAATATCAAAATGAATGTTGCAGCTGTGAGGAGTATATGTTTATTTAGGCAGGCATATATAATGAATGTTCTGATCATATTTATATTAGTAGGCTGAATTTAAACTTATATTCTTGGAAATCTTGACACTTCTGTCAATATTAAATGAGGTATGTGAACTTAAACGTATTTTAATCTCTTCACAATCACATTTCTTATTATAAAATAATGTAGAGAGGTAAGCTAAATTTATTTAAAAAGAGAAAATTTGAAATCAGTTTCCTTTTGTCAATTCTCTCTTCAAGCAATTGATTTGTCATGCTATTACTATGAAGGCCAAGATTAAACAAATTATACAATTTATTATCAAAGATATAACTGTTTAGAAATATATGTACTAAATATATTAAAATGAAAGTATTTACTAAACTTTTTATAAAAATTAATATTTTAATAAGGTAGATAACATTAGTGAATTATTTAAAATGAGTTTATTTTCTAAAAAGAGACATATATATGCATATATGTGTGTGTATACTTCTTTTAATGAGGTCGATAGCATATACATACTGGTTATTGGTAACTATAAAATAATGCAATGATAATAACATAACTGTTTATTAGGTTAATACCCTAAGGAAGGAAGTTGGTATTGTTGAATCTAATCCTAATAACAATTATGCATGCAAGTTAAGCATTTTTATCCCCATTTTACATTTAAGAAAAATATGTCCCACGATGTTAACTCACTAGTCCAAAAGGACACTTAGGTGAACAATTGAACAACTGTCACCAGGAACTAAAGCCATGTTCTACTCTGTTCCAGGATCCATGTGTTTTCTACTAAATCACACTAGTCAAAGTGAGGGTTTTAATATGAAATATTTTAAAGCAGAACTTTGGTTATAAATACATAAAAGCTGGAATAATTTTATTTACATTAAATGGTTGTTTAAAGATTACATGCAGTGACAAATAAAATCCCTAGCACACATTAGGGAATATGTGTATTATGAAGAGAGAAAAAATATGTATACCCCTTCTCTCTCTGTATGTATGTATGTACCTGTGTGTATGTACATACATGTATGTGTCTGTACACATATACATATGAGAGAGGGAAGCATTTTTTAGATTGAGTTCCATAAAAATGTACAAATATTCTTTTTAATTACATTTTCTGCAAATGCAGGTAAGTGGAGAGCTCATATGATCTCTGTTCAGAAAGCACTTACAATATTCCAGGTATTCTGTATTTGTTTTTTCTCTTAACTGGAGTTTTCATAAAGTTTTATTTGCAACAGGGTGGAATTGTTTACATAAGGTGTTGTTATTTTATGACTCATTTAGGAGACTCCCTGAAAAGAACTACAGACAGGTCTCCTAAATAAAACAGCTTTTAGTATTCAATTGGGACATAAAATTTCAGAACAATGACATTGTGAGGAGACTGATATATTTAAAATTTAACTTTTTCCTCTTGTAATGACTACAATTCATTATTCCAGTTTGGTTATGTTTTCTTAAGTGATTATTCTTTCTAAGTCCTTAGAAAAACCTTAGTCATAATTTGAACATGTTTTTTTCTCTTCTATCTACATTTTATGATTTTCTTTTCCTTATGTAAATATATGATTTCCTAATGCTTCTTCAATTTGAATTTTAAATAACATGAGTGAATAGCACAATTTCTTATTTCGAATTTTGAATACAATATAGAGAAAACACATGAGTAAGTAAATATGTATGTATTAACTTTTATATCTTGGATCATTTCATAATTATGGTAAGTATCCCATAACATGAATTAGTGATGACAGTGTATAGGTTTATTAAAGTAGTACTGTTAATAACATATCTATTTAGTGGATAAAGTAAATGCATCTTATGGATGGTCACAAACAAATTCGGATTTATGTACTTTTTTTTTCTGATTATTTATACACAATATGCTAGCTTTGATCCACACTACTTTTCTGTTTCAATGAGTTTGATTATTGCTGAATTCAAGGCAGTAGGTTAAATTTAATATTTAAGTTTCTATGCACTGTGTTGTAAGGCAAACACTTTAATATCAAAATTTTACCATATTATTACATAAGTTCAAATTATATTAATCATTTGAACCAATGAATCAGAAGGAACATAAATCAATTAGCTATCAGTAGAACTGATAACTAATTTTTATACTAGTAGCTATATTGGCTGCTTTGACTCTCCTGAAAGATAAGACTCAGCAGATACAACTCATAAAGTCATATTTTAGCCATGGAATTTCTTATTTTGCTATGTTGTAATTTATTATATTCAGTAACAAGATGTTTTCTTTAACGTTAAGATTAATTACTTGAATTGTATAGATCACTCTAGAAACAGTATTGTACCCTAATATTCAAATTATTTCTTTGAAAATAATAATACTCACACAAGTTAATTATAAATACACAAATACGTACTTGCCCTTCTAAGTAATATCATAAATGTTACTTTTTTGGTGAAATATTTATACTGTCAGATAACTTTTTAATTGAAGGAAAAGTTAAGCCTAAAATGTGTAAAAACACTTAAAGATTTTTAAATTATCATTTAATGTCCAAATGTTTGAGAAAAATAAAATCAATTACTATTTTGCTTACATCATAGGGAAAAATGTTCTCCTAATTTAAGTTCCTATGTTTATAATGAATATGAGATAGTAAGATGATATTCATAGAATGAAAACAGGCTTTCTTTATATCCTTGTGTTCCCTTCCAAGATATTCATGGAATACTGTTGTATATTAGCCTACATAATTTCCTAAAAGTTTCAGTTTCACACATTACAATTTTGTTAACTCTGTGCAAACTTCCATAATTACATATCTCTGAATTCATGCATACAAAACCAAATTATATATACATTTGTGTACACATGTAATTATATATAGATTACATGCATATATAATTTATATATACAAGTAAATAAATATATAAATAAATATATATAAATTATATATATATATATATTTTTTTTTTTTCCTAGTCACCTTTGTGAGGAAAGGGTAGGTCTTTACTAAGAAATTTGTAAATACTATGTTAAATGCAGAAATTGACTTACAAGATTTTTATATATATGAAAAAAGAGAGAGAGATTCTTCTTATGTACATTTTAATACTTATACCATATTTGATATTTGGAACATTTCATAATCTCAAGTGGTAATCCATGTCAAATCTATGTTATTATCTCCACTTTAGAGGAGACAATATGAAAATATGAACGAGAAAGAATAATAGAGAATCAATTAGAAGGCAAAGTATGTCGCACCCTATCTCTTTTGAATATCCACACACTCAAGCACTAAAATGAATCATACAGAGAGATTTATTGTTTGAAAGAAAAAAAAAGCAAGCCTCTTGACTTGGTTGCTCTAGACATTTCTATAGTTTTCTTTAATCTCAGTCCTTATATGACCATTTATTTGAGGAAACCTTCTTCTTCCCTGAATGTGATTCTACTTATTGTCTGTATTATTTGTTTGCAATTCAAATGCCATAGAACATTGGAATATATAAAAGTAACAACAGTTTTGGAATTCTGAAAATGTGACATAAATTGTGTGACATTGGACATGTTATTAGACTTCCTCAAACTAGTTCACAGGGTACAGTGTTCCTCCTTTTTTGAGGTTTCGCTTTCCACAGTGTCAATAACCTGTGGTCAATGCAGTCCAAAAATATTAAATTAAAAATTCCAAAAATGAACAATTCATAATTTTAAATTACAAGCCATGCTGAGTAGTGTGACAAAATCTCACCCCATCCTGTTTTATATCACCAGGATATGAATAATCCCTTTGCCCACTTTATACACTTGTTTATACTACCCACCCGCTAGGCCTCAACATCATCTGCTTCTGACATCCAACCATAGACATTATTATGGCCAGATGATCCTGGATCACCCAGAGCCGATGATCTCCCTTCTGACATAGTTTCAGAAGATCAGTAATTGCCTAACATTACAATACCTGCATCATGAACTTCATTTCAACTCATTGTGTACGTGTTATATCATCTCACATTATAACAAGTAAGATGGGTACAGTACAGTAAGATATTCTCAGACAAAAAGAGAAAGAGAAAGAGACAGACTGCATCCACATCACTTTTTTACAGTATATTGCTATATTTCTATTTTATTATTAGTTGTCATTAATTTCTTACTGTGTCTAATTTATGAATTAAATATTATAGTATGCATAGAGAAAAACCATAGTATAATCATTCCCATCCCATGTCCAGGATTCTCCACAATACCAAAACCTGCAGATGCTCAAGTCTCTTATACAAAATGGCATAGTATTTGCATATAACCTACACACATCCTCCCATATACTTTAAATCATCTCTAAATTACTTATAAACCTAATATAATGTTATGTAAATAACTGTTATGCTGTATTTTAAAATTTATGTTATTTTATTGTTTTATTACCTTTTTTTTCAAATAGTTTCAGTCCTTGGTTGCCTGCATTCATGGATATGGAACTCATGGACACAAAAGCCGACTTTATATAGAGGGTTAGCTATTACATACAGTTTCGTGCATCCACTAGAGGTCTTGAAACATTCCCTGAGGATAACAGGGACTACTGTATTTGTAGGTATAGAGAGACCTAAGTTGCTGCAAAGCAGCCTAGTAAAGTGAGACGGAACAGAGGGTATTAATTAAAAGATGGCTTCTAGAGTCAGACAGTTAAATTTGAATCTATCATTTTGCTTGTGAGGTTTATGTGTTATATCAGTGTTTTCAATTATTGTTAATTTTATTTCCGTGACATAAATCTTAAATAATGATTATCGTATTGTTCACTTTTAAAATATGTTTTTATGGCTGGGTGCAGTGTCTCACATCTGTTATCCCAGCAGTTTGGGAGGCCAAGGTGGGCAGATCGCTTGAGCCCAGGAGTTCGAGACCAGCCTGGGCAATGTGGCAAAATCCCATCTCTACAAAAAATATTTAAAAATTATCCAGGCATGGTGGCATATGCCTGTAATCCCAGCTATCTCAGAGGTTGAGGTCAGGGGATCCTTTGAACCCAGGAGGTGGAAGCTACAGTGAGCTGTGACTGTGCCATTGCACTGAAGCCTGGGTGAGAGAGTGAGACCCTGTCTCAAAAAATACAATACAATACAATACAATACAATACAATACAATACAATACAATACAACACAATACAATACAATATAATACAATACGTAGACTCATTTAAATTCTGTACACTTATCAAGTTTGATTAAATTATAAGCTAAAATGTATCCAAAAACTGTGGATAGCATGTGGCTTCCATAACATATTTCTAGGTGGGAGATGAGATCTGTTTGAAAACTGGAAATACTTGGTGATATAAATGACTGCAGTTAAAATTCATTTTTTAAATTTGGCAAATATAAAATTGTACTCAGTGAGAAAATAATTAAAACAAAGAACGAAGTTGCTTGATTTTTAACAGAGGCAGCCCAGAATATGGTGGCTCAAGAAAGATGATTATTTCTCTTCCATCTAGTGCTTTAGAGGTGAAAGGTTCCACATTAATTATCCATGAGCTCACCTAGGAATCTGGTTTATTCTATATTGTCACTCTACAGACCTCTAAATGTTTTCCATGTTCACATACTTGAGGCTGGCTCACTGGTACCACCTTCTTATTCTGGGTGAAGCACAGGCATTTTCCCTGATTAGATGTCACTAGTTGGACCTTGGATCCACGTCCATCCCTAGCTGAAATGTTTTCTAGCATGTCTATGTTCCAGCTTTAAAGAAAAGTGAGAATGGATGCTGAAGGACAATTTGCTTTGTTACAACTCAGTTAATATTTCTAGACACATTAAAATGATGACTCCTAATTCAAATTAATGTCTGAGTCTGGATTTCAGACAGCGTAAACTGAAGAGGGAAGTGAGGATACAACAGAGATAGGGAGGTAGTAATACCAATAGTTAGGTATGTTTACCATTTTTGTCATCTTTCTGAAATATTTTCGTAAGTTCTTTATCCCCTCATGAATCGATATTTTCTCTATAGACACTCAGTTTTTACACTGCTCTTGCTACAAAAGTGCCCTATAAGGTTCCAAAGCATGTGCAGAGAAATAGTTTGGTGGAGACCTTTGGTGAACATTTTATTTTCATGTTTCTTCTAGCTTCAAATAACAAAATCTATCCAAGCTCCCTCAATAAAATGAGAATCGTTAGGGATGTAGCAAGCTCACAGGCATCAAGACCATTGGGGTCTCACAGGAGTATTGTGGTTGGATGTGGGAAGGTTCCATAAAATATTTTCTTCCCTTCTCTGTACATATGCTTCTTTCTTCTTAGTCAAATAATGTTTTAAACTGTGCTGCAACTTTTCTTTACAGCCTTAACTCTACTGATGACTAATAGTTTATGCATAGGCACGGCTCTTAGCTTTCAGTTCAGCTTTCTTTTATCCAAATCCCACGTACTTCATAAATTTTTATTAAAAGTTTCAAGTGTGAATCTGATTAGTTGTCAATTCTTAGATACTGTAAGACAATTTCTTACAACTGCTATGATTGTGAGTAAAATATTTCAAAAGAACTATTTGCAGGTCAAGCTAGGTTTAGTGGACTTTTATCATTCTGTCATGAATATACTTTGTACCTCTGTTCTTAAGTCATTTGTATGTTGCACCTGCCTGCTTGTTTTAAGGTTAGGAAAACAACAACCCCCACAAAAACTAAATCTGCTGTCTTTATCTCATGAAATTCATAGCCTATTTTTTAAAGCTCTTTTTGTACTGCGAACTCAAAGGAATGTTAATATGGAAAAAATAATACATTAAATTACGCACATAAAATATATGTCCTTAAAACATGGATACACCCAAATTTATGTTTAATTTTATATTAAAAATTGATAAATTTTGTAGGCGTATGCAACTTACACATTCTGAAACAGAGAAAGACTATTGGGTAATTTTTATAAACATTGAAAAGAAGTTCATATGAGAACAGTAATACTAAAATGATGCCATTTGTTTTAGAAATCTGTCTTATTTGAAAAATTTCTTAGGGTATAGACTTAATTTTGTTGTTTACTCCGTTAAATTTATATATACTGACCATCATAGCTTGAACTATATACATCATATGGAAAACATTTTGCTTTTTTTGTATTTATGTTCTACAGTGAAGTGCTCATTGATATTGTCCACAAATAGAATTTATACAAAATATTTTTATATAAAAGGAATCAAATATGTTACATTGTATTTCCAAACTAATCAGACTAACTCGGGCTTTGCCTAAAGACAAGAAGTAAAAATATAAAGAAGGAAAATAATATTAATAATTTAGATCAAATATATTTCTGTAATTAAAAATGCACTTTTACTTATTTTAATTTTCAAAATCCTTATAGTATTTCTCTGATGAAGAAAAGTTTTATAACCATCCTCTGTAATTTTTATAGTAAATTTGGAAGTTAAGGTCACTTTTCTCTTTATGCTTAAACTACAATGTCAATTATTACACTATACTCATTCTGGTAGCTAAATAAATTATTTTAAATAATGAACATTTTGCCATAAAATTCAATTGAGTAAAAAACATTGATAATAAAATGTATAACATCTTAAAAATTGATAGCTTATGAAACTGTGTTTTTAAAAATAATTTGAAGCAAAAAGATCACAGGCATCTGAGTTTTTCAAAACAAAATTTATCAGGTAATACAAATATTACCAAATAAAGGAATAATCTAGTAAATGAAATGATAATTTGATTGGTGTACATGTCAATTCATTAATTAGTTTAAGCTTACTAAACAAAATTTATTAGATATTTATTTTGTATCAACTACTAATTTAGCTGCTGGACATAGAGCAATGACCAGAAGTAAAATTCCGTGATCTAGTGGGCATATATTTTAGACAATAAAATAAACAACAACAATAACAAAATATGTGTACACATGCACACTGTGAGTGGTGATAGTCCTGTATAAAAAAAAAAAAAAAATAGGCCACTGCAATAGTAAAGAGGACAACAATTTTTGATAGAGGAGCTATTTTTCAGAGACCTGACTAAAATAAGAAAAATAAAAACAAGAGATAAAGCAAAAATACCTAAAGATATGTGAGGTATTGAATGAATGAGTCACGAAAAAATTTCTACCCATCAGAATAACTTGTAAAAGCCAAGTTTATTAACCTACTGCAGTAAAGGAGAGATTCAGAATGTGGAGTATCTCACATTATTGAGATTTTGAAGGCCAGGACAGAGGTTGTGACTGCAAATCTAAGAGCACAGTTGAGAGTTGCTGAACTTCCCAGCAAAATTGTAGTCAATCGCCAACACTCAGAATCATGAGCCAATTACATTGTTATTGTCTTAAATTTGGAGGTGCTTATTATATAGTATTAGGTAATACCAATAAGAACTTGAAAATATTAGTTACTGATGACAAAATAAATTAAATTGTGCTATAGATACAGCCATTTTCTTCAGCATTTTATCAGCATTTCTGTTTTAATATTGAGCAATATTACATAGCATACACTGAGCAATTGATCCAATAAGATTTCCAAATCATTGTATTTCCACATAACCCTTCATGATTAGATTTTAATCTTTGTTTCATTTCATTTAGCAGTATATCAAAGTAACTTTGAAAGATCCCAATTAAACAAAAAAAAATCCAAATTAAGGGTAATCAAAATACAATATATGTGTTTATATAATTTTAAAATTTAACGTTCATAAAAATATTGTTTTTAAATACAAACCTTGCATGGAATCATCCTACAAACTCTAGAATGTATTTAAAATATGTTGCTATGAAAATTATCAACAAAACAGCAGTTTAAATGACTTGATCTTAAAATCAATATTAAGAAGATTGCAGACATGCCATTTTCATTATATTTAACTTTATGTGTGGATTAGAAGTTTTGGTTTCCTGTGTTTTTCACGTGACTTGGAAACAATCCAGTACTCAGGCAGGAACGTTAAGAACTGTATAAGAATATAGAACCAGAAGGCAAGAATATGAGCTAAATTTGTTTAGTACCTATTTGGAACTTTGTTTATGAGGTTCTTAAATATTATTCAAGGGTTACAATTCGATGTAGACTACCATATTTGTCAATTCAATGTATAGAAATTAATTAAATAACAATGAGAAATAAACCTATGACTAGAAGAAGAGACAGAAAAAGCTATTGAGATTTTGAAGATGATAACTATGTATAAGCTAATTAAAGCACTAAGATTCTTCTTTGGAAGGCAGGATGATAATAGATTCAATTGAAGAAAAAATAGAAGTGAGAAAACTAGGTCAATGGCAGATTTTCCATCTGTCCCATTCTAAAAGATTTTGATTAATTACACACTTTCTTCTTCCCATTTTTTTCTCTTATTCTTCCATTGGTTTCTCCTTTTGGTCTCTTAATATGCTTTTTTTTTTTTTTTTTTTTTTTTTTTTTTAAAACATCTGATGGGCCTCCAGAAATTATAAAAGTAATCAACTCAAATTGAAAAAGGCAAGTTAGCAAAACAACCAGCTGTATTTATTAAGCTCCTACTCAATGTTTCAAGAAAGGAACTGATCACTGCAGGAGGTAACAGGTCTAGTTGCTGTGCTTGAGAAAAACCTAGCAAAGGTTAGTAACAGTGAGACTACCTTTTATATGTATACTTACCCACAAAAATTTTATTAGCTAAAACACCAAAAAATGAAAATGCTATTTAATGTTTTTTCATTTATTTCAAGGAAACAAATGCAAAATTAAAAGTAAAATGGAAAAAAAAATGATGTGGTTAGAAGTATATTTGATAATTTAGGAAAAGATCACTATTTATAAAAGGAGCAAACTGTATTAAGAATATGTGTGAGCAATAGATATGCAATATGATGAAGGAAAAATTGAGGATAAAAGAGATAACTGGAATTTCATAATTAATGCAACTGCCTAAGTAATATGTAGGCATTCTGTGGGTGATCTTGTACAGGAATTGCTTGTAGGTATTAATGTAAGGCTTGGAAAAGTGCACAGAAGGCACATGCTTGGGCTCCTTGATAGAAATCAATGAAAATGTTTGTTTAGTAAGAGAACTATGTAAGTGACAATTTTCCCTAAGAACCCAGGACTACAAATATGTTAACAATATTCCATAAAACAATTATGTGTTGAGAGTAATAGAAAAATGAATGTAGCAAACAGATACTTTGAGAAGGGGGAGAAAAGGAACATTGTAGAATGTTCCTCTCTTTTCTCATTTCAAAGAGACCCTCAAATTAGTGGCTAAAATATTTATTAATTAACCAGTGTATTATGTGTGTAAAATTTTATATTTCCAGATAACTTAGTTATTCATGAATTATCTAAGCAGTTTACATCCATCTTCACTAAGATGCCCAGGTGTGTTGGTTTATCTAAGTAGATTTACCACTAGAAGAGAGAGAGAGAGAGAGAGAGAGAGAGAACACAAAGGCGAAGAGAGGAGAGGAGCTGAGAGGAGAGGAAAGGAGAGGAGAGGAGAGGAGAGAAGAGAAGAGGAGAGGAGAGGAGAGGAGAGAATAGGAGAGGATTATTCAGGATGGATGCAGTATTTTTTTTTTTAGTATTATGTAATATCATTTTATATGTTGTTTAAATTCCTTTGAGAACTCTCAGTTTTATTTTAAACTTTTCTAAATATATTTCATGTACATTTTTTTTGCTCAAAATTATTCCTAGGTAATATTTGTTGTAATCACTTTTTAGAGAATAAAAATATATCTAGATGTAAAATTAAATGTATAAAGACTTACTCTACTTTCTGTTTCGGATAAAAACAGTTAACTTTTTGTATATTTTCTAAGATTAACAAGTTTTGTTAAAATTTCAAGAGAATTCGATTACTAAAATTAAAAGAAATAAACTGTTTGTATTGCCCAATGACTCCTATGCTGACATACACTCCTTTCTTCTAAAGCTTTTACTTTCTCACCAAGGAATTTAACCAACTTATGTCTGAGGTAGCAATTTTTTAAAAAAATTTTTGCAATGAGATCTTGGCAATGGCCTTGAGCAGTAGGATATAATAACTCCCACATACATAGTGTTCCAGTAATGGAACACTAGGCATAAATGTGTTGAGAGCGTTTGAATACCTGTGGTATCATTAGGGTCAAAACAGATAATTTTTAACTCACTGACCTTTAAAATTAGGGAGGGGGTCCCAATGCTATTATGCCATAGAAATATCTGTGATATAGTGCCATAATTATATTCTGATATTATAATGAGTAACATTGTTATATGTGGCAGTCTAGTGACCAAAAGGTTATAACAAAAATTAAAATAGATTTATCCCAGGAGAACCTGGGTTTTGTAGGAAGAAATGTACAGAAGAAAACAATATGTCCACCCAGTGGTGGAAACAAAACTATTTAAGAGCCAATGCAGGACTGTGATCCCATTTTTCTTTTTGCGAATCATATCACCATGCTATAAACCCTCCTGTGGCACTAAATATGTACTAGTCCTAAAATATTTTTGTAAAAAGCTTTGAAGTCTTGTTGGCATTATGGTTTCTGTAGTCACATAGGTTGTAAAACATCCAACCCTAACCTAGAATATCTGTGTGTGTGTGTGTGTGTGTGTGTGTGTGTGT
>NW_012101776.1:4800647-4806443 GCF_000951045.1 Mandrillus leucophaeus
ATATATAGATACAGATATCTTTATAGCTACATATTTAGCTATATATAGATATAGATATCTATATGGCTATATATTTAGCTAAATATATTTATATAGCTATACAGATATATATTTAGATATATAGATATAGATATAGATATAGCTAAACTTAATTCAAAAGTGCAGGTGATTATCTGAAGCCTAAATAAAATTAGGCAAGAAAAAAAGTAAGTTTTGGGCTAACTAAAATTAAAGCATGCCTGTGATAATAAAAGCATCATATAATAAATGCTGTGATTTATCTGAAATTTCATTGTGTTTATGTTTTTCTAATGTCAAGTATAAATGTCTTTAATTATCTCTAGAAAGCTTCAAAATATGGTCATATTTTTTACCTACGCAGTTGTTTTTATTAACTACCACATAGTTTTTACTATCATACCTTACATTTGCTTTTTCCTTTGGGCCTACTCTTTTACAAATATTACCTACCTTTAATATTCTAACTCATCTCCTGACTATAACTCAAAACATTCTATATCATTCTATTTTGAAATATTTCAGCAATTAAGTTTTTGCTCAGTGATTTAATAAAATTATCTACTGTCTTGGTTTTTCCAAAACTGTTTCCTAGTTTGTTTGAAAGTACCTTCGGAAAGAAGTCTGGCAAAATCTGTTCTACTCCCTTTGCCATTTCTTACAAGCCGTTGACCTTGGATGATTTTTAAAGCTAGCTTAATCTGCATTCACTGCTCCACTGACAGGTTAATGCTATGAGAAGTTTAGTGATTCTTAAAGCTACCAAGCCAGCCATTTCTTGCATTTTTATAGAATTTTCAGCTTTTTCTGAAGATATTCATATGTTACTAAGATTTACTTTTTCATCGTGAAATAGCTTGTTACTGATTACTTCAATGCATATCATGCTGGGAAACATCACATATGACCTAACATGAGTTTCACATTAAAACTTACATTACTTCCCATATGACAATTTTGCATGAGTCAATTCTCACTAAAGAACCACATGTTGTAGCAGAATATATTAAAGTGAATTTGATTTTTTTTTTTTTTTTGAGATGAGTAGTTAGACGTATGGGTCTGGAGTTTAGAGGAAACATCTGAACTAAAGATATAAATGCTAATTATCTGAGCATGGTTTTTTATTGAAGGCCTGTTAGTAAATGAGATTACACATGCAGGAAAAGAATAAATAGTGAAAAGACAGGGGACTGAGCAGGAAGAGCAGCTTCACTTTTCTGTAACCATGATTCTTAAAAATGAAATAGAAAAGGAGTGACCAGAAAGTCTAAAGAAAAGCAGGAAAATGAGTAACAGCATCCAAGGGAATACGTAAACCCACAATTTAAGCATTCTCGTTTAATGATCATCTTCCTATATTATGCCACTTTACTGATAACTTCAATAAATTTAAGTAAAATTAAAACAACATTTTAAAAAGTGCTAATATATTAGAATGTTTATAAAATGCATCTGTAGTAATATATTTAGGAATTTGAAAACAGATGTTTACACTGTTGGTGGGATTGTTAAGCAGTTCAACCATTGTGGAAAACAGTATGGGGATTAGTCAAGGATCTAGAACTAGAAATACCATATGACTCAGCCATCCCATTACTGGGGATATACCCAAAGGATTATAAATCATGCTGTTATAAAGACACATGCACACGTATCTTTATTGAGGCACTATTAACAATAGCAAAGACTTGGAATCAACCCAAATGTCCATCAGTGACAAACTGGATTAAGAAAATGTGGAACATATACACCATGGAATACTATGCAGCCATAAAAAAGGATGAGTTCGTGTCCTTTGTAGGGACATGGATGCAGCTGGAAACCGTCATTCTTAGCAAACTATCGCAAGAACAGATAAACAAACACTGCATGTTCTCACTCATAGGTGGGAATTGAACAATGAGATCACTTGGACACGGGAAGGGGAACATCACACACCGGGGAGTGGGGAATAGGGAGGGATGGCATTGGGAGTTATACCTGATGTAAATGACGAGTTGATGGGTGCTGACAAGTTGATGGATGCAGCACACCAACATGGCACATGTATACATATGTAACAAACCTGCACGTTCTGCACATGTACCCTAGAACTTAAAGTATAATTAAAAAATAAAAAATAAAAATAAATAAATAAAAACAGATGTTTATTCTTCACGTGTGTGTGTTTGTATATTTGTGTATATGTGTTTGCATTTTTTACTTAATTTGTGTGCATATTACTTTTTTTGTGGTTTTTGTTGTTGTTGTTGTTGTTTTTGCCTTTAATTTCTCCTAACAAAATGTTGAATAAATGACTTCTGTACAGGCTAGTAGAGATACCCTATAGATGTGCTGACTTTGTGAAACAGTATAGAGAAGAACTTCTATAAAGAATTATATGCACATAAAATCCAACAAATATGCCAAGGAAAAATGGCATCTCTACCTTGATTCACAATGATACATGGAATTTAAAAGGAACAGAGAAGGCATTAGTAACTATTCAAAAATTCATGCAAAAATTCAAAGACATGTAATACTGCCAAGGAACCAAGAACCACGACTGAGGAAATGGAACCCCACAGTTAGAAGATACCAACTATAATAAATGAGAAGAACAGTAGTGTGAAACTGAACAAGGGTACATTGTGAACTTTGTATTTTCTGATAAAACAGCAACATACAGAGAAAGGCAATATATTAAAAAATATTTAAAAATCGTTGTTAAAGTACTTTCTGGGTAGTAGAAATAACTAAAAGTACAGTGAAAGATAAATAGAAATCTTATGTATCAGATGTAGAAACAGATCTTTGAAAATCAACTGTGTAACTCACAGCTACTACAATCCTGGTCCAATTGTACTGGCCTCAGTTTTCAGCACTAGGACTAATATAAACCCTTGTGATTGAGTTGATGAGATTTTCTACTCTTTTTCAGGTGGCTCTCAAGTCCCACATTTAAAAGTAATTTGTAAGCCTCTTAATACCACCTTCCTCGGGGTCTTGTCCGCAGAGATAAAGGAGTAAAAGATGATGAGAATGAACAGATATTCTTACTCCTCCTTCAGAAGACTTTCCGGCCCTTTTTCAAAATTGACCACACAGTATTAACAAGTTTATATTTGTATACCTTTCCTTCATGCCTTCAGCTGTACAGTTTATGTCTCTGCTCACCTCTGGATAGGTATGTTTTTTACTTGCTTTGTTCAATATTCTTCACTAAGTCAGATAGATTGAAGACTTTGAATTACAGCATTGTCCTATAACAGGTAGAACACCTTTGGGGTTGGGCTGCGTATTATTTAACGTAGACTTCATCAGAACTTTTTTACTGGGCTTATTCTATTCATGATGAAATTATTTAATGGATTGGACTTGGCAGACTGTAATCCAGAACATGGTTTTCTTTCTTTATATCAGTGGCTTTAGAATATGCTGTCAGATCTCCCTTTCCTACAATAAGGCACCATTTCATGAAAATTCTAGAACCTTTTAAATTCACTTTTGAATATTAAAAAAAGGTTTCTTTTTCTTTTGAAAATACAGTTTTTATAATTATTTTTCTTATTTAATTTAATACTTTTTTTTCTCTTCTCTCAAAAGCTCAGGTAGGCCTGACCAACATTTGGTGGATGAAAGTGTAGAAAGTTACGTAGATAGTAAATACAAATGTTAAAGCCGGTGATATCTTAGTATAGCTTCTGGAATCCCTTCCTGGCAGAGTTTAATGTTTCCTCAAAATATACAGCATACTTTTATTGGTATTTTGAAGATGAATGACTTAACATTGCACTGTTCCCTAATAGATGATGGTGTGTTGTTTGATTCCCTCTTCAAATTGTGCATCCAATGAGATAACCAGTGGATAAAAGGGGCTCTTATTGTTGGAGCTACCCTTGCCTGGGATTTCAGAGCTCTTCGCCAAGTTCCCTGTAAAATAACTCTCCAACCCAGCTCCTTATTGTGTACATACATAACCTAGCCAAACTCTAGAGGTTCATGTTGATCTCAGTTCTAACAGCAGAGACAGATGCTACTATCTTCTTACCTTCAAATTTTCACTGAAGGGCACTAGATACAAGTCCCTGGGCTATTTCAAGACCAAAAGACACATATAATGACTGAGTAGATGTCATGAAGTCAGTTGACTTGAAATGGTAAAGGTCCAGATGGGTGGAAGTAGCACAGGATACACACAGCTTTCTTCAGATAATTCTCTATCAATCCTCTGAAAATTGGTCTCCTGCTTTCCCCTTTGTACCATTAGGACTGGGAATGAGCTAAATTTTCCTTCCTTCAGCAAGACCTCTATTTGAAATTTGATGAAACTTGTCACCTGTTGTCCCCAGGTTTCCATTCTCATCTAAATTGAGAAAATAGAAAAATGTTTTCTTTTTAACAACCTGTTATATATGTAAGAATCATTTCTTAACCATTTAAATCAGGAAAAGGTGATGATGATAAAAATGTTAGTTATTAAAAAACAGAATGTATAGACTCATGATTGAATAAAAAGAATGGTGTAGAGATAAACCAAATGAAGGAATTATTGTTTGGAGGCAAAATTCACTGATTTCGTTATTGAAAGATCATTTGAATATTCTGGGGAACAACTTAGTTTAATTTGTTTGAATAAAAATGCTTCATGAACTAAAATTAAGAAAAACAGGACACATATTTCTAAATTTCAATATATAATTTAATATTTGAGCTCAATATTTGATATTAATGTAGTTCTTTAACAAATAGTCTTTATTAAATGAAACTGGTATACTTATTATTTAAATATTTGTTATTAATATCATTACTCATAGTGGAATTTAAAAATTATAATATCCTGAAAACTATGTAAAACAGCGATTGCGATTAGAATATTCTTTGCATGGTGGAAAATAATGTGTTCTTTTAAAGAGACGGGAGGACATTATCATTAAACAACCAGGGAAACAGTATCAGATACTGTACTTCTGATATCTAATAACATTCACAGTTGATATTGTCAAAGTTGCATCACATCATTTCATTATACTGCAGAAGTTGTTTAGGAAAGATCTAAATATATCATGTTTTATGCTTTGTACAACTATATCTTTAGTAGCTACAGGCACTGGGTAGTGAGAGCTCCATTTTACCTTTAAATCTGGATTAGCCAATTTAGAGTAGAAAATAGAAATTTTGATCAACAAACATGTCAATATCAGAAGTGGCATTTAAAAAAATGTGGGATAAACTAAACTAGTACAGAGCAAATGTTGTCTAATAAAAATAAAGCACACATAGAAAAAAAGATAAATATGCCTCAAGAAAAAATTCTACAACACCATTAGAATCATTCCTTACTACAAGTGTTAAATTAAAAAAAAATCTGCCTGGCGCGGTGGCTCACGCCTGTAATCCCAGCACTTTGGGAGGCCAAGGCGGGCGGATCATGAGGTCAGGAGATCAAGACCATCCTGGCTAACACGATGAAACCCCATCTCTACTACAAAACACAAAACTTTAGCCGGGCGTGGTGGCGGATGCCTGTAGTCCCAGCTACTCGGGAGGCTGAGGCAGGAGAACGGCGTGAATCCCGGCAATGGAGCTTGTAGTGAGCGGAGATTCCACCACTGCACTCCAACCTGGGCAACAGAGCAAGACTCCATCTCAATAAATAAATAAATAAATAAACAAAAAGTAAATAAATAAATATAAAAATCCAGGCTGCCTTTCAGAGTTTCAGGCAATTTCCATTAAGTTTAATTTTCAAGCATGGTGTTGATGGGGGAAACAAAAATATTTAAACATTGGAAA
>NW_012101776.1:4808038-4832899 GCF_000951045.1 Mandrillus leucophaeus
AAATATGTAGCGCAAAGTACATAATAAACAATGGATTACATTATGAAAGACCACAGTACTTTAGTATTTTCTCTGAAAGAAAGTGAGGAAGCATATATATTTTACACAAAATCAAACAGTACACAAAATTTTAGTGTTCATTGCTTGTATAGTCTTGAGCCCTAATAAAGATAATTCTGAAGTTAGCTCTAAAAATTATCATAACTTATAATGAGAAACATATTCTTTGCATATATTTTCAAATATTCTGATAAATTTCAAAAAATAGGTATTACATGTGTGCATGCACACACACACAACACACACACATTTAACATAAATAAAAGCAGGGAGAAAGCAGAAGGATCTAAGTGTGAAGTGTTGGAGTTGACGGGAATCATCCAGATTCTCTATTTTGCTCTGGAAACTAAGAGATGATGCCTTCTCTTGTTCAGGGAACCAAAGAGTGCAGGTATAGAGTGTGGGCTTGAGGAAAGTAATATAGGTTTGCAGTAGTTGCTTAGGGAAATAAGAAGGAAATGATGTAAAACAAACGAAAGAAAGATCTGCAGAATGGCACAGACTATCCAGCTAAAACTGGAATCCAGAGATCTCTCTCATTGTGCTCCATAGTCTTGGAGGGAAGAAAAGCTACAGATGAATTATGATGGGAGGGAGAGGCTTGAAGGTCGACGTCTGAAGACCGAGAAGATATCATTGCTTGTGGGAGTGGAATCAACACTACTGACACTGGGATACATGCTGAAAAGGAAAGAAGGAGACCCTGGGTTGAGAAAGTTGATGAACTAAAGGAAAAGGAGGTAGTTCAAGGCACAGGTGTCCTGAGGAGGCAAAGAAGTGAGTAGGTTAGAGTTCTGGAGAAAGAAGATGCTACAGGAAAGTGTGGTATATTTGGACTCTAAAATCTTAGCAGTACAGCAATGTGGTTTCTGAAATCTGGGCTTTATTATATTCTAAGACTGAAAGTGAGACTGCACTTTCAATTGAATCAGAAACAGAGTTGGTGGAAGTGACCTACTTACTAACTCATCAGGCATAGATGTAAAACTTAGTAGGAAAAAAAATTACTTGGAAAATTTACTTTATCAAGATTAACTGGGAACAGAACATAGGAGATAGGAGAAGCGAGGGAGCAAGAAAGACCAAAGAGAGAAGAAAGATAAAGATAAGTCATTTTGTTTGTTTTCCTGAGACATATAATTTTCAATCTCTTTGTCATGTCTATTCTAAATTCTAACTACCTCCATCCATCTACCCATCTATCTATCATCTATCTATCTATCTATCTATCTATCTATCTATCTATCTATCTATCTATCTATCTATCTATCTATAATCATCTATCTGTCTTACAGTGTAAGCAACGTGGGCCTTCTCCTGATTGTCTGATTATTTCAGTCTTAACACAAGGTTAGATTCACTGTCCAAAGCCATATTCTGGTTCTGACACAGGGATTTTCTCAGTGAAAATTCCTAGCAGATTCCCCACCAGTCTGTTATCCAGGAGTGAAGCTGTATTACTTTTAAAAATCAAAAAGAATCTGCTCATCTTTAGCACTGACCCACCCTTCTCAGGTTTCTCTCATGAAGACCAGGATTGACTGCAGAAAAAAATAAGAAAACAGAATACAGGTACTTCTTCATGGCCAGTTTCCTGGGGGCTCAGGGACTTCATTTTTGCATTGTGCAAATTGTATTCCCCAAATAAAATTCTATTATAGATATAAATATCTAGTTCAAAGGGTTTTTATTCAAATTATTTAAAAAGTAAAAAGATGGTCCTGAACAATGCTCCTAATGAATAGGAGAAACAGAGCCAATGGCTTTTGAAGGTGATTTCTCCCAGGCTATTTCCTGAAAGTCAGAAGAATTCTTTTTTTATATATATACTTTAAATTCTGGGGTACATGTGCAGAACATGCAGGTTTGTTACATAGGTATACACGTGCCCTGATGGTTTGCTGCACCCATCAACCTGCCACCTACATTAGGTATTTCTCTTTATGCTATCCCTCCCCTATCCCGCCAATCCCTGATACCGCCAAGTGTGTGATGTTCCCCTCCCTGTGTCCATGTGTTCTCATTGCTTAACTCATTGTTCAACATGAGTGAGAATATGTGCTATTTGGTTTTCTGTTCTTGTGTTAGTTTACTGAGAATGATGGTTTCCATCTTCATCATGTCCCTGCAAAGGACATGAACTCATCCTTTTTCATGGCTGCATAATATTCTGTGGTGTATATGTGCCACATTTTCTTTATCCAGTCTGTCATTGATGGACATTTGGGTTGGTTCCAAGTCTTTGCTATTGTAAATAGTGCTGCAAGAAACAAATGTGTGCATGTGTCTTTATAGCAGAATGATTTATAATCCTTTGGGTATATACCCAGTAATGGGATTGCTGGGTCAAGTGATATTTCTAGTTCTAGATCCTTGAGGAATTGCCACACTGTCTTCCACAATGGTTGAGCTAATGTATACTCCCACCAACAGAAGCATTCCTATTTCTCCACATCCTCTCCAACATCTGTTGTTTCCTGACTTTTTAATGATTGCCATTCTAACTGGAGTGAGATGGTATCTCATTGTGGTTTTGATCTGCATTTCTCTAATGACCAGCAAGAACAGAAATCGTGACAAACAGCCTATAGGAGAATTCTAAAGATACGGTATTATAAAAGATAGAGACAAAGCTTAAGTGTGAGGTTTGTTCTCCAAAGGGTCATATAGTCTAACTCAGGATCCAGAAACAAACATAACTGTAGGATCCAGGTAGATCCAATTGTATCTGAGGGAAGGAGCACAGGCTGGTTAAAAGAGTCAGTGGCAAATTGGAAAGTATTAAGTGATTTAAACTGGCAGTTACTATTCCCTTTAACTTATTTTTGATATGTGAAAAGGTGAATATTCCCAAGTAATTTGATAATTTCAGAGGGGTTACAATAAAGATTTTTGGGTGAAATCTCTAAATATGTTAATTATATAACAGAATTTAAAAGTGTAAACTGTACTGTTTGAGCCAGAAAACAGCCTGCAAGCAAGATGGAGCCTTAAGGGTGTCTGGTTTGCAGTCTCTGGTCTGAAGATAAAAGCATTTAGTTAGTAATCTGAAAGCTCAGGACCTTCCCCTGGGTGTCTCTGGCCTAATGTGTTATGTCATACAATAACTTCAAGGTTCTTTGCTTTTATTTACTTAGCAGAACAATATTGGTGGTATCTGACAACTTACATTTTAGAATTGTTATGAGGGCCAAATAAGATAATGGAGAATTGGAACTGAAATGTTCAAAATGCTACTGAAAAATACTTTTATTATTTACAATGGTGATTTATGAATCATGACAAAGATCTATCACTGATGAACAAATAATATATTGTTTCTGGGTTGTCACCTCTGTTTTCAGTCTAGAGAATTGTTTGTTGTACTGTCTTCATAAGAAACTATTATCACTTTAAAGTGTGTAAAATATCACTGGGCAAGCACAATTTATCACTTGGCCAGACTCATAGGAAGTTGGTTGACGTGTTAATTTAACAAGTGTTATTTCAGCTGTAAAATTTTGAATGCTTGCCTGGTCCCCTGAGATTTGAGGTAATCTTGTTATGATTAATGCCGTAGTGGTTCTCTTCCAGTATGACTTGTAACTGAACTGAATTTTTAGAAAACATCTTAATCACACAACGGTGCTATTAAATGAGTGCTTATGGATCTAGGAATGAAAGATGTTTTAACAATGTAAGTATTAGACTATATAGAGCGGGTAAAATTAACACCAGTTAAGACAAATTTTACAGAACTGACTGGTTGTTCAATGGTTCTCATGGACAGCTGTAAAGTTCAGCCACTGTGTCCAAAAGGATGTATTAAGCTTGAGCTTGGTTTGGGAATTTGTCAATATCAAAGAGGCGAACCTTCATAAGTAGGGTCTAACTGCTCTGTAGAAGTTTGCAAATAATCCTCAGAAAGGCTCAGTTCCATGGAAAGCATAATTTATACATGAGTGCAACATGTACATCCAGTGGCATGAATGGGAGACTCTAGAAGCCACATAGATGAGCATCTGGAACTACATCAGTTCAGGGATTTCGCTGGTCATATCTATTTTGTTTTTAAATTATATATAATTTAATAATATCAAAGATACACGTATTGAAGATAAAGTTGGATAAGTTTTGGAAAATACTACCCATATAAACCCACACATGAATTAAACGTGTATTGAAAATTCAAACACTCTAGTAAATCATCTGATACCCATTTTATGCGCACCCTTATCCTGAGAGGCAACTACTCTACTGGTTCTATGACCATAGATCCTTTTGTTTGTTATAAAATTTTATCCAAATAGAATTATACCTTCACACAATTTTCTCATATCTACCTTCTTTGCCCAATATGTTGTTAACATTCATCCAGGTTGTTTGATATATCAGTAGAACATTCCTTTCTATTGCTCTATCTCTCATTATTTTTCTCGTTCTCTTTTGATTAGCCTAAGGTTTCATCAAAGTAAACATTTCAAATATTGGCTCTACTAATTTTGTAATGTGTGTCCATATTCTATTGATTTCCGATCGTTTATTATTTCTTCTATTTATTTTGGGTAAAATTCAGTATTTTACTGGCTTTTAATTTAATTCTCAGGTTTATTAAGGTATACAGAAAAAGAAAAAGAAAATTGTATATGTTTATGATGTAAAATGTGATGTTTTGACAAATATATACAATGTAAAATGAATGAATCAAGCTAATTTACATATCTATCACCTCACATACTTATTTTTTCATAGTGAGACATTTTAGTAGCTACTCTCTTTGCAATTTTCAAACATATAAATATATTATTATTACTGTAGGCACCATGCTGTACAATAGATTCCCAGAACTTATTCATCTTAACTGAGACTTTGTACATTTTGACCAATATCACACTCTTTCCATCTCCTTTCCTACCTACTGGTAAAAATCATTCCACTTTCTACTTCTATGTTGAGTTGAACTTTTTTAGATTGCACATATAAGTGACATCATGGAGTATTTGTCTTTGTGTGCCCGGCTTAGTTCTCTTAGCAACATATATTCCAGGATCATGCATGTTGTTGCAAATGACAGAATTTCCTTTTTTTCAGGCTGAATAATGAGTCATTGCAGACATGCATTTTATGTACACATACACACACTCTCTCTCTCTCTCTCTCTCTCTATTTATCTATTCATCTGTTGATGGACCCTTAAGTTGATTCTAGATCTTGGATATTGGAAAAAATGCTATGATTAATATGGAAGTGGAGATAATTCCTTGACATACTAACTTCAGTTTCCTTCGACACATACCAGAAGTGTGATTGTTGCATCATATGGTAGTTCTATTTTTTTATTTTTTAAGAACCACCATACTCCTTTCCAAAATGGAAATGTACTAATATATATTCCCACCAATACTGCATGAGGATTCACTTTACTCCACATTCTCAACAACACTTGTTATGTTTTGTCTTCTTTTTGTATTTATAAATTTTTTAGTTGTAATTGAACAAAATATCCATATATAACATTTAAAACATTGTTTTAATACATTGCAAAATGGCTAAATAAAGCTAATTAATGTGTGTATTATTTCATATACTTATCATCTTTTGTGGTCTTTTGTCTTTTTGATAATAGCTATTCTAATAGATATCAGATAATACCTCACTGTGGTTTTAATTTGCATTTACCTGATGGTTAGCGATGTTGAGCAATTTTCATATAATTGTTGGTCATTTGTATGTCTTCTATTACAAATGTCTACACTAAGCATTTGCTCATTTTTTGAGTTGTTTGAATTATTTATATATTTTGAATATTAAACTTTTATTTGGTGTATGATTTGAAATATTTTATCTCATTCTATAGGTTTTCTCTTCATTATGTTTTCTTTTTGTGCAGAAGCTTTTTAGCTTGTTGTAATCTTAAGCTTGTAGCAAAAGAAGCTTATCTATTTTTATCCCTGTTGTCTGTGCTTATAAGGTAATATCCAATTTACTTTTTCCCCAGACCAATGTCAAGAAAGATTTTCCCTATGTTTCCTTTGAGTAGTTCACAGTTACAGGTCTTATATTTAAGTGTTTGATCCATTTTAGTTCATATTTGAATATGAGGTGAGATAAAGGTCTGATTTCATTATTTCGCAAGTGGATATTCAGTTTTTCCAACATTATTTATTCAAAGACTGTCCTCTCCACATTTTGTGCTGGTGCATTTGTTGAAGACCAATTGATGTAAATTTACAGATTTATTTCCAGGTTCTGTATTATTTTCCATGGGTTTATGTGTCTGGTTTTATGCTATTGTCATGCTCTTTTGATTACTATACTCTTGTAGTATATTTTGAAATAAAGTAATGTGATGCCTTCAACTTTGTTCTATTTTGCTCAAGATTTCTTTGGCTATTCAGTCTTTTGTGGTTCCTTGAAAATTTTAGGATTGTTTTTACTGTTTCTATAAAAAAAGTCATTGGAATTTTTATAGGGATTGCACTCAATCTGTAGATTGCTTTGGGTATCATGGATACTTTGATATTAATTTTCCAAACCATGAACATGGGATATATTTTCATTTATTTGTATCTTCAATTTCCTTTATCAGTTTTATAAATTTCAGTGTATACATTTTTACCTCCTTATGTAAATTAATTCCTAAAGTATTTTAATTTTTTAAGACTATTATAAACGATATAATTTTATTAACGAGTTTTTACAGAGGTTTTTGTTAGTGTATAGAAATGCTCCTAATTTTTGTATCTTGATTTTGTATCCTATAACCTCACTGAATTTATGTATTAGTTCTAACAGCTATTTGTTCAATTATTTAGCATTTTCAATTTAAAAGATCATGTCATCTGCAAACAATTTTACCTCTTATTTCCAATTTGGATATCTTTTATTTATTTGTCCTGCTTAATTCCTCTGGCTAGGACTTCCAGTGCTATATTGAGTAGAAGTAACAAGAGTGGCATACTTGTCATGCTCCTGTTGAGTACAATGTTAGCTTGTGTGCTTATCCTATATAGCCTGTATTATGTTGAGGTACATTCTTTCTCTAATTTGTGAGAGTTATCTTTTCATTATAAATTGATGTTGCATTTTTAAATGCTTTTTTGCCTCTATTGAGATAATCTTTTGATTTGTATCCTTTTTCTGTTAATATAGTACATCACATTGATTGATTTGCATATGTTGAACGATTTTTACATACCATAAGTATATGCCACTTGATTACAGTGTATAATTTTTTCAATAGATGCTCAATTTGGTTTGTGAATACTTTGTTGAGAATGTTTACACCTGTGTTTACTGGGTATATGGGCCTATAAATTTCTTTTCTTGTAGGCTCCTTCTGTTGCTTTGGTCAGGATAATGCTGGTATTATAAGAATTTGAAAGTGTTCTCTCCCTTCAGATTTTATGGATACATTTAAGAAGTATTGGTATTCGTTTTTCTTTAAATAACTGGTAGAATTCACCAATGAAGCCATCATGTTTTGGGCTTTACTTTTTGAAAGGCTTTTGATTACTGATTCAATCTCTTTACTTATTATGATCTGTTCAGACTTCCTGTTTCTTTATGATTCAGTCTTAATTGGTTGGATGCTCCTAGAAATTTACCCATTTCATCTAAGCTCTCTATCCAATTTTTGGCATGTAATTGTCCATATTAGTCTCTTCTGATGCTTGGATTTCTGTGGTATCAGAGGCTTGATGTCTCTGTTTCTTTTACAATTTTATTTATTTTAGTTTTTCTATTTTTTCCCTTTGGTAGTTCAAAGTCTGTCAGTTTTATCTTTTCAAAAAATCATTTCTTTTTAAATGATCTTTTTATTGTTTTGTAGTCTTTCTTTCATGTATTCCTCCTCTGGTTTGTGTTTTTTCCTTTATTCTGCTGTGTTTTGGCTTGGTTTGTTCTTTTGCTACTTCATTGAGATGTTAAGTTGTTTATTTGAGATACGTTTTTCTTAACGTAGGTGTTTATCAATGTGAAATTTCATCTATGTTTGCTGCATCCTGTATGTTTTGATATGCTGTGTTTTCATTTTCATTTATTTCAAGAAGATATATATTGTTTTCCCTTTTGATTTTTTTTTCTTTGAGCCATTAGGTATTTAGAAGTTTTTGTTTTATTTCCACATATTTCTAAATTTTCCAAGTTTTCTTCTCTTATTGACATGGTTTCATACCATTGGGATCACAAAAAAACTTGATATAATTTAAAACTTTAAAAAAATTATTAAGACTAGTTTTGTGGCCTAACAGGTAACCTCTGCTGAAGAATGTCCTGTGTATGCTTAAAAAGAATGTATATTCTGCTGCTGTTGCATGAAATGTTACATATATGTCTTTAAGGTCCTTTTGTTTTACACAATTGTTCAAGTCTGTTTTCTATTGATTTTCTGTCTGATCTAACCATTATTAAAAGTGTGGAGCTGAAGTCTTACTCTTATTGCATTGTTTTCCATTTCTTCTTTCTGATTTTGTCGTATTTGCTTTATATATCCGTATATTTTGATGTTGAACAAATACATATTTACATTGCTTTTCATTTTTATGCAAGTTTTATTTAGTTACTTTTAGAGATGAGGTTTTACTCTGTTTCCAGGGTTGGACTTGAACTCCTGGGTTCAAGCCATCCTCCTGCCTCAGCCTCCCCAGTAGCTAGGACTATAGGAATGTGCCACCATGCCAAACAACATAGCTTTTTCCTCTTGATGTATTGACTTATTTATCATTATTTAATGGCTTTCTTTGTGTCTGCTGACAGCTTCTTACTTGTAGTCAATTTTGTTTGTGTAAGTATAGCCACCTGTACTCTATTTTTTTTTTCACCATTTTGATGGAGTAACTTTTGTCATCCCTTCACTGACATCCTCTGTCCTTAAAGCTAAAAAGTGAGTCTCTTCTAAATATTATGTAGGTAAATCCTGTTTTTTATCTGTTAATTCACTTTACATCTTTTGATTGATTGGATTATTTATTCACATGTAAAGCAACTATTGGTAGGTAAGGACTCACTACTGCCATTTCATTAATTACTTTCTGACTGTTAATTTAATCACTTTTTTTCATTCTTCCTTTTTCATTTTATAATTTTTTTGTAGTACGATACAAAAGAAGGCAATCAAAATGTCTTTTTATATTCTGCATATCTACTACAGCTTATTTTTTTATTTGTGGTTGCCATGATGTTTTTATAAAATATTTTAGAATTATAACAATCTATTTTAAGTTGCTTACACTTAAATTTTACGATGTGCAGAAACTCCACACTTTAACATATTTTTGCCCCAGATTTTATAATATTGATATCATATTTTATATCTTTTATATATCATGTATCTATTGTTACTGTAGTTACAGTTATTTTTATCTTTTGCCTTTTAACTTTTATACTAAAGTATTTTGCCTTTTAACTTTCATGCTAGAGTTGAAAATGATTAATGCACCACCCTTACAATATTAAAATATTACAGGTGCTTTTCTACTTACAATGGGTTTATATAGATGTAACCACATCCTAAGTCAAGCAGCATCTGTATTCTTACCTTTACAGTTTCATACTTTCATATGTTTTTATTTAGCTCTTTAGTGACCTTTTACTTCAACATCATTAACTCCCTTTAGAGTTTATTCTAAGACAGGTGTAGTGGTGATAAACTCCCACAACTTTTGTTTGTCTGGAAAAGTCCTTATATCTCCTTCATTTCTCCAATATATTCCTGACAGTTATATTCTTAGTTGACAGTTTTTGTTTTTTTTTTCAGTACTTTGAATGTATTATTCCACTCTTCCCTGCCCTGCAGATTTTTGGTGAAAAATCCACTGATAATCTATGAATATTTTCTTTTGTGTAATGTTTTGTTTTTCTCTTGCTGCTCTCAAAATCCTCTTCGTCTTTGAATTTTGATATTTTGGTTAAAAGGTGTCTATATTAGCCCATTATTGCATTTCCATGAAGAAATACTTGAGATTGGGCAATCTATAAAGAAAAGAGGTTTAACTGACTCACAGTTCTGCAGGTTGTATAGGAAGTGTTGTGCCAATATCCACTTGGCTTCTGGAGAGACCTCAGGAAGTTTTCAGTCATGGCTGAAGGCAAAGGGGGAGCCAGCACATCACATGGCAAGAGTGGTATGAAGAAAAGGATAGATGCCACACACTTTTAAACAACCAGATCACATGAGAACTTGCTCACTATCATGAGGAGAACCATGCCATTCATGAGGGATCTGCCCTCATGACCCAAACATCTCCAACCAGGCTCTACCAACATTGTGGATTACATTTCAACATTAGATTTGGAGATTGACTAATCCAAACTATATCAGAGTCTCAGTGAAAATCTCTTTATATTTAATCAAATCAGGTTTTGAAGCTCTCTACGGAAGTTTTCAGTTCAGGCATCCTGTTCTTTAACTTAAAATGTTTTTTTGGTTCTATTTTATAGTTCTGTTTTCTTTACCTTCTCATTTTGCTAATATATTGTTTTCTTGATTTCATTTAGTTATCTATTAGTCATCTCTTGTTGCTCACAGGACTTCTTTAATATGATTATTTTGAATTCTTTATCAGGCAATTTGAAAATCTCCATTTCTTTAGGGTCGCTTACTTGTGCCTTGTTTTGTTCTTTTGTGGTGTCATGTTTTCCTGATTATTTGTAATCCTTGTGCCCATGCATTGATGTCTACACATTAGAAGAAACAGACATTCATTCTAGCCTCTACAGACTGGATGTATCAGGCAAAACCTTCCAAATGTCAACCTGTCCACAGATTCTGGGTAGGTTGTCTGGTAAGGTTCATAGGTGCGCTTGCCGCTAGAGTTCTCAGGCAGACTGGCTTGGTGCCTTGGTAAGCAGTTGGGCAGGCCTGTATCCTGAGTCCATAGAGGCCAATCTGGGGCTCAGAAATGTGGGGTTGGGACTAGAACCTGGGTCCCCTGAGGAGACCTTGGAGCTTGGGTCCTGAGTTCACAGGAGCTGGTGTGAAGCCTGTGTCTGTGGGAACCAGCCTAGTTGTGGGTACTACTAGGGACCCCAGACCTTGAGTCTGCTAGAGTGGGCCTGGAACCCTGGATCCTCTGGGGTTAGAGCTATAGGAAATAACCTGGAGCCCAGAGAAAGCCTGATGTTGGGGTTGGCCTAGAGTCTGGGTCTCTGTGGGCTTGTCTAGAGCTTGGGTCTGGGAAGCTGACCTGTTACCTGGAGCCATGGGGACTAGCCTGGGGTATGGGTCCAAAGGGCTGACCTGGAGGATGTTCTGTAGGTACTGGTCTGCAGGCTAGGTCTCTAGGGGCTGGCCTGGAGCCTGGGGAAACCAAGGCTGGTCTGTTGTTGAGTAGACCTGAAGGCTGGATCTGCTGGGGTGAACCTGGGTCCCAACTGCAAGGACAAGCCAGCCTAATATGTAGGGGTGATCCTGGAACCTAGGTCCATGGGCATTGGCCTGGTGCCAGGGTCTACTAGGGAAGCCTTCGACACTGGGTCTGTTAGAGAGAGCCTAGACCCTGTGTTTACTAGATCATAGACTCACAGGGGCCAATCTGATACTAGGTTGGTCTGGTGCCTGTATCTGTGGGGCCTAGCCCTGATGTTGGGTACATGTGCTGAGCTGTTATTTAGGTCATTGGTAGCCAGACTGGAGCTGAAGTTTGTGAATACCGGAAAATAGTCTGGGGCTTAAGGGGAATTAACTGGCACTGGAAAAAGCCTGAAGCCTACCACCACAGGTAGTAGTACGGAGCTTGAATCTGTAGGGCCTGTCCTGGAGTCAGGGGCTGGAGCTACCTGCCTGGAACCTGGATTCATGGATAGCAGGCTAGATATGCAGTCTATGGATCCTGTACTGGAGTCTGGAGCTGTGAGAGATGGCCTGGTGGTGGGGTGGGTCTGGAATATGGGTCTTCTTGTGCTGACCTGAAGTCTGTGACTGTGGGAGGCAGTGTGGAGCCTCAAATTTTGGTCATTAGCCTAGGGCTTAAGGATCTAGCCTGCATCTGGGGTGGATCTCAAAACCTGGGGCAATGGGTGCTTGCCTGGAGCCTGGAGCTGCAGGAGCTTCCTTGGAGTCTCAATCTCTGTGTGACAGCCTAGTGCTTGGGGTGGCCAGGAGGCAAGGCTCACTGGTACTGGCCTTGAATTTGGAGCTTCGGATTCCAGGCTGGTGCTAGGGCTGAACTGGAGCCATGGCGGGCCTTGATCCGAATCTGCAGAGACCCAACCTGTGGCCTAGGGACAGGCTAATTCTACGGTGAGCCTCAAAACTGGGGCTGTTGAGGAATAGCCTTGCACTGGGTTTCACTAAGGAATGTCTGGTCCAGGGGTCTGTGGCAAAAAAGAGGTGCTCACTTCACTGTCTTTCCTCCAGATGGAGAACATCTCTGTGCTGTGGTGGTCTGACTTTGGGGACGGAGTGACAAAGGTAATATGAAATTGTCCCTCATACCTTCCTTAATGTGTCTTTTTCTTTTTTCTGCACTATACTCAGGTACTGTTATCTATTACCTGAATTTCTGAGATATTATGAAGGTATTTTCATGTGTGGATAGTTGTTCAAATTCATGTTTCTGCCAGGGGAAAAATGTTGGAAAGTGTATTATGCCATTTTGCTCATGTTACCCTTTCAGAAGCCTTTACTTATTTCTTAGGATGTAGTCCTAAGTCATTGATTTTAAAACTTTATGTATTTATAATATAACAAATTCAATCCATATCCATAGCTTTTCCTGTAAGACTACTTTGGCTACATGTTACAAATTTTAATGTACTGTGTTTTCGTCATTATTCAACTTGAAATATTTTGCAATTTCTCTTATGATTTCTTCTTGTACATGAGTTATTTAGAAGTTTTTTTTAGTTTTCCAATATTTGGAATTTCTGCAGGTATAGTTCTATTAATTTCTAGCTTAATACTGTTGATTACTTAGTCTGTTATAGAAGAATAAAAAAGAGAAATGAATAAATCAAAGAAAAGTCCTAGCCTTCAAGTAATTTATGTGCTAATAGGGGAGTTAGACAAAAAATAAAATCAATTAATAAAACTTCTATTATGTTTTATATCAATTAATATTGAGGAGAAAAATTAAATAGAAAAGGGGTCTAAAAGTCATCATACACGAGAGGTTGCAATTTAGTTTATACATCTTTCACCCAAATTGCTTATTACTACAAAATACAGAGACAGATTATTAGAGACAGATTATTTCTATATGAACACCCACTGGCCTACTTTTCAGAAGTTATTACCTCCTTACATTGCTCACCAAGCATTTCATAGATTCTCAGCTCAGTGCCCCAGGTGTGTATATGCTGAGGTTCCTCAGGATCCTACCCAATATCCATGCTCTGTTATTTTTCCGCTGACCTGGCCAATGAATCTGACTGAAACAGTTGCAATACCCACTGTATTGCTCAGAGTTGCCATCAATTCAAAATGGGGATCATCTCTTCATTTTCTGATAGTAATGTTGCTCTCAAAGCTGGTTATTAGGTTAGAACTATTGAAATGATTCCAGGTTTCTCATACCTTAGAATTCTCATGCCTTAGAGTTCTGTGTCTACCGAATCACTGTTTCACAGAGAGAACTGGTATTTTATCCTATTCTAATTCAAGGCAAACTCATTGCATGCCTAAAATAACTGAAATAAATAAACAAGTATTTACTTGATCAAAAATATCAACCCCTTCTCTGACCTGCAAGATTGGTTCCTCCCATCAGGGCTCAGATAATGCAATCTGATGTTACCTTTGCTGAAGCCATCGACGTGCATATTAATACATGGTCATTTTTTCTAAAGCTTGAATTATACAACTTCCTGCACATTGACGGTTTCCAAGCCCCTCATACCTTAAATATAATTCATTATCAATCTACAGTATTATCTCTGCTAGGCAGAAATAGATTCTTTTTAATTGGCATCTGGGGCTACGCTCCTAACTCTGGAGAAAGATGACATTTCTCTAGCTTCCCTGACGTTGGTTCATTCAGTGAGTGAATATTAGCAGTCAAACAAATTAGTGAATTCTCCTGAATTCTCAATTCAGTAAGTGCATCAACTATTTTGACTAAAGAATAATAAAATATTATGAAGTCAAAATTAAGAGAAACATATATTTTTGATTTCCAAGAGGTCACATAATCCGTTGTGGGCAAAGAACAAGAAAGAGGAAAGAGCCAGGATGGCGTACCCTGTGTGTGTGTATGTATGCATGCATACGGGTTTGTGTGTAAATACGTATCTTCCATTCAAATGCATTTTGAGTTTACGTGACCATTTTACTTACTTTGAACTCCAAACAACTTTCTTCCTACTATCCCAAAGAATACTTGTACTGGGGTAGATAGGACTTTTAGCATTTTTGTGAAAATAAATCATTTTGAAGGAATATTGTTTTAGTTCAATTTCCTATCTCTTTTTATAGACAATTGTTTAATGAAGCTAAATTATTTCCTATTTCAATGCATATATGTGCTACAGTTGCATATTAATAGCTTTGAGGCAGTTATTTTTCTGTAATACAACATTGGAAAAGATTTTGGCTATTGAAGGGAAAACTATTTTTCATTTCTTAAAAGTTTTTTTACTCTATAGTGTCTTCCTGTCCTGTGTTCCATTATTAACTACAGTAGAAGTGATTTAAAAGATATTTTCGCTTCACCTTTGTATGGTACCATTTGTCAAATCCTAAGAAAATTCCAAGGGTTTTCTTTCTTTTCAATACAGAACTAAGAATGAGTTAGAACCTAGTGTAAAAATACTGTATAGACCACTCTGTCTACATGCATCAGTTTTAAAATTTATAATTTTCTCAGTTATTATACATTTCATTTTTGTGCTCTCCTTGCTTCTATATGGCTGGGGGAGTCAGAAGGCCATAAGCTCCATCTGTTTGTATCTGCTCAATACTTTTTTTTTTTTTTTTAAATCTGCATCTCCATGACAATATTCTTTTGACAGACTTTGTGTATGAGTCTTTTTATTCCTATTAGCAAATTCATGATTGGTGTTTAAAGGGGGAGGGATGGAACAGTAATAACAGTGCCCAGCCACAAAAGTTGAATCATAATTTATCCAATCCAACCGGGGGAGGAACCCTCTTCTTCTATTCCAGTATGTGACAAGTATATGACCCACATCTGATCAATGAAATGTATAAAAAAGTCTGCTGGGCTAAGCAAAATATAGGATATAGGAACTTTTTTTGTCACTAATAAAAAAGAAAAAATCACAAAAAGATATTTGTTCTTTGGACTCATAACCTTTTTTCCCTGCTTGGTGTCCTATTCTTTGAGGATGTAATGCTTCACACTGCAACTACCATTGGGGTAAATATGACTAAAATATTGACTAAAGAGGAAGACCTTTAGAATTTGAGGATAGAATAAAACACAATATACAATTCTAGTTTTGAATTTTTCCAGATTTCTTGTATTTAAGAAATAGTAAGACTATTTATATTAAGATCCCATTAGTAAAATGCTATAGATAAAAAAAAAATCGTAATATGCCAAAAGTCAGGCCAAGGTTAGTTTAATAATAAAAATTATATGAAACATATTTGCATATTACCTTTTCATCTCCATTTGCTTGGGGCTAATAGACTTGGCATTTTATACATTGCAATAATGAGCTTTCAGATTTAGGAACATTTTTAGAGAAAGTAGCAGGTATTTACTTGGTTCATCTTTGGAAGTTAGAATACCTCCAACCTCTTTAAAAAATCTGTGCCATGTAGTCTATGCAGTCCAGGTCTATACAGTCAAGACAATAGCTCTATATTGAAGTTCTGCAGTTTGGATTCAAAGCACAGCTTGGTTCAACAATGCTCTGTTAAGTATTTTTAAAATTATCTATCTACCTATTCATCTATCTAATCTCTCTGCCCATCCACTGGAGGCAACCTCAGTACTTAGGGTTGGTTGTGCCATTCCAGATTTGGAGTATAATTCCTGGGTCTCTTGGATAAACATAATCCTAACCCCTATGTCTGTTTCATAACAAATGGACTTATACCATGTATATACCATATAAATAGGACATATGCAGCTTCATGAGACAAATTAAAAATACTCATAAGCATTGCGGCCCACACACAATTTTTTTAAATTTTCATTTTAAAGTCATTATTATTCTGTCCAACAGTATGTCAATCTCTTTCTAAGGAGTAACTCTCTACTCCTACATCTGTCTGTGACCATTTGAATGCTTTAAAATAATTATGGAGTAGTACTGAGAGTTTAATGGAGATCTTGAATTTTGACACATGCATTCAATTTGGAGTCCCTGAAGAAATATTAAAGATATTTAAGCAGAATGATAATGATAATAAAGAATTGTAAGTAAGATGGAAGACGATTCGGTTAAGAACTATCTTGTCTACTGTGGAATATGCTGAAGTCAAGAATTGAATTGGGCAGAGATATCTAAAGTGACAATACCTAAGATATTAATTTCTTTTGCATAGATGAAGTTTCTAGACATTTAATATAAAATGTGTATGTATGTAAAGTGATTACATTTATTTTGTAAACATATTCCTAACAAAAACTGAACTTTGACCACATATTTTAATGTAAAATGTTATTGAGGTGTTTTCACATAACACTATTCCAGAACAGCTGGTGATTACTTAGAAGTATAACTTATTCATTGATAATCTATCCAAATAACATAAAGTTATCAATACTGTAACACACTATATCAATGTTTAATACCTAAATTAAAGGATACTGTAGTGGGTGATATTTTCATTTTGTCTCCTATCACCATAGGCGATTTCTTGTCAAATTCTGAAGTAAATTTAATTTAAATCTATGTATTTCTCAGGGAAAGCTCAAGCACTATGAATGCCTTAGGAGACTAACTCAGTCCTATTTTGAGTGAGATTTATGCTTAAATTGGGGGAAAAACATTGTTTGCTTTGAATTAGTAGCCTTTAGGATCTTAGGTTAATTGGAGCTTTCTGTCATGTTCTACAAGCCCCATCTGAGAAAAACTCTGAGTTACCTTGGATGAAACTCATTCTGAAATTGCCTTGGGACTAAAATAAGAGGTCAGTTTTTTTCTTGCTCCTGGAACTAGGGAGAAAACACACAAGAAATGGCAGCAGGACTTATTGTCCTCCTGAGTATCTCTGCTTTTTGTGAAGTGACGTTTGGACAGTAATCTGTTCTGGAAAGTCCTCCATAATCAAGTCCAGTTGTATTCCTTTATCAAATATATTCACCAAAACAATGTATATACTTAAAAATGTATTATTTCTCTTACATTTGAGTTTTAAATAATTAGTAAAATATTGGAAAGGATACATAAATAAAATATTTTAGAACTATTTTCCTTATATAATAAATGCTTTCAAGTTGAAATAATTTAGTTATAAAAGATTTAGTTTGGCATACATTGAGAAAAGTAGAAAAATATTAGTTTTTAATTATGTAAATTAGCATTCTGTGATTCATTAAGCAAATACATTTTTTATCTCCTCTATTTCCAGTATGAAATAGGCACTTTAAATAAGTTTTAATATATAGAGAGACTATTTTAATTTATTTTTCCAATGTAAATATTTTTATTAACAAGCTAAGCATCCTAAAAGCTGTAGCTAAACCTATTGTTTACATGATGTAATTCTGTTTGGCTCTTACGGTTGAAGAATTGTAAATGGAAATAGGATTTAAACATCAACTCCTAACTTCACTTGGCTGAGAAAGGAATTAAATTGGTCCGGAGGAATGCTGATGATCTGATATCTTTGACCTTTCCACATATCCTGCTTGGAATGAAGAGGAAGAAATGTTGGAACAGGTAATGGAAACTGGCATATTATGACATTTAGTGTCTAAGTGAAGCATTATATTTAAAAAATTTGATTGTAATTATAAGTAAAATAACTCATTGTGATATCTCTTATTGTTTCCAAATAAATATGAATGCTTTGTGTCTAACATATCATCTGACTAGATTTGGTGACTTGGCTTGCTTTGTAAGTTGTAATATACTATACAAATAATAAGTAACACTCTTTGGCATTTCGCCATCACCACAGTTACCCTCTGCCCACCATACACAAGCCGAAATCAATTTATCTGCTAAGGAAGAACATCATCAACTTCTAGCTCTATGCATATAGATGTAGATACCCAATCAGATGAGGAAGAAGATGATGGAGTAGAGGACTAAATCTGAGCTAAAATGAGCCCAGAAATAGGAAAGCCTGTGTTGGTAAATGAGTGTGCCTCATTTATGGCCTAGAAGAGCATCAGATTCTGCAATCTAGGATTAAAGATATCTGTTGTTTTTCTGTCTATCCAGTAGCTGTCCTTCTTTCTTCTCATAATAGAACTCCTTTTCATGTTGAAAACTCATTTGAGGAGATTTGAAATTGTGTTATTATAAACATGATGCCTTATCAAAGTTATAAACATATAGGCTGGGACAACAGGCTATTCCATTTATTTTATCTTCTTAGCTAAAATAATTGGCTCAGATAAGGGCATATGAACCAAGCTAAGCCATCAGAGCCTTCTGTATAAATTTACCGCTGTACTTCTCAGAAAGACTGTCTCTTTTTACTGGGGTTTGAAACTGGCAGAACGTGTGTTTGGGTTTAGATGTGACCATCTTTCCAGTGACAGGGAGAACAATTCTATCTGGAGGCTCCCCAAACATGGTATTATAAATATTTTCTGAACTCCTAAGAACTTCAAATAATATCTGTCACTAAAGAAGCTATGCTTTGCCAATGCTTTTTGTCCCTTTCTCTGATAAATGATTAATGAATATCCTTAATTATTTGACTAAATGTAAAATTAGATTATCTTAGCTCATTTTTTTTTCATATTTAGTAAATCCTAGTAAACCGATTATTTGAGCAAACTCCCTCCTAAAAGGAGCTTCAATCAATTTCTTAAAAGATATAGACACATAGAACACCAGCACCTTACAGGGATAGATTTCCAAGAATTTAGCTCTTGTATTAACATATATATTTGAAAGATTAATATCTGAACAAAAATAGACAGATACCACATCTTTTATATGGTATTGAATAAGTTATACCCTAGTTTTCAGTTTCTTAATCATAAATTTCAGATTATGATAGTTTTGACCTCATTCAAATATTAAAGCAAATGATATATATAAGGTGTTTAGCATCCCGTCTAAGGTATAAAGTACTCGATAAACATTACACTATATAATCTCTTATTCCTTTTTCTTCTTCCCTTCATAAGCCAGCACCATCATTTTCAAGAAAAATATAGCATTTATAGACCATGAAGTATAAAATAGCATCAAGTCTCTCACATGCATTTGCTTGAGCATCATTGTACTTATTCACCATTTTCCCCACTATATTTTCTATGACGTTCTCGAAACTATCAGTTTTTGGAAGGACACATCTGGGAACATACGGGAGAAAGAAGATTGAGAAGCTGATGTTTCTCATGCATCAGAACACAACGGAAAATTTTCTTAAGAATGGTGATGTTGATGGCAGAGGACACAAACAGTTCAGCTGACGATACACTCTAATCTTAAATAGTTTAAGGTACTCTAAGCTATCTATTCAATAGGAACTGGAAATAACTGGAAAGTTAAAAATCTCAAACTCAGGGTCCATGGACACCGTACACATGGTCCATGAAGCTTTACTACTTACTAGAATTCTTAGAGAAAGTGTCCGCTCAACAAGACCAGGACAAAATTGTTTTATATATTACAATTTCGTTTATCTAAATCTTGTTTGCTATCCTTTTGACTGGACTTTTTAATCTTTGCTGGTTGCAGTTTACGTGTAGTTGACTTAGTATATCATCTGCATTTACCAATAATAAAGTGTCATTTATTTCAAGACTTCCTAGAGGAAATAATTACCATACATTTTGTATTGAGTTTTTCCAGTTATTAATGCAGCCAGTTTGCAAGTTTGTCAAATATGTCATCCCTTGCCAAATCCTGGGAAAATGCACATAATTGTTGTACCTGAAATTAATGCTACTAAACTGAATTTTGATCATTGATATTCTAATGAATAAATAGCCTTATCTAGTACCTATTAATAGACATTTAGAATAGCATTGATACAAATAATGTAACTTTTATAATCATAATTCAAAATGACCATGTGCATTGTTCCATTCTCCACCAATACTTCTCATATATCATTTGTATATCCATATTCTTTTTAGTAATAATTGAAATCAAATAACAAAACTAAAAATGAATGAACATTTAAAACCATGGGTTATTCCTATAATTGGAAAATACCTATATTTGTAAAGTACTAGAATAGATTTCTTATACAGCCCCCAAAGATAATATACAGTTCCATTAAGTTTTATGGATCACTTCTCCTATGGCTATGTTTTATTTTCCTACTCAGGAATCAGATTCTTCTATGTTTACCACAGGCTAATTTTTCAGTGGTGATATTGGTCAGAGAGCTCCAAGCTTATAAAATACTCACAATAAATATTTACTCTTTAAAAAGTAGATGAAGGAACAGTACTCTTCCTAGGGGTATACATATTAACTAATATGATATGATTTTAAAGCATATGGTATTTAAAGCAAATACCACCAATATGATTTGGAGTAATTTGGCTGGCATAAAAAATGTCTCTTATTTTATCTGACATACAACACTATACATCCTGAACCCTGGAAACACAATAAGTTTTTTAGCCTAATAAGTTACAGATAATGAATTAACTTTAAATATTCTTTTGACAAACTGGGAAGGTGGGGCTTTGCATCACTGTTTGTTAGCACTCTATGTTATACCCGTATTAACACAATTATTGTAACAATTTATAGCTAAGCTCAAAGAAAAGGCAAGTTGTCTATGTAGATGCACTTTGGAAGACTTTGGGACTTCTTTACTCATTCAGGCCTGGGAAATTTTTGCCATGTTGCAAGAATATTGCCCAGTGCTTTCTTATTATCCTTCTAGTAATAACTGTTTGTCTCACATTAGTTCAATGTCTATGAATCAGAATTCTAAGGTTTTCTGCAGAGTCATATCCTGACAGTAAAAAATAAATAAATAAATAAATAAATAAATAAAAGATAACAGATAGATGGTAATATTTCTGATAAGCTCTCAAACAAAAAGTTGGATCCTTGCACATAAAACTTTATTTTAAAGGAGGCAGGACATCGGTGAAAGCCTCTACAACCCTTGATGATATTCATGCAGCTTATGTTCATTGAAAAGCAAAAAAGGAACTGATAATTTTAAAATTGTAGTTCTAACCCTCAAAGAAAAAAACAATTATTTTGTAGCTATGGTAACAAGTATGACCAGACTGCTTTTAACTTCATGGAATTAATCAACTAAAACTTGCCTCAGTAAAAATGCTTTTGCAAGCCAAACCATGAGTATCAGCTTCTCATTTCTGAATGTCAGCATATCAGGAACATACCCACTCCAATGCACATACTTCTGAGTGTTAATCAGTTAGCAGCAGGTCTCACACAAGCAACCATAGTTTTATAGATGATGTCAACTCATTTACATCTTTAAAAGTTGGCCAACCCTTATAATTTTTTTAATTCGGAAGTAATATGAGCAGTCTGTTCAGCTTGGGGAGACTATACCTCATCATCCCGACTCTCTCTTAATAGTAAGTTCAACTGTTATATTTTAATTTTTACTTTTTTTATAAAGTAAAATGATTTAATCAGTCTTTGAAATTAGGGAAAAAAAAAAAAACTGAGTATTGTGTACTCAAATATGAGCCCAGGATCCTTTATCTAAGACAAATAATTTTTTTAGTAGTTACTTTCTTTATTAGTAAAAGATTGTTGAATGAGCTATTTTTTAAGTTTTATTAGCATTCAACATTCTGTATGCTTACACATGCTTATGCCATTGAATTTCATTGTAATGAATAATTTAGGAATCAGTAAAGTTGTATAATTTGCATATTATATAAATTTTTAAACAAGTCATGTTTGTAGTTCAATTTACAGATTGATATTAAAGGAAAGGGGCAAGCTGAAGGAGAGAATATTGATTGACTACATTTATGAAAATTATTCTGGTAAGCATTTAATTTCCAAATTACTTAATAGTTTACTTTCAGGAAATACAACGTGATGCTATTATACAAATAATCTCACAGGCATTATAAAAGGAATCTGGAAACTTTATTTGCATGATAAAATCTCTTTTGATATATCAGATAACTTGCCATAGAGTTAAGTAGTTCATTATACTGCTTTGAATCTAAGTCTTCACCTTGGTGAAATGAAATGAAAATACTTAAAAGTTAATTGGAGATTTAATGGGAATGTATATTTGCCTACACACGAAATACCTACTTTTTATATTCTCAAGATGTGTATGTATACATTTAATTTTATCTTTTTAGTTTATTTACTTTTATACATTCTTTACATAGATCATTTATCCAAATGCCATGTTTATTTATTCACTTTATTATATGCTTACACAAATAGAATATGTTTGATGAAGCAACTTCATTGAAATAAATTATCCCTAAAATGTGTATCCCACATATCTCTTTAACGACATGGTTGGCAGTTTGGTTCAGCCATATAAGACTTTCTGTTTTATTTTAAATAACAATATGATATCCCAGCATTCAGATCATTTTATTTTCTCTCATTCAACTCTAAATAATGTAACAATTTTATTTAGCTTTTAAATTGAAGAGAAGTAGATGCTGACCATAATGATCAACTACTATATACTAACAAATGATGACTATTATCATTCAAATATAATTTATCTTAATTTTGGTAGATTAAATGAATATAAAGTGTGTCTTCCAAAATCATTTTTTTTTTAAATTTAGACTCTCCCTTCTTAAGGAATTAGGAATATCAAGACACACAAGAAAGCAAAGACACAGAAAGATTGAACATTAGAGAAACTGGCACTGAATCTACTGCTCACTTGAAGACCTGGGAACTATTGCTTTGCCTTTATAATATATCCAATTTTTTTTTTATATCACAAATGAGAGAATTTCTCCCCTAAAACCTGAAAGAAGCTAATTAATAGAGATATTTATTATTTTACTTTCAAACTATACACTTTTATGGAATTAACTAAAGGAGTAAACACAAGAAATTTTCATAAACTGATTTGTGACAGAGGAATATTTAATAATGTGGTAGCTTCTGGAGGAAAATGATGCACCTGGATATTGGCAGGTGAAATCAAAGACAAAGCAATATTGACATACATTACCGGGTTACAAAAAAAAAAAAAAAAAAAAAAGAAAATGTCAAAGACATATTTAAAATAACAATTATACATGCATTCAGACATCCAGAGATAAAGTAGAAAGAATGAAGAGATAGCAATCCCAAACAACCACATAGAAAAGACAAAAACTATAAATACAAAGAAAGGCATAGATATAGTAGTAGCAAGGATCACTGAACTTAAAAAGAGATCAATATAAATTATCCAAGACAGAAAACAGCACAAAGAAAAAAGAAGACAGTTAAAATTTAGTAACCCAACACAATATCAGTATTGAAATATAACACAATCTTTTCTCTCTAAAATAAAGGTAATTGTGTAAAAGACAGCAAAAGGAATAAAGAGGAAGAAAACTTTTTTATAATGGTTCATGGCATTTTCAGATTTTACACATAATAGTAAATCTGTTGGAATAAATCTAGTTTGAAAAATTTTAAAGTAATTCAGAGGAGAAAAACAGATACATTACATACACTAAGATAGGAATAAATGTAACAGTTAGTTCTTAAAAGAAATCATTCAATCCAAAAAATATAAGAAAAAAGAAATATCACCTTTGAAATGTTGAAAGAAAAAAAATTCTCAAATTTGGGTTCAATACTCAGCAAAATCATTCTTTAAAATGAAATGAAGATAGTTTCAGGTAAATTGTAACAGTATTTGTTACTGTTAGATCTGGATTCCTATATACAAGCGCGCGTGTCTGTGTGTGTTTATATAATATATGTGTGTGTCTGTATATATATATATATATACACACACACACACATATATACATATATATATATAGTAGAAATTCTCCAAGCTGAAGAGAAAATACATCAGTTGGAAATTTGGAACTACTGAAATTATCAAAGAGCACTATACATGGTAAATAAATGGCTAGATATACTAAACTGTCTTTTTCTTTCTCTAATTTTATTGAAATATATTGACGTGTTCCAATCAAAACAATTGCATTGTATGTGGTATTTAAATCATATATATGAGTAACAATATTTAAAAGAATGAAAGATGCTAATTAAAATAATACTGTTATAGTTCATGTGTTGTATGAAGTGGTAGGATAATAATACAAAACTTTAATAAATTAAGGATACATACTAAAATATTTACACAAAATATAAAGAAACACAAATATCCAATAACAGAAATAATGTGCAATGCTAAAAAGTAATAATTTTTTTAAAAACTGAAAAGAAAAACCAAATAAAGAAGAGAGGCAATTTTTTGAGAAAAAGAAAAAGATGATTCAGAACCAATTATATCAATATTTATGTAAATATAAAAGGGCTAAATATTTCAATTACAAAGATGGCCAGGTGCGGTGGTTCACACCTGTAGTCCCAACAATTTGTGAGGCCAAGACGGGGGCATCGCTTGAGCCCAGGATTTCGAGACCACCCTGGGCAATATAGTGAGACTCCATATCTAACAGAAAAAAAAAAAAAAAAAAAAAGAAAAAATTGGCCAAAATGTGTTTAATAAAAACATAGTCCAATTAGGCACCGTTTCCAAGAGATGTAATGCATATAAAAGCACAAATGTCTTAAAATTAAAACAATGCAGAGATAGATACAAAATTACAAAAA
>NW_012101776.1:4832949-4833596 GCF_000951045.1 Mandrillus leucophaeus
ATTACCGGGTTACAAAAAAAAAAAAAAAAAAAAAAGGTCAACTAAGCTGTTAATGCTGGTACAAAAAAAAAAAAACAAACTTGTTTTTAAATCTATAATGGCAAATTATTTATGAAAATAAATGTATTAGAATAATATTTCCACCTTCCCTTCTTTCATATACTTTGCTAAGGAAATAATATAAAACCTATAAGTAGAAAGTAGGAAGAACTTGAGCACTGTTTTCTTCCTGTGGTGTCTAGAACCACTGAATCCCAAGTGATATTGTGGCCTAATCCCCTCCAATCTGCAAGCTCAAACATAGATGAAATCACTAGACAGCCTTTGGCAGCAGTGATAGCATGGGAGATCTGGAGTTGAATTAACCAGAGATGAGTTTATCAGTAGCTTCTGAGACCCAAATCACTTCAATAGTTAGTGATATCTAAATAATTGCCGGCTCGATTTAGTCATCGGAAATATAATAGGGCTTACATTCCCAGGGGTGTGGGAGCAGGGGATATAATCAAACAAAAGAATATAGCAGTATATCTCAATTTCAGATAGAAAGATAAATAAATAGACTTATCAGTACCAAATATTAGACATTTAAAGTAGCAAGACATTTAGAGAACAATGAAATGACAGTTCCCTAAAAAAAAAAAAAA
>NW_012101776.1:4837631-4838833 GCF_000951045.1 Mandrillus leucophaeus
GTTCACACCTGTAGTCCCAACAATTTGTGAGGCCAAGACGGGGGCATCGCTTGAGCCCAGGATTTCGAGACCACCCTGGGCAATATAGTGAGACTTGCTAAATAACAGAAAAAAAAAAAAAAAAAAAAAGGAAAGATTTGCCAAAATGTGTTTAATAAAAACAGTTCCCAATTAGGCACCGTTTCCAAGAGATGTAATGCATATAAAAGCACAAATGTCTTAAAATTAAAACAATGCAGAGATAGATACAAAATTACAAAAATAAAGACACATATAGATGTAAGCACTTATCATAAAAATGCTGGTGTGATTTCATGATGAAAAAAGAGTCAATTCATCAAGAACAAATAGTAATTCTAAATGTGTTGGCACATAAGAGTTTTTAAATATGTGAAGCAAATTTTCAGAAATAAAGGGGAAAATAAACCAAGTAACAATAATAGTTGAAGACTTTACTATTACTTTCTTAGTTCTTGATGAAAATAAGTGAACAAAATTAAATAAACAAAGAACATATATGAAAACATTATTAAACATCTTTATCTAACAGATTATGTAAAAATACAGCAAATAGATATTACTTTTATATACATATTATACATTCAACAAGATAGACTACGTAATGGAGTATAATACATTATCACAGTTTCAAATTACTAAAGTTATACACAGCATATTATCTTATAAAAACAACTAAATTAAAATAAAAAATTGAGTTCTAAAAATTCTAGATATTTAGACAATATTTAAACTGTTTTTAGATGATACACTAATCAAAGAAAAATTCAAAAACTCATTAAAATGTTGAACTGAAAAACTATGTGACTTAGCTAAAGCAGTTCACAATAATACATTTTTATGTTTAGTACTCATATTAGAAAAATAGAAAAATCTAATATATCAGTTTTATGCTTGAGAAGTTGAAAATGAGAGAAAAGCATATCAGAGGGGGTAGAAAAGGAAAATATTCAGAGGAAATCAATTAGAAAATATTCCCAAAAGTTAACATTTGTTTTTTTAATAAGAAAAATAAAGTTGCTTTGTGGCTTTTGTAAATTGGATTATGTTCTTGATTGACCCTCAGATTCGTGTATAGAAATGTTTCTGATTTTTTTTTTAATTTATTTATTATTATTATACTTTAAGTTGTAGGTTACATGTGCATAACGTGCAGGTTTGTTACATATGTATACTTGTGCCAT
>NW_012101777.1:0-317 GCF_000951045.1 Mandrillus leucophaeus
TCAATTCCTGGATATCCTTGTTAACTTTCTGTCTCGTTGATCTGTCTATTGTTGACAGTGGGGTGTTGAAGTCTCCCATTATTATTGTATGGTAGTCTAAGTCTCTTTGTAAGTCTCTAAGGACTTGCTTTATGTATCTGGGTGCTCCTGTATTGGGTGCATATATATTTAGGATAGTTATCTCTTCCTGTTGAATTGATCCCTTTACCATTATGTAATGGTCTTCTTTGTCTCTTTTGATCTTTGATGGCTTAAAGTCTGTTTTGTCAGAGACTAGGAATGCAACCCCTGCTTTTTGTTTTGTTTTGTTTTCCACT
>NW_012101777.1:3099-3365 GCF_000951045.1 Mandrillus leucophaeus
CATTCATTTGATCCTCAGTCACTGATACTCTTTATGGCCTTCTCTGCATTGATTATTCTAGTTATCCATTCTTCCATTCTTTTTTCAAGATTTTTGGTTTCTTTGCACTGGGTATGTAGTTCCTCCGCTAGCTCTGAGAAGTTCGATCGACTGAAGCCTTCTTCTCTCAACTCATCAAAGTCATTCTCCATCCAACTTTAATCCTTTGCTTGCGATAAGCTGCATTCCTTTGGAGGGGGAGATGCTCTCTGATTTTTTGAATTTCC
>NW_012101777.1:7513-31182 GCF_000951045.1 Mandrillus leucophaeus
TGTGCCATTTGCTAAGACCCTTGGTAAAGCACAGTATTAGGGTGGGAGTTACCCGATTTTCCAGGTGTTGTGTGTCTCAGTTTCTAAAGGGATTCCCTTTCCCCTTGTGCTTCCCAGGTGAAGCGATGCCTCGCCCTGCTTCAGCTCTTGCTGGTCGGGCTGCACCAGCTGACCAGCACCGATTGTCCCGCACTCCACAGGGAGATGAACCGGATATTGATTCTTTATATCCATCAGCATGGAATGATTTTTTCCATTTGTGTCGCTTTTGATTTCTTTGATTAGTGTTTTGTAATTTCTGTTGTAGAGATCCTTCACCTCCCTTGTCAGCTGTATTCCTGGGTATTTTATTCTTTTTGTGGCAACTGTGATTGGGATTGCATTCCTGATTTGGCTCTCAGCTTGACTGTTGTTGGTGTATAGGAATGCTAGTGATTTTTGCATACTGATTTTGTATCCTGACACTTTGCTGAAACTGTTTATCACTTTGGCTTTTGGGCCAAGGCTGTAGTTTTCTATATAGAGAATCATGCCATCTGAAAACAGGGATAATTTGACTTCCTCTCTTCCTATTTAGATGTCTTTTATTTCTTTCTCTGACCAGGACATTGTTAAATAGGAGTGATGAGAGAGGGCATCCATCCTTGTCTTGTGTTGGTCTTCAAAGGGAATGTGTCTGGCTTGTGCCCATTCAGTATGATATTGGCTGTGGATTTGTCATAGATGGCTTTTATGATTTTGAGGAATGTTCCTTCAATATCTGATTTGTTGAGAGTTCATAACATGAAGTGACATTGAATTTTATCAAAAGCCTTTTCTACATATATTGAGATGATCATGTGATTTTGTCTTTACTTCTGTTTATGTGATGAATCATGTTTATTGATTTGCATATGTTGAACCAACCTTGCATCCCAGGGATAAAACCTACTTGTTCATAATGGATATGATTTTTTATGTACTAATGGATTATGCTGATGTGCTGCTGGCATTTTTTACTCAATATTGAATAGTTATTCCATTAATTAAACTTGAATAATTTATTCAAGATGTATTTTGTGCTGCACATTTGTCAAGGCTGTTGAATAACTAAGGAGTAACAAGTCATTTTTATGCCTGAAGGCAGATTACATAAATTTAACTATCTTTTACCGCAGTTGATTACGGATTAGTTAATAGGAACAGAAATGGCAAAATAAAAGAAATGTCAAGAAGAATGGAGCTTAGCCTGAAGTTGTTTTGTTTTACTTACAAATTTATCTTAGCTTCAAGTTGGGCTTGGTCCAAGAAATTGGGGTAAGGCTAAGCCAATAATCAGGAGCTCCAAGCATTGAAAAGCGGAAAGACAGAGAATCTAGGACATATAGGAGCCATTCTTTTCCTTTCTGCAACTGTACTTATAAACACAAACTGAATTCATGTTTCCACCACTTTCAGTTCCACACTCCTTATCACCCACCTACATGTATCTTTACTTCTCCCACTCATCAGTCAGTCATTCAATCTGTATTTCATAATGTCTATGCTATGTACTCCATTGTGCTAAGATCTAGTGGATATAATTAATATAAAGGATTGTATGAAAAGGAATACATTTCTGTGTGCCAGGTGATCTTTCAGATCCATCGAAACATAAGAAATGTATGTAAAAAAGTAAATACGGAATAAGAAATAGCTCTTAAGAATCCAGAAGAGGAAAATTCCTTTGTCTAAAGTCATCAGGTCATTTTGAGGAGAAGGTGGCATTTGACTAGGTTTTCAAGAATAAGTAGCAAAGGAAGTTGTTACATGTATCATGTGGTGTAAGAGAGATCTTACGTAGAAGTTAGAAATGGAAAAATACATTAAAGAGGAAAGCACCAGGCTTGTTATGAAGAATGGCAAGCTGTCTAATTGGGTTGAAACATAGCATATGTTCACGGAGTAATGAAAATTTCAAAAGTTAAATTTGCTCAAGATGATAAGGTGTTGTAAATGCCAAAATATAGAATTTATAATTTATGTTTTGGAAGCAGTAAGAATCCATTAGTGATTCATGAGCAGAAAAATAATATAATTAAAATGTATTAATAGGAAAAAATTGTGATTGATGCAAGATGGAACAAAAGTTAGGAGACTGTTGTCATAGTAGAGACATGTACTAAAATATTGACAATGGAAACAGAAAGAAAAGGACAGATGTTAAACTTGTTTAAAAAAATTACGAGTATTTTGTAAGTGAGCAGAAGTGAGAGATAATGAAGAATTGAGTCAGAAGCATACTCAGAAATTGAAAACAGCATTAAAGAAGAGACAAGGAGAGAATTACAAGGAAATCTTGGGGAAGCAAAGAGGCAGTGAAAGTGACAGCAGAGAAAGAAGAAAATAACTAACTCAGTAGTATGACATGAAAGATGAAGAAAGTAGTATGACATGAAAGATGAAGAAAGATGAAGAAAGACCTGGCCAGGAGGGTCCCATGCCCACGGAGCCCCCCTCATTTCTAGCACAGCAGTCTGAGATCTAACTGCAAGGCAGCCGCAAGGCTGGTGGAGGGGTGCCCACCATTGCTGAGACTTAAGTACGTAAACAAAGCCTCCGAGAAGCTCGAACTGGGTGGAGCCCACTGCAGTTGACACTCGAAAATCAAGTTTAAGAATAAATTGTGTTGGTGATTTGCAGGTTATTTATCAAACATAGAGTCAGGTAGAACAAATAAACCCCAGTATTCAATAACAGAGTAAGATAACTATACTTAGCAAGACTGTACTGTATATTTCAAAGTAGCTAAAAGAGAGGACTTGAAATGTCACTAACACATAGAAACAGTAAATACTCGGGATGATAGAGACCTCACATACCCTGGCTTGATTATTATACATTCTGTGCATGTAACAAATCACTCACACGTGCACCATACATATGTAAAACATTTTGTATCAATAGAAAATAGTTTTAATAGATTGGTGGGGACAGAAAAGAGGAAGCAAGAGTTTAAAGAGTGAATCTGCCAAGAGTACAAGCATTGAACATCAACTACTATTTTATGAAGTTGCTAAATGAGAAGGGATTTAAAAAGTGTTTGAGAAACAAGCTAGGCTGAAGTGAGTTTTGCTTTATTTTTGATAAAGCATATTTGTAGACTGAGATGAAGGGACCACTGGAGAAGAAGATGATGAAGAATCAACACAGAATCACAGTCCTAAGCAAAGTTCATTATGAGGCAGGAAGGTGAAGAATTTAGCCTCAGACATGACGGGGGCACCTGTTCCTCTGAAATCTACAGAAAGGGGACACAGAAGTCTGGATATAGAGAGAAAGATAAGATGAAAATAACTTGGAGGTAAGAGATGATACAGGGAAAGGACTTTGATTGGATAGCTTTGGTCTTCAGTAATGTAGAAGAATGATAGAGACTAGAGGGAGCATAAGAATGTCTTTCAGTAATCATTGAGATGGACATGCTCAGAATATTGCAGAGCATCATTAAACAAATAACATTTATTCAGTATTACAGCATGCCAAACATATACCCAGTATTTTACATACATTATGCTGTTGAATACTTTCCATAAACATACAGGATATGCATTATCTGCATTTTAATTTATTTTCATTCCTTTATTTTTATTGACATAAATATACTTGGTTCTGAATTTTTCTCCTATTTTTGCTTTTAACTTGTAAAGTTTGTATATCATGACTTTAAGGAAATTATATAATTTAAATTTTAAAAGTAATTTTTTATAAAACCCAAGCAGAAAACGTTGGGCTTTTTGTTATTAATTTTTAGTTTTTTCTTATTTTATTCAGAAAGTGCTGTTTGTAGCAATTCTACTTTATACTTTATGCAACTTATCAATGCTTTCTTTACAATCTAAGATTGATTGTGTGACTATTTCTTAAGGTCTTAAGATAAAGTTATGCTCTTTTTTACTAGAGGGCAACACAGTGCAATTTTGTGTTTGCAAGAAAAAACAAATGAGCCAGTTTTGGTGGTATGCACCTGTAATCCCAGCTACTCAGGAGGCTGAAAGGGGAGGATCATTTGAGGCCAGGAGGTAAGGGCTGTAGTGAGCCAAGATTGTGCCACTGCTCTGCAACCTGGGTGACAGAGTGAAACCCTGTCTCATACAAAAACAAACAAAAGCAGTGTATAAATTTCAATATATACTAATAAATATACCTCATTGATTATGTTATTAATACCCATATCTTTAATTATTTTTGATCCGCTTGGTCTTTTACTGAAATTAGTATTTAAAATCTCTTACAATAAGCATTTCTGTCTCCTTTACTCTCTTGTAGTTTCTGCTTTCAAAGATTGCTGTATTATTTTGTACATAAATATTAGAGTCTATCGTGTATTTATTATGAATTGTAGCTTTCACTTTAAAAAGTATCTTTCTTTTTCAGGTTCCTTTTCGAGCTTTCTGGCTCCTAATTTGACTTAACTGATATAAATATTATAACCCTGGTTTTCTTATTGTTTCCATTTGACTGGTATAACTTTGATTTTTACTTTATTTTCAGCCTATTTGAATCACTTCATTTTAGGTGGGTCTCTAATACACAACATATAAGGGAGTATTGCTTTGTGAACCAAATTGAGATATTTTTCATTAACTCTGTAAGTTAAATCTATTCTCATTTATTGGTATGACTAATATTTTTTAATTTAACTGCCATATTATAACTGCTATATGTATTATTTTATATTTTCTGTGTTTCTTTAAATAATGTTTTCTTTGCATTTTAAAAAATATTTTTATATTTAGGAAGTTTTATATTTTTGTTTCAGATGTTACCTTTGTAATTACACTTCATATAATTTAATTGATACTGTATTTTCTTACATTAATATTTAATATATTGGTTTTTGGTATTTAGTGTCAGTATTTAATGATGCCTAACTATTGCCTATGCAATAATCAATAAACTAATTAATCCTTTCTCTTTCCCTCATTTCTTCAGCTGTAATTATTTTTTCCAAAACCTAACTTTTATATATTATTCTTTCAACCTTGTCTCCACCTTTGTTTTCATCTTAAATCTGTAATGAAATATGTAATTTCTTCACCTACAGCCTTTTTGTCAGAGTTTCTCCAATTATCTCTTGATCGACTGAAGGTCATTCTCTACCTAATTTCTCTAGGAGAGCTCATGGGCAGAGAAATCTCTCAGTTCTTGAATATTTAAAAATTTTCTATATCCTTGGTACTTAAAGGACAGTTTGTTTGGGTATAAAAGCATTGGTTCACACTTTTTATATTTGAGTTTTTTGAAAATACTGCTTCATTTTTGCTTGTGTTAAATGTTGTTTTGAAGGTCTGATGTCAATATAATTCTTTTTGTCTTATAAATCCTGTTATAATATTGCCTAGAAGCCTTGAGGATTTTTTTAAGTTTAATATCTTTAATAATATATGTCACTAAGTTGATTGCTCAGGCAAATTTTCCTGGGAACTTGGTTAGCCCTCAATATATAGATTGAGGTTTTCTTTCATTTCTGGAAAGTTTATTGGATTGTAGTTTTAAATATTGTCTCTCCTCAGTGGTTTTCTTTTGCTTTATATACCTGTTGAATTTTTAAAATGTCTCCTGCTTTTTCTTTTTTGTCTTTTTCCTTGTGTTTTCTCTTTTACTTATTTTACTATTTCTTTTTTCTCTTTTTAGCTGTTTCCCTGCTTTTATTCAATGCCTCATTAAATTCTAAAAAATGTATTCTCCTTTGGGGATCTTATAATTTTGTTGTCATTTTTATGTTTTTTTTTTCTTTTTCTTTCATTTCTTTCCTGAGTTCAGTCACTTCTCATTACATTCCTTCCTGGTTTGTGTATACTTTTGTTTTTAATTTTTATATTTCTGACTCAAGATATTTTAATTTCATATCTCTGATTTTTTTAAGCTTATTTATCTCAGGATAGAGTGTTGTGATAAAGTTTTCTTCTATTTGAGTGATACTTTTGGGAGCGAGAGCACTTATCAGCAGAATGTTTTAATTATCTTGTTTTCTATTTTCTTCTTATTAGTAGCTTTGTATGATAAATAATTCTTGCATCTTTATATCTCTTAGGTAACTATTACGGTTTGAGGTTGTTAATGAGATTATCGTTCAAGAACACATTCCTTTAGATAAGAAGATCATAGTATCTTTAGTTGATGACACTTTCTGTTTCTATCAGTGAGGATACAGTTGTTTCCTTTGACATTTTTAGTTTATTTTGGTCTCAAGGGATTCTCTGAAATTTCTCCTGTTGCTTCTTCTACCCTTCACCTCACAGTTTTCAGTGTTTTTCTCTTCCGTTTTAGCCTTGTATCTCCTCAGAACTGTCTGTCACCTTTCCAAAACCACCTCTTTGAATCCTATGTATGTTTTTAAATCTTTTTTCTGTTTTCATAGGTTTTTTTTTTTTTTTTCAGTATTTTTGCTCATAAAGAAAACTTTCTCTTTTTGGGATGATTTTATCTCCAACTTTTGTTCTCTATTTAGCATGGTTTTTCTGAACCTCCTTGCCTCTCTGCAAATACTTGTAACAGAGGTTTCATAAATAGGCATGCTGGGAATTTGAATTTAATGTAATTTTTATTGTTATTGATTTTAATTACTTTAAATTTAAAATTTATAATGCTGGAAGTATGAAAGATCTGTGGTTCCTTCATTTGTTTGTTGTTTATTGGCATAGTTTTGGAGAATGCCTAGAGGAATTTGGATTTATACAATTGCCCAGCTACCTGGAAATCCTCAGTTGTGACTCAATTGTTTTATCAGTGAGAAAACCAAGACTTTATAAGTTAGAATAATTATAAAACCCAGGTTATGGATGGCACAGCCACTTAACCACCATCCATGCTGTATCTGAAATTACAAATATAGCTTACATTTGCTGTGTATCCAATCAACATGTATTATTCAGTTGATTAGTCCAGGAAAAAAGTTTGGCCTGATAGCAGAATAGAACACCAAAGTGGACAAGCTGTTTTAGGGAATGACATTACAATAATATGAGTCTGTGCTGTAAGGGACATGAGTAAGTAAGCCCAGTATAGACAGATAAAGTGTCAAAATAAGCAATGTAAAGTGAATGAGAATATACAATGAGAGAAAGCAACTTCAGCAATAGTGAAAAAGTAAAAATTATGTCAGCGTTAGGAGAGTGCCGTTTGTTTTCAGGGAAAGAGATCATCATAGCATTAGCTTAAGTCCATGATAAGCACAATTAGGAAAATACATGTACACTTTTCTGAAAGCTTAAAAGCCAAATAAAATTTCTGGTGTATAACAAAGCTTTTGGAAAATCTCCACCATTATTCTCATCTGAAAAACTGAGATTTGTTATTTGCTTGGTGTGTGTGACCTTGTTCTGAAAATGGCAAGATGTATTTTCAATGGAGTAGTCACTTTCAAATGTTTGAGGACCAGAAACATGAAGCTGTAAGGGCATAGATAATTATCCCTTGAAGACTCAAAAGCAAGTGAATCTGTGAATATGCAGAAATTTAGGTGCCTTTGGAAGAACTAAATGTTCCCAAGGATACGTTGCTTTTCCATGCATCAGACTGATTCTAAGACTGGCCAGCCTAGCCTTTGGATTCAGGGAATGCTTACTGTGAAACAAGTGTGAGTTCATCATGTTCCTCAAGAACATGTTGTTCTTGTTTTCCAAGGTTATCGAGGGACTACCAAAAACGGGTTAAAACTACATCTGTGTTAAAGCCAACCTGGTTTGTTTCTGGCAAACAAGCCTAAGGTTCTGATGTTTAGTTGTTTGTTTGTAATTTTCATATACTTTTCAGAAGAAATGTGACCTGGTGCAGGAAAACAGGGAGTGATTCTTTAACATTTCATTTGTTTTATGTTTCAATGTTTTGTTTTATTTTATATTTATAAAATGTTTATTTTATCCATATGATATGGTTTGGTTGTGCCCCCACCCAAATCTCAACTTGAATTGTATCTTCCAGAATTCTCACGTGTTGTGGGAGGGACCCAGAGGGAGGTAAATGAATCATGGGGGCCAGTCTTTCCCATGCTATTCTTGTGAATAAGTCTCATGAGATCTGATGAATTTATCAAGGCTTTCCTCTTTTGCTTCTTCTTCATATTCTCTTGCTGCTGCCATGTAAGAAGTGCCTTTTACCTCCCGCCATGATTCTCAGGCCTCCCCAGCCATGTGGAACTGTAAGTCCAATTAAACCTCTTATTCTTCCCAGTCTTGGATATGTCCTTATCAGCAGCACGAAAATGGACTAATACAGTAAATTGGTACCAGTAGAGTGGGGTGTTGCTGAAATGATACCCGAAAATGTGGAAGTAACTTTGGAACTGGGTAACAGGCAAAGGTTGGAACAGTTTGGAAACCTCAGAAGAAGACAGGAAAATGTGGGAAAGTTTGGAGCTTCCTAGAGACTTCTTGAATGGCTTTGCACAAAATGCTGATAGCGATATGAACAATAAGGTTCAGGCTGAAATGCTCTCAGATGGAAATGAGGAACTTGTTAGGAACTGGAGCAAATGTGACTCTTGTTATGTTTTAGCAAAAGGATTGGCAGCATTTTGACCCTGCCCTAGAGATTTGTGGAACTTTGAACTTGAGAAAGATGATTTAGGATATCTGGCAGAAGAAATTTCTAAGTAGCAAAGCACTCAAGATGTGACTTGGGTGCTGCTGAAGGTGTTCAGTTTTATAAGGGAAACAGAGCATAATAGTTGGGAAAATTTGCAGCCTGACTATGCAATAGAAAAGAAAAACCCATTTTCTGGGGAGAAATTCAAGCAGACTGCAGAAATTTGCATAAGTAGCAAGGAGCCTCATGTTAATCCCCAAGACCATGGAGAAAATGTCTCCAGACCATGTCAGAGACCTTCATGGCAGCCCCTCCCATCACAGGCCCAGAGGCCCAGGAGGAAAAAATTGTTTTGTGGGCCAGGTCCAGGGTCCCTGTGCTGTGTGCATGAAAGCTGACTTGGTGCCCTGTGTCCTGGCTGCTCCAGCACTGACTGAAAGAGGCCAATGTACAGCTTGGGCTGTGGCTTCAGGGGGTGGAAGCCCCAGGTCTTGGCAGCTTTCACATGGTGTTGAGCTTGCAGGTACACCAAAGTCAAGAATTAAGGTTTGGTAATCTCTGCCTAGATTTCAGAAGATATACAGAAATGGCTGAATGTCCAAGCAAAAGTTTGCTGCAGGGGTGGGGCCCTCATGGAGAACCTCTACTATGACAGTGCAGAAGGGAAATATGGGGTTGGAGCCCTCACACAGTGTTCCTACTGGGCCACTATTTAGTGGAGCTTTGAGAAGAGGGCCACTGTCCTCCATACCCCAGAATGGTAGATCCACTGACAGCTTGCACAGTGCACCTGGAAAAACCACAGACAGTCAATGTCAGCCCATGAAAGCAGCCAGAAGAGAGGCTGTACCCTGCAAAGCTACAGGGGTGGAGCTGCCCAAGATGATGGAAACCTACCTCTTGCATTAGTGTCACCTGGATGTGAGACCTGGAGTCAAAGGAGATCATTTTGGAGCATTAAAATTTGACTGTCCTGTGGATTTCAAACTTGCATGGGCCCTGTAACCCCTTTATTTTGGCCATTTTCTCTCATTTGGAATGGCTGTATTTGCCCAATACCTGTACCCCCGTTGTATCTAGGAAGTAACTAGCTTGGTCTTGATTTTACAGGCTCATAGGCAGAAGGGACTTGCCTTGTTTCAGATCAGACTTTTGACTGTGGATTTTTGGGTTAATTCTGAAATGAGTTAAGACTTTGGGGGACTATTGGGAAGGTATGATTGGTTTTGAAATGTAAGAACATGAAATTTGGTGTGTCTAGGGGTGGAATGATATGGTTTGGCTATGTCCCCACCCAAATATCAACTTCAATTGTATCTCCCAGAATTCCCACATGTTGTGTGGGGGACCCACGGGGATGTAACTGAGTAATGTGGGCCAGTCTTTCCCACGCTATTCTTGGGATTGTGAGTAAATCTCATGAGATCTGATGGGTTTATCAGGGGTTTCTGCTGTTGCTTCTTCCTCATTTTCTCTGCCACCATGTAAGAAATGCCTTTCGCCTCCCACCATGATTCTGAGGCCTCCCCAGCCATGTGGAACTGTAAGTACAATTCAACCTCTTTTTCTTTTCAGTTTCAGGTGTCTTTATCAGCAGTGTGAACATGGACTAATACAGCATATTTCTTAAATCAATGGGTGTTCCACTAACACAAACCAGAGAAGAAGCTTCTTAGTGGAAAAATCTAATTCTTGGGAACATCAGTAATATTTAAATTACATTCTTGTTGAAATGCAGATGCAGGATTTTTGGGGGACTATACAGAAAATGTATTAAAATTTAGGGACAACAATTCCTTGTTTTATAGTAGAGTAACACTTAAGACACATGGTCATCTACTTCGTTTGACATTGTTGATTGTTCTCTCTCTCGAACATTTTCTTTATTGTCATACTCTGACCTCTTCCTCTTTTGGGGAGAAAAAAGTGGTGTTTATTTTTGTAATTTTAGATTTGTCTTATTGTGGTAAAATACATATAATATTTACAGTCTTAACTATTTTTAAGTGTATAGTTCTATGGTATTAAGTACATTTATATTATTGAGTGACCATCACTCTCATCCATCTCTGAAACACTTTTCATCTTGTAAAACTGAAACTCTTTACCCATTAAACAATAATTCATCATTTATCTCTGTCCCCAACCCCTGGCAACCAGCATTCTATGTTGTGTTTCTGTGATTTTAACTACTCTAGGTATTCTGAATAATTGGAATCATACAGTATTTGTCTTTTTGTGACTGACTTCACATAGCATAATGTTCTCAAGGTTCACTTATGTTGTAACATATGTTAGCAATTCCTTTCTTTTTAAGGATGAATGAAACTCCATTGTGTATATATAGTACATTTTGTTTATACATTTATCTGTAGATGGACACTTGTTTGGCTCCCACAGTTCAGCTATTGTGAATAATGCTGCTATAAATGTTAGTGTATAACTATCTGTTCAAGACCCTTCAATTCTTCTGGGTATATATTCAAGAGTGAAATTGCTGGATCATAGGGTAATTTTATTTTTTATTTTTTTTTATTTTTTGACGAACTACCATACAGCTTCCACAGTGGTTGTATCATTTTACATTTCCACCAACATTGCTCAAGGATTCCAATTTTTCCACATCTTTGCCAGTACTTATTGTCAGTGTTTCTGATAGTAATCATCTTAACGATACAATAATATTTCCTTATGGTTTTGATTTGCATTTTTCTAATGATTGTTGATGTTAACTATCTTTTCATGTACTTATTGTCCTGGCCATTCATATATCTTCTTCTTTGGAGAATGTCTATTCAAGCCCTTTGCCCACTTTTAAATCAGGTTGTTTTATTTTTGTTGTTGAGTTTTAGGAGTTTTGTATGTTTTCTTGATGTTACATTGTTTTCTCTCTTTTATGAGCATTTCTTCCTTTATCCACCCTTAAATTAATATTTCTATAAGTGTGGTCTGAAAACTATGTAATCAGAATTACTTGGGATATATGTGCAGAGTGCAAAATCTCTAAACTCACCACTCTACCTACGAATCAGAGTCATATATTAAGGATCTTGGACAGTGCATTTTTACACACACTCTGGGTAGAACCTACAAGCCTTCAAATTTGAGAACTATTTCCTTAAATGTTGGCTTTTCCAGGGTCCTCTCTTGGTTTAAATCCCACCTGCTGATATGCTGACAACTTTCAAAAGTATTGTTTTCTGTCCCGATTTCCATTTTCACATGTCCAGCAGGTCTAGACATCTCAAAGTCAAAATTTATGGAAATAAACTTATTATCTTTCCCCACAAATTTCTCCTTCATCTTTAGTCTCTATTAGCACTATAATCCATCTAGTTACTGGAATTAAAAACTTGAAAATTAGAAAACTGGAAATAATTCTTGACTTTCCCCTCTCCTTTGCCTCTCTTCCCAACCAATTAATACATTCAACTGATTTTACCTTCAGGCATTTATTAATTTTTTTCACTTCTCTGTCTCCAGTATCATTGATCCAGTAAAATGGATGTCTTTGCTGGGCCATCTCCTCTCTCTTTTTTTTAAAGCACTCTTGTTACAGCCTCTAGTTTGGTTTATCTATATGCAACATGTGTCAGTTCAGGTTCCAACAGAAAACAATGAGCATTTTTAAAGTAGGACAATTCATGGAAGCTTTATTCATAGAGAGACAATTTTTTGCACGTAGGGCAACCACAACAGATGGTGTAATAGTCTGACCAAGGTACTATGACCTCTTGCCTCTATGGGATGAGGTGAGGAAATTGATTACTGGAATATGGGGAAATTAAATGGGTAAAGCTGACTGCTTTGAAAGAAGCAGAGGTCTTTGAATAATCAAGAAACACACCAGCTCAAGATGCCTTCTTGGGCTGGTGTGTTTGATGCCCTCTTGAGCTGGGTGGAAGCAAAATAAATACTCTGACTTCACTCCCAACCTCCTTCTTATCTTCTGACTGGGATTCCCATTGCCCAAACCCAAGTGGAAATCAGAAGGCATGAGAACCCTCGATGTAGTCTGTACTGCTCGCTCTCCCAGGGCAGAGCACAGAGTTGAGATGGGTGAAGAATGGATCTGGAAGGGCAATGGAACAATGAGCACACAGATCTTGACAGTGTAGCTCTGATGCTTGTAAACATTTGGATTCTTTAACGCCTTATAAGGGAAAAAATGTTTCCTTTAAAATGGAACACAAAGTATACCTCATTGCCTCATTGCTTTTTTCAGCCTGGCAGTCTCTGCCTGGTTTTCTGGGTGACAGAATGTAAACTGCTTGTAGCTCCATATTCACCCCTTAGTATGTCTCTCCTCCATGATTTTGCTCAAGCCTTTACTTTTAGAGGAAATGCTATCTTCTTCATTCCAATTTCTCCCAAGAAACAGCTCAGTTATATCCCTGACTAATATCCTTCTCCCTATCTTTTACAAACATTCTGACTTGGCTAGTTACTTCCGCTCATTACTGTGTAAATCTCTCAATCATTGCATTTACCACAGTATTTCATTATTATCTATGTGTATTTCTCCCTAACCAGACTCTGAATTCTTTCAATAAGACTAATCATCTTATGTGTGTTTATAGTCACAAGGCTAAGCCTAGTGCCTCTTTGTTGAAAGAAAAAGAATGAGCTAGTAATTTCTCTCTGTCTCATCTCTCCTGCTATGCATGTGCTAATAGTCAAAAGAATCACTTTCAGATTTCTAACAAATGGTGTGCATCTAAGTACCTCTCAGTGGGGCTGGAGGCAGCATTAATATTGAAGTGGTAAGTAATGGCCAATTTTGTTTCCCTTGTAATGGAAATTGATGGAAGGAAGGTTCACTGTGGATAATTAGATTGATTTTAGTTTTACCACTTTAATATCCAGACAGTTCTTGAAAGTGATTGTTGTAATTACAGAATGACAAGCTGATGCAGAAAGCCATTCTTTATTTTTCTCTCTCCAATCTAGATTCACTGTGCCGGTAAAAAGCCTTTCTTAAATCTCCTTACTCCTCATTCTCTGCATACCTTCCTCAAAAGTGTTGTGTTTTTATTTTTAATTAACATCTTATCAGTATATATTGAAACATGGAAAACTGAGACCATAATAAGGGCGTACAGAGTCAATCATTGTACCAAGCAATTTTCATTTAGTGTCTATAGGGTGTATGTCTTGAGTATAATCTGATATACTAAGAAGCATAAGGCAAATTTCTAGTCTGCATTCTAGAAACTTACACTAAAGTTGCTTCTGTAAAAAGCGGTGGGTATTAGAGGGGAGATGCATTTTCACAAATCCTGTTTTCTTCTGGAATAATTTTTTTCCAAAGCTTGCTTTTTATCCTCTTGATTGATTTTTTTTCTATTCTTTCTGCCCTTGGGGAACAAGTGGTACACCAAGTGTCATATAAATGCTGTTAATTTGGAGATAGCTGTGCATATGTCAGAAAGGTTTCAGAATATAGGGGAATATTTGCCAGCCATTAATGATATTTAGAATAGCTACAGCATCTCATTCACTGTAATGCTCTTCCAGTCAAATAAAGTGCCAAGGAAATAAATGCTGGCATCAACACCACAATCAATTATTTTTTATGATGACGGTGTTCTAGGTGCTATTAAAATTTTAGTTCAAAACAGAAAATTCTTATTCACCTGCCATTTCTCTTTGCCATGGTGCAAGGCAGTAAAAATATGGTTTATGAAGGATCCCATCTCTCATTTATACCGGACAGCAAAGCAAATAGAGGAAGGAAAACAGGAAGCTCACTTAGGAAATAATAAAAGAACTTCTGTGAATAGAAATGAGAATAAGAAATCATAATATAAGACACTGTGATATCCTTGAAGATCGAATTTGTATTCTCCATTATTTCTGGCACAACACTTTGTACATTGTTAATTTTTGTTGAATCAAACTTAATTAATTCCAAGCATATATTTCTGCATTTCAAAAATTGTTCATGAGGAAGTCCCAGGAAGGAGTACATTTATTTAGGCATCAGATTGTATGCTGACATGTGTGCAAATATATTTTCTAAATTATGCAATATCTCATTAAAAGTAATTACGTTTGGGTTTTAGTGAATTAAAAAGAAAATATATGTATATGTGTGTGTGTGTGTGTGTGTGTATATATGTATATGTATATATGTGTATATATATACACACACACACACCATTTTCTCCACACAAAGACCACAATTTTATTCTGCATCAAAGGATCTTATAATTTAACCGGTTTGTCAGTGTAAGGAATTGGATGCACTCAGTGCCTTTTCCTTGTTGATGTCCTGTAGAAGCTTGCTCACATGGTTTTGTTATAATTAAAGATGAAAATGGGTAATCCAACACTTAGAAATAACATTAGCTTTTAAGAAAGTAAACTATATTCTTTAGGAGTATGGACACTGGAGTTAAAATAATACAAGTGGTTTGCACCCAGGTCATGCTGCTTACTATGTGACCTAGGGATATTTCACTTGGTCTCCTAAGCATTAATTTCTTCATTTGACTATGTGGATAGTAACACTATTCAAATTAGAGTTTTATAAGTATCAAATGAGATCATGTATACAAAATTCTTTCCATGCTCTTTGACAGATAGTAAGTAATCTATAATTGATAGCTATTAATAATAATCATGGAAAATTAACTTGCAAAGGGGCAATAATTTAAATGGATTACTGAAAGCTTTTCTCTAACAAAAAGTGAGACTGTAATTTAAGATAAAAACGGACTATTTCAGTATGTCTAAAGAGCTTAAAGAGTCGAATGTAATTAATAAAATCTAAAAAGAACATTTGTCAACAAAGATAATGGGAAGTAAAAAGCACCATGAGCAGTGCTCATCAGAAACAGGAGAGGAAGAGCCCACTGTGTCCTGGACTCACCTCCTCTCTCTTTTAGTGGTCAGCTTGTATCCAAGCATCATTTCCTTCAGTAGGCCTTTCCAGTCTCTCTAGATTAAATCCTTCATACGTGTGTTTTCTGCATTACAGCTTTTTGAGGTTCAGGTTACCTAACAATTAAATCTCTACTTCCCCACTTGAGTTCTGAATCAAATGAGAATTAGACAAAAGATTATAGCAGGTGGAGGCAAAAGCACCATCCCGCTTACTAATATAGTGAATATTGGAGAATGTAGCTTATATTTGCTACTAAATGGACTTTCTATCCTGAACTGCAGAATTGGGGCTATCAATAGCTGCACACAGTGATGGATGCTTGAGCACAGTCTTGTCCCACCACATGGCAGAGGAGAGCAAATGGGGGAGAATAAGTAGGAATTGGGGGTTATGCATACCCAATTTCCTTATTGTAAATTAACCTTTAAGAAAATTTACTCCTCCTCCCTAGGAGACAAGTGGTGAGAAGACAGGGACAATTCAGGTTATGTTCATGGAATATCCAGGTTAAGCTCCCTCCACAGGGAAGGAAATATTATAAATAGGAAGTAAGTGCTCCCCAGCCAGGGTTCTCCAGAGTAACAGAGTCAATAGGATGTGTGTGTAGAAACTAAACACATGTATAAAGAAATTCATTACAAGGAATTGGCTCATGTGATTATGGAAGTGGGCAAGTCCCCAGATCAGCAGGGTGAGCCAGCAAGCAGGAGATCCAGGAAAGCTGATGGCTTCATTTTAATCAAAGTTCAAAGACCTCAGGATTAGGAGAGCCAATTGTGTAGTTTTCATCCGAAGGCAAGCAGATCGAGAACCAGGAAGAGCTTACGCTGTAGTTCAAGTTCAAAGGCAGAAAAAAAACCAGTGTCCTGGTATAAACGATATCAGACAGGAGAAATTGTTTCTTACTCAGGGGGAGGTCAACCTTTTTGTTCTATTAGATCTACAACTGACTGTTTGAGGTCCACCCATATTAGGAAGGGCAAACTGCTTTATTTAGTCTACCCATTTAAGTGTTAATGTCATGCAAAAATTCCTGCAGAAACACCCAGAATGTTTGACCAGACATCTGGTTACTGCACAGTTCAGTTGCATTGACACATACAATTAACCATCACAACACATCCCACTCCAAACGATAACAGCTGTCATATATTGTAATAGTTATTTGATACATGTCTTATTATAATTTAAGCATTATTAGGGGAAAATATCGATTTGATTGGTTGATTACTATATAACCAGCACCAAGCAAAAGAATGGCTTATGTTAGGTCTGCTCAATAGATATTGAGAAATAACTAAATGAATGAAAAACAAATTCACCAGCTCAGATTTCTTGACTGCTATAACCCTACCATGGTATTATATACATTAAGCTGTTACAAACCATATCATTAGATGTTTAAATAATATTATGTTATCATTGTGCATAGAATGTGCAAGAAACTGTGTACATTATACATAAAGTGGTTAGTTTTCCAAAGGTGGATAATAGTAATCACAGAGCAAATCACTCTGATTCAATACTTGCCACAAACCTGAAGGGAAAGAGTGGGTCACAGATATGATCACTTTGTTTTACTTGTAAATTAACACACTCATATCAAGGACATCTTTGGCAGACTTCTGTCCCTAAGATTAAGGGTTCTCTTTTCTGACTTGTCAATATCAAATTGCTGAGACAGCCAGATGAGAAGTGTATTGGTCTTGTTTACGTAGCTGATATCTCTCCATTAGACCTCTAGATATCCAACTGGACAGCTTTTCTGTGACACAGAAAACAGTGACATAGCCGTTGCTTTCCAGGTCCCAATAAATTAAACTCTCTGAATAGTTTATCTGTCTCTACAAATCTGTCTCCTCTACTATAGGACAGAATTCATTAAAGGAGGGACTGCATCTGATTAATCTCTATAGCAGCAGTGCCTTATGTGGAACCCAAGACAGAGAAGTTATTCTCTGTCTTATTCAATTAAACTCTGCTTGAGTGAGTGAGGCATCCATTTTCTCCAGTCTGAAATTGGTGTCTGGAGTTTGGGAATAGTATCCAGAGTTGGAACAGAATTTAGTTTTGTGCAAAACATAGTGGTTTGGCAGGATTATATGTATACCCTGGATTCCTTTCTCCAACAAATAAACTAATTGACATACACATAATTTAAAAGGCCTATTTGATATGACAACTTATTCATCAAGTAACTGATTTTTTATACGCATTTGCTATGCATTGAAAGCTTATTGTTGAGAGATCAAAGATGTTTACAGTTTAGATAAGTAAATAGATAAAAATACGATATAGTTTATTATCAAGAGCTAAGGTCTGGGTAGAGACCATAAACAAAATGCTATTTGGCTAAAATATGTGGCAAAAGTTCCGTAGAATAAATTAGACTATAATTGTTTCTTAAAAGTTGATGCACTTGGATAGATTAAAGGGAGAATAAAAATTCCAAGGTGACTGGAAAACATAAAGAAGGGCAAAGAACCAGGATTCAGAGTACGGCATGAGGAGAAGCTGGCTCAAGATAAAGTATCACACTCACACATCACTCACACTCACACATCAGTCACACACTCTCCCACAGGCAACCACATTCCACCAAGTGTTCTCATAGCTTGTGCTATTCATTATCCTCGTTATTTATGTGATTTTCTTACATTCACACCATTTGAAGAAAAACACCCTTTGACTTACTATTTTAACACTATTTAGAAACAAAGTATTCCGTAAGCTGAAGTTACTAAAACATACTTTTTTGTAAGGCCGAAGAGTGGGAATTATAGCAAAAAGGGAGCATACATGGGTATAGAAAGCTGTCCTAAGTATGAATTCTGAACTAGACACTTACTATATAACCCTGGTTAAGCTTATTAACCTCTCTGAGCTTCAGTTTCCTTACCAGTGTAATGAAGGAAAATTCTGGTATCTATGCATAGAGTTATAGAGACAAAATGAGATAAAAGTTGTGAAAAGTACCACTGGCTATTATCTAGAAATTGTCACTTGATGATTTGTGGCAATTAATATCATTATATTATTTAATAACCAGTATCTCATTGCCTTCTGCTAGTAGGTGCATCCTCAGAAGGCAAATGCTAATTCACACAACTCCAATTCTCTACTTGCCCAGCTGTTTATCCCTTTCCCCACACTTGAGCTCTTTAGGATGTTCAGTCATTCTTCATATAAACCAAAGATGCTTTTTCAAATCCAAAACATGAAAGTAAGTAAACATCAACCTGCAACGAATTACCCAAACTATTTTTTCTTTCAGACTTTAAGTCATAAAAACAACAATGACAAAAGTTATGTGGAATCATAAATTGCATAATATTCTTATCCTGTGCAGCAACGAAGTAGGAAAAAAAGTTTTCTAAAAGATCTAGACTCAAGTGTTGTTAGTTAATTGCTATTGAACTTTGGGTGAAAGTATTCAAATTTAAAAATAATAAGAAAATCAAAGATTAAGGAAGGTTGTTGGATATCTCAATGAAAGGGAATGCAGATATTTAATTTTATTCATTATACTACATGTTTAAAGCAAGAGTACTGTGAAAATACTGTATATATATATATACACACACGTATATATATAATGTACAATGTGTGTTCCAAGGGAACTCTTACATTCTGAATGTTTGTGAACTCTCATAATTTATATGCTGAAATTTAATCACCAATGTAATGTTACTAGGAGGTGGGGCCCTTGGGAGGTGATTAGGTCACTTCACAAAAGGTGGAATCCTTATGAATGGAATTAGTGCCCTTACAAAACAGGCCCTAGAGAGCTGCCTTGTGTCTTCCACCATGTGACGACACACTGAAGAGCCATCTATGAGTCAGAAAGCAGGTCCTCACCAGGCACCAAGTCTGCTGGTAGCTTGATCTTGAACTCCCCAGCCTTCATTCAAACATTGCTATTGTTTACAAAACATCAGTCTATGATATTTTGTTACAGCATCCTGAATGGGGTAAGACAGGTGCATTGACTGCTCTCTATTAGGAAGCTATTGGTGAAATTATTTTACAATTAAGGATCAATTGTAAAATCACTTTAGATTGTGATTGTTATCACAATCACTTTAGATTGTTATTATTTCCAGAATATTCCAAAGGACCACCTGTGGTACAAAAGAATCCAGTACCTCCTTTATATCTTTCCTAGTTCATTAATAGGGTAAAAAACAGGAAGATCTAAGCTCACATTGTATTTGTCCGTAATAATTTTAAAACAAGGCTGTGAAGGAGACCATGCTTTCTGTTTATTCATATCTTATAGAGTAAATCATGGTCCCTCCAGATTCATACGTTGAAGCCCTGACTGTATTTGGAGAGAAACTTTAAGAAGATAATTAAGATGATGAAATAAGGTCATAAGGGTAGGACCCTAATCCAAAAGGACTGGTGTTTTCATAGGAAGAGGAAGAGACACCAGAGCTCTCTCTCGGTGCACACAGAAGAAAGGACTTGTGAGGAAACAGTGAGAAGGCAATTGTCTGCAAGCCAGGGAGAGAAGCCGCACCAGAAAACTGCTCTTCTGACACCTTGTATTTGCATGTCTATCCTCTAGAATTGTGAGAAAGGAAATTCCTGTTTAAGCCACCCAGTTTATGGCATTTTGTTATGGCAGCCCAAGCAGACTAATACATGTACTAAAACATTTCTTAGTATAATTTTAGTTAGTATATTTAATGAATGTCAAATCTGTTTCTGTAATGTCTACTCTGACAGTATACTCTAAAATAATGCACACTTTTATTCCACAAAGTCTAAATATCTTTAAACTGCTAAAAGTTAAAAAACAGTATTTCTGGGAGAAAGTATACAGAATTTGATATGCTTAAGGGTTAATATGCTTTATTAATTTTCATGGGATTACTTCAATTGTGAATCTATCTAATGGTGAATTAAATGTCCATTATCATAATTGCCGTTATGTTATGTTGATTTTAAATTTTGTCTAGAGTCAGTACATGACTAAAACATAGTAGATGTCCTCCTAATTGTAAATGATTATAATTTTAATAACTTCAATTTGACACAACATTATCTTTGCATGGATTCTTTGCATAATATTTATGTTATCTTTTTATGGAGTTTAGGCAATAAATTCCAATGCATTACATGGACCAATTTGCTTTCAGGAATTTTGTCTTTGTCTTTTTAAAGGCAAATGAACTGGCAGCCTTCCTAGTAATGTCCAAGAGACAAATGCCAATCATTCTAATTAGATTTCCCTCATGCTTTTTCAGTATATGCTTTGTCCTGAATAAGACTTAGCCTTTTAAAGAACAGCATTAGAGTCAATGGTTGATATTAGACACATGTGATAATAGAATTATACCATAAGCATAACCTGAACCCGAATCAGACCTTGCACAATGGGATCCTCTTGTCCTAACCCTGAAACTTGCTGAGGTTACTCCGTTTCTAAGTACTCTAAGACTCATTGGATGGGGAATTCTGGAATGAGAAATCCACACTCAATCCTGTTGTCTTTCGTTCTGTATCTCAACTTCATTGTTGTAGGTGCCTCTGGATCCTTCATGTACTTGTATCAAAACATACTGAAAGAACACTTAAATCCCCAAATGAAAATTCACATTATTTTAGATATTTCTAGGGTATAAAATGAAAGTATTATAGATTCTGCCTACTTCATGGAATGTCAATGTTCTGTGTGTTTCTTTCAGGGCAGCCCAATAATGTCAGGAGCTGAAAATGAAGGCGTACTTGCTGTCCTTTAGATAGCCCCATGTTATCCCAATAGTTTCTCTAATGGTTCTCGTCTCTATTCAGATTCAGTTCATGTTTCAACTTCAGGATCTGACAGTTTATTTTTTGGACCTATAAAGACAACAGGAACATGTATTAAAGAGAAGACTTACTATGAAGTCATTCTGTAGGAACCCAGAATAAGGCAGTGGTTGAAGTTCAGTTTAAACCTGTTTCCAGAGAAAATACATGAACAAAGTATAAGTGCATTGGTTTAGGCTGGCAAAAACAAAAATGATTTTTATAAAAGGACAACAACCAGTTCTTTAGCACTGGTCATCTTGGGCTATTTATAGAGAATTCTGGCCTTGAAACTCTGTGTCCTAAAAATAGGGGTGAAAGCTTTACCCTGACCTACTTACTCCCTCATGAGCAGCCCAAATTCACCTGACTTTTTCAGAATTTTCACTTGGCACTGGTACCCTCCAACAAGAGAAGGAACATGAATCTTGCTTTTGGTGTTCAATGTTCAATCAAGGTTGGAAGCAACAGGTAGTGTGAAGGATAAGATACTAGCTGAAAAGAAACCAAGCAAATAAAAGGTGGGGCATGGGGCAGGTTAAGACTGGAAACTATAATAACCTATAAACTTTCCAACCCATTCTTTCCAACTCTTAAGAAAAGGTGCATTAAAAAATGCTTTATAGCAGGGATAAAAAACATTTTTTGTAAAAGGCCAAATGGTAAATATTTTAAGTTTCCTGGGTCATATGCTGTCTATTGCCAACTACTCAACTCTACCATTGCAATGCAAAAGCAGCCATAAATAATGTGTCAGTGAATGAGTGTGGCTATGTTTCAGTACAACTCTTGGAGACTGAAATTTGAATTTCATATAATTTACACATACATGAAATATTCATCTACTTTTGACTTTTTCCCAACCATTAAAATATATTAAAAACAGGGCAGGCATGGTGGCTTACACCTGTAATCCCAGCACTATGGGAAGACAAGGCAGGTGGATCACAAGGTCAAGAGATCGAGAGCATTCTGGCCACATGGTAAAACCCTATCTTTACTAAAAATACAAAAATTAGCTGGGCATGATGGCACGTGCCTGTAGCCCCAGCTACTTGGAAGGTTGAGGCAGAAGAATAGCTTGAATCCAGGAAGTGGAGGTTGCAGTAAGCCGAGATCACGCCACAGCACTCCAGCCTGGCAACAGAGCAAGACTCTGTCTCAAAAAACAAAACAAAACAAAAAACAAAACAACAACAACAACAGCAAATATATTAAAAACAGTTTTGGCTTGCAGACCAAATAAATGGTGGTGGGTAGGATTTGTCCTAGGGCCACAGTTTGCTGACCCTTGTTTATAGACTCATTTGATGCATGTGTAGCATGGCTTCCAGTCTTCTGCTCACTCCACTTGGTTATGGAGGTCTAAATAAGTGCGTAATGCTTTGAGCTTATTGTGTGAGTGGAGAAGAAAGTGGTAGGGGGCCCTTAGATTCTAGCAAGTGGAAGTCTTTGGTCTCCAACCCACAACATGCAGCTGCTCACCTGTACTGCATCATCGCTGAAACTGGAAAAGCTAGCCTCTCTGAGCAGACGAGATAGAAAAAGGCACAATCTCTGGACATATAAAATAGAAAAATGAGTCTCCTCTAGACTAATAAAAATAGAAAAGATGCCTGGGTAGATTCACTGGGCCCCTTCTTCCCATGGTTGACCTTCATGTCAGGACTGCAATTTTATGACAAGCAAGGAAGAAGAACATTTCAGCTCTCACTTAGCTGTGCCACCATACTCAGGAGATCTCCCCCAAAGCTCATAAAAACTGATATGTTCAATTTTTTCTCAAAAAAAAAATTCATTTTATTTCCTAGAGTGAAAGCACCCACCTGCCTAGTGTTTGTGGCATTGGGATAGGGAGGAGGGATGAAAGAATCTATGGATATATGAAAAGACTTGCATTTCTATCCTGTTTAAAATAAACTACATCTCACTCTAAATCTCCACTGAAAATGGAATTCTGGGTTTCAATGAAAGACAGACTACCTTCTCTTCCGGATGCTCTTTTCTTATGTTACTCCAACAAACTTTACAAGTATCCATTAGCAGTTCACCTGCTCACCTTTCCTATCTGTTTACATCTCTTATGGGATGGAAGATTTCCCCATTTCTGTCTTCAATATTTATGGGAAGAGAAGCTTCTTTTTTCCTTTCTTCCCATTTTAGAGAGTGTGAGGCGGAAAGAAGATAAATCCATGGGTTGAATTTGTCATCCTGAACAGAGGAATACAAATTTTTCATAAAAAAGTAATCACAATGATTATAACATAGGTAGATTGGACCACTTTGAAAAACCTTGCTTAAGCTAACCTCTTTCTTTTTGTGTCCCTCTCCCACCTACAGCATAGGGTTAGGATTCAGACAGGGATTCAGACTGTCAAGTAAACCATTCATTAGCTGGGGGAAGTTGAACACTGTTCAAAGTTATATATATATATAT
>NW_012101777.1:34727-35414 GCF_000951045.1 Mandrillus leucophaeus
ACGGCCAATGCGATGTTATTAAGAGACGGGGCTTTTAAGAGGTGATTAGATCATGAGGACTCCCCTCTTGTGAATGGGATTAAGGTCCTTATAAAGAAGGCGAAGGCTTCACGCTCAACTGGCTCTGTCTCTTATACACATCTAGATGTGTATAAGAGACAGACCTTAGACTGATTACTTAAATTCTGTCTCAGTTCTTTTAACTGTAAAATGAGAGTAGTAACAGGATCTACTTTATAGGGTCATTATGGGGATTACATGAGGTAATCACATAAAGCTCTTAGAAAAGGGCCTGGCACAGATTAAGGGCTCAAATTGTTAAATATTATTGTTCTTTATTTAAAATAAAAATACTCTAAGTTTCACACTAACTGTTTATATGAAAACATAGAGGCAGCTTATTAATGAAACATAAATTTAGTCATATTGTTGTTGTTATTTAAATATGTGTTTTAGGCAAGAAGAGAGATCTACTTATCTTCCCTTTCAGGATGACTACACATGTAATTTAGATCTACACAATAGATCCAAGTTCTTTCTAACAATACCTGAAGGGGTTATTTACACTCTGGACAGTAAGATTACAAAAGGGTTAATGGCAAAGAAATTAGTCTCCTCAAAAAAAGTTCTATATTTAGTTATTTGATGGCAAGAAATTTCCATTTTTAATTTAGTTAACTGATATGC
>NW_012101777.1:36631-70297 GCF_000951045.1 Mandrillus leucophaeus
TAACTATCTATCTATATATCTTTTATATATATTTATATTTACATTGTTTCACGTGTCTGTGTGAAGAGAGTCCGCCAAACAGGCTGTGTGTGAGCAACAAGGCTGTTTATTTCACCTGGGTGCACGCGGGCTGAGTCTGAAAAAGGAGTTAGCAAAGGGTGGTGGACTATCATTAGTTCTTACAGGTTTTGGGATAAGCGGTGGAGTTAAGAGCAATGTTTTGGGGGCAGGAAGTGGATCTCACAAAGTACATTCTCAAGGATGGGGAGAATAATAAAGAAACTTCTTAAGGGTGGGGGAGATTACAAAGTACATTGATCAAGTTAGGGTGGGGCAGAAACAAATCACAATGGTGGAATGTCATCAGTTAAGGCTATTTTCACTTCTGTGGATCTTCAGTTGCTACAGGCCATCTGGATGTATATGTGCAGGTCACTGGGGATATGATGGCTTAGCTTGGGCTTAGAGGCCTGGCATACATAATCTTACTTGAGCTTCACAAATGAAGCAAGTAATGTTGATGGTTTTACCCACTTACAGATGGGGAAATTAAATTCTAGCAAGTTTGGCAAGGTTAAATATACTCTTGGTCATCATACCATATTATCAATATCGTATACCATATCATTACACTATACAGTGATATTATCTCATTGGTTTACTGTGAGTATCAAATGGCAAATAAAGGTAGGATGCCTGGCACATAGTGCTCAATAAATATCTTAGTCATTTTTTTTGTAAAAGTTGTTCTACTTTGTCTAATTATTTTTATTTCTTCATTCTCACAATGACCACATTTTCTAAAACAAATTAATCATAGACAGTTGGCAATGTTCACCGTTAATGTTTTAAACTGTGTTTAAGTTTTATTAACACATTTTTTGATGGTAGAGTCATATTACATTTTTGTGTTCTTCTAAGAAAACACAGATAAGACCTGGGCAGAGAGTAAACATTAGAATATTTGTTGATGAACTATTTGATGAAGTATAAAGTTCATGAGACTCCCATCTGTAGTTCTGTAGGTGGTCTGGTGTGCCAATGGATGTGTCTCATATGGCATAAGTTTTCCATATGTGTCCTAATATTAACCTTAAAAACAGGATGTATAAGTATATATGTGTATAAAATATATATTATATAAATATATATACACTTATACATGAGGACATAAATATATATACATTTAATATATATACACATTATATATATGCCCTATATATACACACACATCTATATATATTCATAATGCTAATGTTCTGAAGGAAGATAAATAGTGAGCTTATTTATTATTGTTTTGTACAGTGCTAAGTCCGGTACCAATACGATAGTAAATATTCTGTACCATTAATAACCGTAACAGAAAAAGTGTTCAATCATTTAGTATGTGACTCTAAAAGTAGAAAAGTTATTTTTAAATACTGAGAATTAAGCTTCATAGTTACCACTTGCTGTTTCCCATTCTTCATTCTCTACTTTCCTCTTCCACAAATACCTTCCAAATTCTATTTTCTGCAGTATCATGGGAAGAGAAAGAGAGAGATACTTGCTACTTTTGAAACACTTGCCCTTTTATTGATACCCAGGGTCAACTTTGACAATTGGCTCCATTTTTCCATGCTCACCAAAGAAAAAAATGAATAAATAAGAAATTTTGCACAATTTAAAACTTTACTGAGGACAGTGTAAAAGAAAGTTTAGTAAGGCACAGCACTACGAAACACTGAAACTAAATACCGTCAGAGAGAAAATTAATTAATGCTGATTAATGAATTTCTTTGAATGCCTAATTTTTACATAAAGATCAAAGTCAATTTTCCTTATTCAGCAGAACCAGATTCATCTAATTTCTCACCTTAATTAATGGATCTCCCTAAAAGAAGCCAAAAAAGAAAAGATTGAATGGTAATTAAATGCTAATTTTGTACAGTTAAAATTATTGCAAATTACATGCAAATTGGAAAATATCATCATTAAAGGATCTTTCTCTGTGAAATTCCTAGTGCCATTCTCTGAATTTATTTTACGTTGTATTCTGGGAAGATATTCAAGGCTCTGGGCAAACGGCAGCCTCTCATTTCAGAGACCTGGAGTTGACTTTTGTCAGGGCCAGTAGGAGCCTTGGTTGATAATAGCTTGAATCAAAGCAGCAGTAGCAGGAAAGGAAGGAAGAAAATAGACATACCGATGTTAAGTGGTAGAAATAACCTTTGCTCATCAAATGAAGAAAAAAAAAAAAGCTCTTCTCTAAAATGAAGGTTATGAGAAGTAGGTTCTGTAGATGGAAATAAGTCACCTTGGCTTAAAATTTTTCAAATCAGTAATTAGTACTAGAATCGGGACTAAAAGTGACATGAATTTTGTATTTAAAAAGCTTTAGGCAAGATCTCTACAACTTCCATTTCATGTTGCAGATTTTGGTAATTTGGTAGCTCTTCTAGAAAAGTCTTCATTTTGCCCATTCGTTACTGTTTCCTGTTTTTTTAGAGACGATGAGTAACCAAGTACTGTTTTTGAGCAATAACTGGTTGTTGGTTGCTCTCTGTTTTTCCAGATCCAGTCTCTTTCCTTCATACCCTGCTCTAGGTACCAGGAACCTGACTTCTGTGGACTGCATCACCTGTACTCTCTTGCCCTCTGGTTGGCCAGTGAAGGCACTAGTAGGACCTCGGTGGATAGGAGGAGAACGAAGTCAGAGTTTGTATTTTCCCCAGCTGTTGGTCTGTGTTCAGACAGTGGCTGTGTTTCTCTATTTAAAGCCACAGCTCCTTTTGCAGCAAAGCCTTTCCCACCATTACAGCAACTGTCAGGTTTCAGGAACAACAGCATCTCTTTGCCGATGACCAGGATCCCACCCCCAATTGCAGATGGTAAACACTCCCCAGAATACAGACAGTAAGGCTTCTGGCTTCCGGAGTTAATAATTCTTCTCCTGCCCTAGTTGGTGTTTTTAACTCTCTTCAAAACTCTGTAAATAGTCCCATTATTAAATGGTCTTACTTGTCACTTCTATGTGTCCTGCAAGGACCCTGACTCAAAATGATTCATATTCTTGAAGCGTGGCATCATTAATTTTTCCTTGAAGTAAGTAAAGATAATGAGTTCTGTTTTTTGTAATTCACTTTGTTAACTCTATTGAGGATTCCGTCTATTTTCTTCCCCTCAGATATCCCTCCTCACTTCCATCTCTCCAAGGAGGCTTCTCTACCAAGTATAGTCATATTTGTGCTCCTGCAGTCCTTTCTATATGCTCTAGGCTGGCAGTTAGTCCACCGTATTGTAATTAATCATTTATTTGCTTATCTCTTCTTCTTAAAAGTCCCTCTGCCTTATTTGTCATTGTATTCCCAGACCTTGTATGGTGCCTAGAAAAACTGGTGCTCAGTAAATGCTTAGTGAATGAGTTAGTATCTTGGGGTTGACTGTAGGTATTATGATGCTTTGTAATAGTTGAGTCATCTCATGGTAGTACAGTATAATGGTTATGAACGTGGTCTTTTGGCCAGACTATCAAGCTTGGATTCTGGATCTACCATTTCACCTAGTAAGTGACCTTAAAGATATTTAACCTCAGTGCCACGGTATCTTCATGTCTTAAATGATGATAATAACAGTACTTATTTAATACAGTTGTGTGGATTCAATGAGTTAAAATACATGAAGTGCTTAGGTCTGTGCTTGGCACATAACAAGGCCATATCATATGTTTTTAATTCTTATGTAAGATACTAGTGTGGAGAGAGTTAAGATATCAAATTGATGGTAAGCAAAGAGGACATTTCAGAGCTAATTGCAAGCTAGACATAAATGCATCATCAGAATCTCAATGCCTCCATTACGAGTTTTAAAAATGAATAAAATTGATAATGTGGAATTGTTGGTCAAAAGCCCGGTCTATTGTTAGGCTCTTAGAACACCGCAGAAGACCTTATCTTCTGCTTGGACAGGGCTCACAAGCCACAAGGCAATAGTCGTAAAATGACTTCAGTAGACATTCATTTTCAGACAGCATTGTGTTGTGTTTACTGGTAGAATTTTTACAGGACATGGGATAAATTTATTTCTTTATTTATTTAGTATTTGAGAGACATCTCACTTTGTTTTCCTAAATACAGATGATACTCACTGACCTTCCAGGGACTTCTGAAAATTAAAATAGAAATGTGAACCAGGCTTCTGGATGCTAAGTCCTTCAACTGTAGTTATTTTATTCTGACAATCATCCCTATCAATGGTTAGAAGCAAAATTTCTGAAGTCAGACTTTTAAGGTTTAACTCTCTGCTCCACTTACTCCCCTTAGTCAAGGTACGACCTTAGACTGATTACTTAAATTCTGTCTCAGTTCTTTTAACTGTAAAATGAGAGTAGTAACAGGATCTACTTTATAGGGTCATTATGGGGATTACATGAGGTAATCACATAAAGCTCTTAGAAAAGGGCCTGGCACAGATTAAGGGCTCAAATTGTTAAATATTATTGTTCTTTATTTAAAATAAAAATACTCTAAGTTTCACACTAACTGTTTATATGAAAACATAGAGGCAGCTTATTAATGAAACATAAATTTAGTCATATTGTTGTTGTTATTTAAATATGTGTTTTAGGCAAGAAGAGAGATCTACTTATCTTCCCTTTCAGGATGACTACACATGTAATTTAGATCTACACAATAGATCCAAGTTCTTTCTAACAATACCTGAAGGGGTTATTTACACTCTGGACAGTAAGATTACAAAAGGGTTAATGGCAAAGAAATTAGTCTCCTCAAAAAAAGTTCTATATTTAGTTATTTGATGGCAAGAAATTTCCATTTTTAATTTAGTTAACTGATATGCGTGTGTGTGTGTGTGTGTGTGTGTGTGTGTGTGTGTGTGTAAAACAGCCAAGAGTGCCTTGGATAATGCTATGGATTCAGTTTCTGCTCTTTCATTGAACTATTTCTACATTGCCCTCTAATCCACCATTCAGACTTGTGGATCCCTGTATTAGTCAAGATAATTTCTTGGTTTCATTGTTACAGCTGATAGAATGTTAGTATGGAGTCCTCTATCTGTGAGAGCACAAATTTCAGTCTAAATTGTAGGATTTCACCAGTTGTTCTTCGAGGCTGCTGTGATTCTATAGATTACAAGTATTATTGTGCAAAGCTTGGCCACTTACTAGCCTTGCGTACTTGGGCAAGTGCCTCTCCATCCCTTACCACCACAATAAGTGAAATAATAGTACTTAGATTATAAGGACTGGAAAAATAAGTATTTATAAAATCTTTATAACATTACTCGGCACATAGTAAGTGCTATGGTTTGAATATGTTCTCTCCAAAATTTAAGTATTGATGCTGAACGGCCAATGCGATGTTATTAAGAGACGGGGCTTTTAAGAGGTGATTAGATCATGAGGACTCCCCTCTTGTGAATGGGATTAAGGTCCTTATAAAATAAAATTCCTACAGAATTTCACCCTTTTTGTTTTTCCATCTTCTGGTCTCTTGTTACGGAGATGCAACAAGAAGGCCCTCGCTAAATGCCAAATTCCAGTGCCTTGCTCTTGGACTTCCCCGACTTCCCAACTGTGAGAAATGAATTTCTATTGTTTATAAATTATCCAGTCGGTGGTATTTTGTTGTACCAGCCCAGTGGACAAAGACAGTAAGCCTCATATTAATATCTGTAAATTCAAATGACACAAAACCAAAATAAATAAGACACTTTACAGACCCTAAGCATTTGATGGCAGGAAAGTGACTGTGCATCTTCCAAATTTTGGGGTGATTTTAGGTTCTTTTGATTCATGAGGTACTGAATTGATAGGATTACATTGTAGAAAGATCTGTACTCATTGATTGAAGGGGCATAAAAGTGACCTTAACCTATATTTATAGGAAAGTGGACTCTGAGCTACTTGCATAGCCAAAGTAAACACCTAAGATTTGATGTAAGTGATGTTCTAAAGGAAGTGGTCCTAATATTTTCAGGGCTAAAAGGTCAACACAATGCCAGAGATTGTGAGAAAGGAATCGGAAATAAAACACCTGGAACACCTGGAAAAGTGTTCGGGAAAAGCAATTAGAAGATTCATGTTTGTCTAAGCTCTGGTGCCATGATGCTGAGCAAATCGTTTAACCTCATCGAGTCTCAGTTGCCTCATTTGCAAAACATATGCATTTTAGTACATATTTACATTGTAAGATTGCTGTGAGGATTGCAGGAGTTTTGGAGTTTGTGTATTGTGTTCATTGTAAAATAAGCTAATATATTGTTGCTATTTTCTTATTGTCGATGAGGTTCTCATATTACTATTTTATAGAACCATGATGGTTCATTTTCTCTAATTCTTAGTGTACTGTGATAACCCTAGGGAAAAATTAAACTAAAATATGGAAATTATTATATATTCCCACTGCTACTGAGGAGAATGGAAAGGCCTTGCCTTTTTCTACTGCATCCCCTACCCCATTATTAACTTCTGAAACAAGCAAAAGAAAATATTTAAAAATCAAATTTATAAGCTTAGCTTAAGGAGACAAAAATGTAAGGAAAAATTTAGAGAATATCTTCAAGCTTTTGGTTTTACCTAGTAATAAGTCACAATAATTGACTTAAACTCCTAAAATTTTAGAACTTTTCCTACTGTACATCACTATAATACGTAGGTATAGTTTGTTTAAATTACATAAAAGCATACTTTTGTCTAAAAGCAATCTTTCAATATTCTATCAGTTTAAAAAAATATAGATTAAAAAAGAAATTCCACATCCCTGCTCAATTTTGTAAATTGTAACCAATTTCTGTTGTTAAAGAAATGAAGCCATTTATAATATTTGATTATGGAAAAAGCAATTCTTATGCAAAATTTGAGCGAGGATAGACAAAACATGGCTTGCCAAAAAGAAGGAGAAAACATTCCATCCCCAGGGGGTGGTCCTTGTAAAATATCAACCCTCCTAAAGAACTAACTTTTATTGCAGAAATCTTCAAGCACTGGCCAAACGTTCTTCCACCAGCTTCAAAGGTTTAACGCATTGAATTTGCCTAACAACCTTCTGAAGTTCATTTGTTATTATACCTATGTTATACATGAGGAACCCAAAGCAGGGAGAACTTTAATGACTTGCCCAAGATGCAACAGCTAGTAAATTGTAGAGATGGCAATACGTAGAGTACAAACTCATGTTATAAAAAGTGAGGTCAATTTAAGAAAGAAATTCTCTTTAATTGTATCACAACCTTAAAATATATATGAGAAGCATTTATATATGTGTGTGTATAAATTATATAAGCATTTATATATATATAAATTGTATAGCATATATGTGTGTATATACATATGTATGTATTGCATTTATAAAACTCTGTGTGTGTGTGTTTAATATAAATATCTATGGAACAAAACACTATGATTTAAATTTAACAGATAAAGAAACTTAACATCAATTGAAATTAAATGGCTCATGGTTGCAAGGCAGAAAACTTAAACGTGATTACTTAACCAGAACTGTGGAGAGGTATACTTGGCTGCCAAGTTATAGGGTGAGGGACTAAAAGTAAATGTGTTCAGCCCTTACCTCTTCTAGTTCAATGCTTTCTAACTGAGTTTTGATGTTTGGATGATGGTAGACATACCTTCAGAAGCTCTCAAGTTACCTAACCCAATTTTTGAAAAATTGTTTTCAGTTTGATGATAATAATAAAATATTAGCACAAAAATACCCCAGATCATCTGAATGACCACATTATAATCAAATAATGCTGATACCTCTTGTATATGTGGTTGCCATTTATAATTGCCATCTAGTACAAATCTAATTACTGTGTACCAATTAGAAATAAACAATTGTGAACTTAATATTGAATTGACTATACAGAAAATAGAAATAATGTCATGATGCATTAGAAAAGTGCAATAGGTCAGCAGAGAAAATGGTGGATGATTTGAGCCAATACAAGAGATGTGGTAGTGCAGGCTTGCTGAACTCCGAAAACAAATGCAATAGTCATCAAGACATTTAGACATGGACATCTAATTTTAGCACAGCAACTCAACCCTTCCCTAAGGAGCAGCGTAGCCTAGAGGACAAGTACGTGGACTATGGAACCAGACAGTCTGGCATAAACCCTCAGCTGTATTACTGGAAGTGTGACTTTCAGGAAATTTAATTCACTTCTCCAGATCATTTTTATCATCCAGAAAACAGGGATTATGGGAATCGTTTTGTCCTTACTTCATGGGGTTATTATAAGACTTACATTAATATACATCAAGGACAGAGAAAAATGTCTGCAATATAGCAAACCCTAAGCAAGCTTAAGATGCTATTATTAAAAGCAATTAAATTACACTCATATTTTAAACTGATATATTGAGCTATAATTGACATAGAATAAAATGTACACACAAACAATTTGATAAGGTTTGACATATGAACATGCCCATGAAACCATCATTGAAATTAAAATAATGAACATATCTATCACCCTTAAAAGTTTCTTCATAATTTTTATTATATATCCCTCCTCCTCCTTACTGCTCCATTCCCAGGTAAGCACTACCCTGCATTCTATCTATAAGTCAATGTGCATTTTCTAGGACTTTTAATAAATAAAATTATATAGTATGTACATTTTTCTGGCTTCTGTCACTTAGCATAATTATTTTGGATTATACAGGTTATATGTATCAATAGTTCATTCTGTTTTATTGATAGGCACTTTCCAATTGAATGGATTTACCACAATCTGTTTATCCATTCACTTGTTAACATATGAACCTTTTCCTGTTTTTTGGTTATTACAAATAAAGCTGCTATGAACGCTTACATAAAAGACTTTTCATGGACATGTGCTTTCATTTTTTGAGAGACTACAATAGCTGTATTATATAATAAGCACATGTTTAGCATATTACACAACTAAAAAACTGTTTTCCAAAGTGTTTATATTAGTTCACTTTCTTACCAACTTGTATGAGAGTTTCAGTTCCTCTACATCCTGACCACCTTGATATGACCAGTCTCTTTTGTTTTAACCATCCTAATAAGTACGTACTAATAAATCATTGTGGTTTTAATTTTTATCTTACTAATGATGAATTATGTTCAGCGTCTTTTCATGTATTTAATTGTCATCCATATATCTTCTTTGTTGAAGTGCCTGTTAAAATCATTTGACCATATTTATTTTTTCTTTTTTGTATTTTTATTTGGAGTTTTAGAAGCTTTTAAAAATATATTATGGGGCCGGGCGCAGTGGCTCACGCCTGTAATGCCAGCACTTTGGGAGGCCTAGGTGGGAGATTCACCTGAGGTCAGGAGTTCAAGACCAACCTGACCAACATGGAGAAACCCTGTCTCTACTAAAAATACAAAAAAATTAACTGGGCATATTAGTGCATGCCTGTAATCCCAGCTACTTGGGAGACTGAGGGAGGAGAATTGCTTGAACCAAGGAAGTGGAAGTTGCAGTGAGCCAAGATCATGCCATTGCACTCCAGCCAGGACAACAAGAGCAAATATGTATTATCCAGACTACTACAGAGGACTTAAAAATGGAAGATATGGCATACAACAAACACAAAATAAAGAATAACAAGTGTTATTAGCGCTTGTTACTCTTGAACTCTTGTTATTCTTTGGAGTTGGTTAACTCCAAATTTAACAAAAGCAAATAATACAATACAGCTGTTTGAAAATATCATAGTCATAGAAACTAATAATTTTTAAGGCCACAATTCTCTCATATAACCACATTCTCTTTCTTAGTGCACAGTTCTAATATCAACTCAAGCAAATGCTCTTCTATTTAATGTTTTCTTTTTGTTTATTACATTCCTTTCTCAGGAATTTGACATTAATTGCCAGATGTACCTAGTCACCACACTGATACACTCAGGAATGCATGTAGCTTTCTACTGACTCTGCCTACCATCCTTGATATTTATTTCAGGTGGTCAGTCTTTGTGACCCTGCTTGTTGCTATTGAGGACACAACATGATAAATTAAAGAATTGTTCCAATTTGCTTGAAAGTCTTGACTTTGCTATTTAGTCACCAAATCCAATGAGTTTGGTCAGTTTTTCTCTCCCACGAGGCTCCTGATATTCTACCAAAAAAAAAAAAAAAAAGTCTATAATCCATATTCCTTACCTGCACCAACACACCTTAGCATTCCTGCGTATGCAGTAGATAACTTATACAGCTTAGCCTTTCATTCACTGGGATCAACAGAGAGAGGAAAATTTTGAGCCTGGGTTTTGCAAGCAGATAGAATTTTGGTGAGTTTAGTTTAGTTAAGGGGAATGAAACCTAAGACCAAAGGCAAAGTCACAAAAGTTTGGATCATATTTATAAAATAGCAAGAAATTCACTTGGATTAGAACCTGACTCACACTTTCAGAGTTTCTGAGATGAAATTAGACAGTATCACAGTGAAATCTTAGCTAATAGGCTATGATTTTGTCATTGTGGCTTTTGTATATTTATGGGTTTAACTTGTCTGAAATATAAGGCTGCTAAAACTATTCTTTATGCAGATAGAAGCATAATATCATTATTGTTGGAAAACTTACCTGCTGTGCTTATAAATGCTCTTGTTGACTGCCACTGGGAGGTTCATTATGATAAATTGATTAAGTTTGCGAACTCTTTGGTGCATAAATGAGAATCACTGCTGAATAAAGATATTTTCTACTTTCTTTCATAAAGAAGCTTTTTTTTATTTTTTTATTTTTTTTTGCTTGCACAATGGTAACCCAGTCATTAAAGAGAAGCCTATGACTTCCACAAAGAAAGCCTATTCTTCTTTCTCTTCTCTCAGGTTTGAAAATACCTCCTTCTCTTAGGTAACTTCTCTAAATTAAAAAACAAATTAAAAGATGTCTATAATTATATCAAGTAGATCATATTTCTCAATTAAGCCATTTACAAAATGTTTTTAAAGGAAGTCTGGTTTTCAAAAAAATGATAGTTGAGATCCTTGTCACAGATTTAAATGTATGTCTACAATAAGCGGTAAACTCTAGGGCAATGGGCCTCACCCAGCTAGCCGATATGCTTGGTTTTGTCAATAGAATGTTTAATATGTCTAAATTTCACAAAGGTTTAGGTAATGTCTTCTTAGATAATGGGAGGAACTCGAATTCCTGCATGGCATTAACTGGATGAAGTGAAGCCACATGCTCCATCCTCTCTCCAGCCCTCTTCACACCTTTAAGTTTTGTTCTTGGCTGCTGGAGACATTTGACTTTGTTATCTGATTTCTATACCTGATACTTATGTTGGAATGTTATTGTTTAACATTTTTGGAACTTAAAGCAGTCAAAGTAAGTGCCACATCTCATGTTTTGCAGAAAAGACATTTCAAGCCATAGATAAATCCTTTTGTAGACGTCTCAAAAATCTATAAGGGTCTCTTCCATCCTACTCCCCACACTGCTCTTTATTTGAACCTTCCTCTCAGACTTCTCACAGAGTGGTAAGGAAATATTAGATACAAGATTTCCAAGACTACATATTTGTTTGCTGATTGTATAAAGATGATGAGAGAACGTATGTTTCACTCAATTTCATAATGCTACTGGAGAAAAAAGTTGTCCAATGAAAATCAGTAGATTTTTTTTGCTTTTAATCAAAAAAGAAAAAAATAATAATTTGACTCTTGGAATTATAATTTACTTAAGGGTTACTGAACCCTCTTTATATTCAACTTTCATCAGTAAAATGGAGCTAAGTCCATTTTACTTAGACTTAATATCTGAGTCCTAATGTTGTTGTGAGGCTTCTAGAAAGTCTATTGCAAAAGGTGAGCACAGAAAAGGTGAATAATTGGCACCATGTTATTATAATTGGAGCTAGATATCTGCCTCTAACCTCTAACTTTTATAAACAGAAACAGTTTCCAAGGGCTGAACTTAGACACATTGCAATGTTAAAAAAATGATTTTTAATTACTAACCCCAACCTTACATGAACTCAACCATCTGCTTTCTTTACACCTGTACCCATAAACTCCAGCACAGCTAGAAAAAAAAATCATGTAACTGGCCAGATTTCACTACAAGTTTTGATTGCTGAATTTAAATAGGAGCTGAACGCTATCTAGCAATCCCACCGTCGTTTTCCATTTGGCTTGTTCTTCCATTTTCTGCAGAGATTATTTCATAATTTCTCAGTTTTCAAAATCACCACCCCTGTGTCCTGCTTGCTTACAGCTGATGTTCATGCCTCACGCTTCATTGACAAAAGACAATTAGTGTGCCAGAAACTGCTCATATTCCCATCGATATGTCTACAGGACACACATTTTTTTCTACCTCCCTCTTGTTCCAGTCCCCATCACAGGCTGATTTTGTCATATCATTACCTTGTTCTGCACTCTAAAGAACTCTGATTCTTGAATATTCTCTCTATAATCACATAACCACACTCCCTCTCATCTAGATGTTACTTTTTTACATACAAGTACACATCGTTCATTTTAAACGACTTCTTTTGTGACGTTATATTCCCTTTCAGCTACTGATCCATCCTCTTGTCTCACCCCATTCCAAATTACACTTCTGTGAAGAATTATTTCCACATGCTGTGATGTGGTTTGGCTGTGTCTCCAACCAAATATCATCTTGAATTGTAGTTCATATAATCCTCACATGTTGTGGGAGGCACCTGGTGGGAGGTAATTGAATCATGGTGGCAGTTACCTCCGTGCTATTCTGGTGGTAGTGAGTTCTCATGAGACCTGAGGGTTTCATAAGGGGCTTTTCCCCACCTTCTCTCATTCTTCTCCTTCCTGCCATCCTGTCAAGAAGGATGTGTTTGCTTCCCCCTGCCATGATTATAAGTTGCCTAAAGCCTCACTAGACATGCTGATCTGTGAGTCGATTAAACATCTTTCCTTTATAAATTATCCAGTCTTGGCTATATCTTTATTAGCAGCATGAGAATGGACTAATACATGCCATGTTCACTCCTAATATCCCATTCATTCAACTCATTCCAGTTTGGTGCCCACTCCCTCCATTGGAATAGTTTTGTCAACCCAACCAAAGATTTCCATGTGGCCTAATTAAAAAGATAATTATATATCTGTTTCTAAATGTAATATGCATATGAATCACCTGGGAATATTTTTAAAATGGAGGTTCAGAGTCAGTCAGTAGACGTGAAGTGGTACCCAAGATTCTGCATTGCTAACAATGTCCCAGCTGTTCATCTGTGTTCCAATATTTGAGCAGCAAGTACAAGACCTCGTGTTTTTTGTTGTTGTTGTTGTTTGTCTTTTGGAGTTTTTTGTTTGTTTGTTTGTTTGTTTTTCCTGGTTCCTTTTCCTCAAATATTTTTCTTCTTTGTATTTTGCATGTGAGAGCTTTCGTATCTTTCAGGTCTTATTTAAAAATTGGCCTCCTCAAAAAGCCCGTTTCAGACAATCCATCTAGAATGGATACTTGATATATTTTTCTGATAGCATTCTATTTTTTTCATTATACTCTTTTTGTTTGTTTTCTTGTTTTTCGTTGACTTCCCCACTAGACTGTAAGCTCCAGGGAATGAGGACCACTCCTTAATTATTCACCACTCTAGCATAAAGTTAGGCATGTGATGGGAGCTTAGTAAATACTGATATATGAATATCCGTATAGGCAATACTACAAGCTTATGCTCCTTGAGTTCAAATTGAAGGTTGGAAACCTTGAAAAGTACGTTTGCTGATCTTGGGGATTTTTTTCACCTGAACTCATTACTATGCTAGATTTCCCACTCCGGTAAATTTCAAACATTTACCTCCCATAACTTTCCTGTTTCATTTCCAACTTGGTGATGCTTTAAAGTCAAAGGAAAGGTAACCCCCAACCCTTCCTGGAGGACTTCTCAACTAATACAGCCCAGTGGCTTCTTCTCACTCGAACTGTCGTACTGTTTCTACCACTCGTGGGAGTTCAGCATATAATACCTCAAATAGGCCAGTGTTTTCCTTGTATTAGGAAACGAAGAGGATTAGATTGGTGGAAAAGTAATTGTGAATTTTACCACTACTTTAAAAAACTATTAGGTTGGTGCAAAAGTAATTGCAATGCAATTTGGTTGGTGCAAAAGTAATTGCACCAACCTAATTATCATTAAAAGTAGTAGCAAAAATCCCAATTACTTTTGCACCAACCTGGTCCTCTTCTTCCTTAAATGAATAGTAATTTCCTGAAGTTCAAGGACAATATCATAATAATGGTGATAATTTACTAAAAACCAACCACCTGCCAATGTTTTACGTAAAGAGCTTGAAATCCTCAGAATATTTTTTATTGTAACCTATTGTGCTGATTTTAAAAACAAAGAAAATGTGGTTCAAGATATTAATTCTCCAAGGTCACCTTTCAAAAAGTGGGAGACTGTGAGTGCAAAACCAGTGCTCCTTCCACCATGATGCCTGTTCCAATTAACCCAGGCCATCTTTCTCCTACATAGAGATCTGCAGGATCTAGCATGACTTCCTCACACTATAAAGGTTCCGTGACTTAGCCAAAATCCTGCCTCATATCCCTTCTGGAGCATGAACCAGAAGGAAACTAAAATAACTAGAAACTCCCTGGTCCGGGCGCTGTGGCTCAAGCCGGTAATCCCAGCACTTTGGGAGACCGAGGCAGGCGGATCACAAGGTCAGGGGTTTGAGACCAGCCTGACCAACATGGTGAAACCCCGTCTCTACTAAAATACAAAACAATTAGCCAGACGTGGTGGCGGGTGCCTGTAATCCCAGCTACTCAGGAGGCTAAGGCAGGAGAATCGCCTGAACCTGGGAGGCAGAGGTTGCAGTAAGCCAGGATGGTGCCACTGCACTCCAGCCTGGGGGACAGAGCAAGACTCCATCTCAAAAAAAGAAATAAAAGAAAAAGAGAGAAGGAAAGAAACTCCCATGGCCCATTTCTTTCTCCCAGAGGTATCTATGCTAAACAGTCTGTGCCATCAAGAACCCACTGATACTCTTACATTGTCATTTATGTAATCCCACATCTTAGGCAGTGAGAGGAAACTTATGAAATCTTTTTTTGAAAAACAATGTGGTAAAAGTTTTCTCATTTTTATGGCAATATTTGGAGAATATTTATCTTGTTTGATAGATAGTTAAATCTTAGAGGAATTTAGGAATAAATACACAATAATCATTTTCTCGCTTAGAATTTCACAAATTTTGCCTCTGGGAATAAAAAGAAACACTCTTGAAATAAGGGTCATAATGAGAAAAAATGTATTTCTTCTCAGAGCAGGGAATCAATGTAGTCCCCAAAGTGGAAAGGGAGGTGTAAACAGGGCTCCCTGTGCTTTCTAATCCCTTCTGAGTATTGTAAGGTTTTATTTAGTGGAGCAGCCAAACCCTCAAACTTTTCAGTAAACTTTGAAATTAAGCACACATTTGGGAAGTATGTTCTACCTAGCCATAAAAAAGAAACCACGGCTGTCTTAAAAGTCGGCATACTCTAGAAAAGACATGGGAATTACCTGCTAAAATCATACAGAACTGAAAAACAAAAAATAAAAAATAAATAAATTCATGAAAACCTCAAAGTGATAAATCAGAACCCAGACAAGTCCCTAAGCAGGAAGCTGTCTTAACAACTAGAATTAAAGAGACATCAATTCCTGGTAAACGGGTCTTCACTCCCAGAGCAGATACAGATAGCTCAGAGAGGGCCTTCAGAAGAAACCACCAAATAGATTCATGCTTCTTTCAGAGGCTGTCTTTGCTTTATAGGAGCAATTTGCCCTGACATAAATAACTCCAGGATTAATACTCAAGGGATTTTCATGGGTATATCTGTTTTGTTTTGTGTTCTGTTTATTTTTCCCTGTTTTTGAATTCACCCTGCCAATTTCCTTTGTCTAAAAAGACTCATAAAATGAAGCTGTGTTCTTTAACATTGTTGACCAACACTATTGGGGCCCAGATAGCAAAGGTAGCTTGTCCCGCAGTTAGACACTCTTACGGGGTGAGAAGAGAGGACAATTGTCTAGAGACTCCTTCATTAAATAGTAGAATATATAAAAAATATTTTTTTAAAAAATTGAATATGCTCAATAACTTAGCAAATCCTTTGTGTTTGTGTTCCATGTGACAGTTCTAAAGTTTTCATGTAAACACTCTGAAGGTCTCAATGTTTGTTTCTAGTTTTAATTTTTATTCTCCCATGCCTCTGACCAGATTTGTTCCTTTTTCATATCCTTTCCCTTTTCCTGTTCAGTCTTTTTCCAGAACCAATGTCAAAAAGGCAGCAGCAGTGCATAGAAAAGTAACACAGTGATTAATCCAGAAATGAAACAGTTTTCCTTTAACAAATTTCTACTTATATTACTAAAAAGAGGAAATGTCAAAAACATATTTTGAATCAGTTGATGACTGTTTTAATTGGAAATTATTTTCTTATTCATTTGGGCCATTATTGTAGAGTATTGAAAGATCCCAGGATAGGGCCAAGGAGGTAAAGAGAAAGGTGGAGGATGGGAGAGAGAAAGAAATGTGGACAACTGAGGGGGTAATTGTTTGATTATCGTACTATATCCGTGAGTGGCAGGAATCTTGAATATCTGTTCACCTTTTTTCCTTATCCTGACACCATCATGTAGGTGTATCCTCCTGCGCTCTCATCACTCCTGCCTGGCATCCCATCTAGAATGCCTCAGGCCAGCTTTTCCAATTCACATAGGTGTGATCTTCCTGATTAAGATGTGACTAACCCTAGTCTTTGTTTGTAGAAACAAAGTACTGATCTGTAATTTGCCAAGATGTTCGCCAGATACTTGGGAAATAAATGAAGAAATAATGTTTGCAACATGAAGATTAGTCGACTGACTAAATAATCAAGTGAGTTCTTGGTCAACACAACACTAGTTAACTTAGGAAAATAGCCAATGAGAGCATTGCATTTCTCACTGCATCTTTAAGTGTTAAACTTCACAAATGTTCTATATCCTTTTGGACTAAATGGACACATGAAACACCTCTAAATAAGAATTCTGGCTGTGAAGAAGCAATAATGATCACTTACTTTAACTGACTAAATTCTGAGCTTAAAAATGTGTTCCATAGGCAGCTATAGTTTGAAAAACAAATAGTTGATGCTGATTTAATATCAAGCTTTGGCGATTTGACTTGCTTCTGCTTTGATAAATATTGAGAAACTCAAGACTTAAAGAATCAGTGTCTTCTACTTGTGCTCAAAGTAGTATTAAGTCAAGTCTTAAAATTAACCTATCTTTGAATAAGTCAAAAGGACTGGACTCTATCTTTTTTTCATAAATGCTATTTCCTGTGACAGCTCAAGTCCCCACTTTTTACTGTTATTAATTTTCCAATCATTTTGAATAATAACTTCCAATCATTTTGGAATTGTAAAGTATTTAATTGATATATTTTAATTTCTTTAACACAGTTCTTTGAATATTGTGCCTATAAAAGTGTCAGAGGCGTTTGAACCAGAGTGACTCCATTTTGAGTGAGGGCTTGAAAATGAGGGACTTGGGACTTGCTGGACTGCATACCCAGAAAGTTTGGCATTTCTCACCTCTAGGTGCTTTAAGTTAAGGAAACAAATTAATAATGTTTACTAAACAGACCCAGACTTGGGAGTGTCCAGGTATCCTGATATCTGGAGAACAAAGGCATTCCTAATTTTGCTTTAAAGATAATAATATCAATTCTTGCAAAATACAGTAACTGAGAAAATTAATCCTTTATCACAAACCCTTGTAGCAGAGCACATCTCCCCAAGATCTCTTTTTATCATATATATGTGTATGTTTGTATATATATGTGTGTGTGTTTGTATATATACATATACGTAGATATATGTGTGTGTGTGTATGTGTGTGTGTGTGTGTGTGTGTATACGCATTGTACCTAGGGTGGATATGTTCTTCCTCTTAATTTCTAGAACGTCCTACTCTATAGAGTAGCTGTACTTTCACCACTTTACTTTCTTAATAACTTTACTTTTGCTTTGCACTGTGGACTTGCTCTGAATTCTTTCTTGAGCAAGATCCAATAACCCACTCTTGGGGTCTGGATTGGGACCCTTTTCTGCAACGAAAGCTTTGAGGGTTGACAGGAGATCAAGAGAGAAGTGTAACATCTCAAAGTCATCTTAGTCATCATGTTCAGATCTTAATTAATGTGCAAAATATCTAAGAAACCAGAGAACATTAACTCATTAGGAAAATACTATAAAAAACAATTCCTCCTTCTGGAGAGAAATACATGAAGCTCAAGTAGTTTGATTTTATAATGCCTTAGAGAGTTAGGTAATTACTTACAAATGAGCATCAGAAATTCGAAATCAAGCTTTTGGAGTATAGGCTTAACTTATCTAACCGGGTCGCTTGATCATGACTTTTCATGTCTGAAGATCTTGGGTCTGGAATACTACACATGTCAGCAAAGCAAGAGAAAGTGCCCATGTACCTCTAGCAGGGGTTCAGCCCTTCGCAGAGTTCTGCATCTATAAGAAGGTCACATCACAGCTGGAGAGGCAGAATCAGCACAGTTTTTCACAGGAATGACTAATGTCTTTTAAGAAGGGGTCCTGCCTCACTGAAATTAGCAGGCAGTCATCGTTCATATTTGATACTTTCTTTTTTTTTTAAGTATGATAAGACAAATAACTACCACAAGTCCAGCCATAAAGAAGCAGAGTGGTGGATAGTCGAGCTTTTGAATAATGAGTTGATTGCTTCCTACTTCCAGCCTGACCAAACCACAGAACAAAAAGCTAATAATAAATAATATAGTATAGCCAGCATCATTAATTACAATATAGATATCAACTGAAGTCACCTTATCTTTTGGATTGCAAATAAAATTAGACTGAGTTCCTTACCTTGTATTTTGGGGAGAGTCTAATGGCTTCTCAAAGATTTTTGTGCCTTTGTCATGGAGGCATATATATGTGTAGTTTTCTGTTTAGTCAGGGTTCTCCAGAGAGACAGAACCAACAGGAGATAAGTAAATAGACAGATAGAGTGATAGATACATGAGAGGGAATTTATTAGAGGAATTGGCTTAACACAGTTATGGAGACTGAGAAGCCCCAGCATAGGCCACCTGCGCGCTAGAGGAGACCCTGGGATGCTGGTCGCATGGTTCAGTCCAAGTCTGAAAGCCTCAGAACAAGAGAAGTCAATGGTGTATTTCTCAGTTTGAGGCCAAACACCTGAGAACCTGGGGGACTGCTGGTGTGAAGTCCTAGAGTTCAAAGGTCAGAGAGCTTGGAGTTCAAATATCCAAGACCAGGAGCAAAAGAATGCCTCAGTGCCAGGAGAGAGAGAGAAAATTTTTGTTTTGTCTCTTATTTGTTCTCTTTTTTGTTCTATCTGGACCCTCAGTGGATTGGATGGTGCCTGCCCACACTGAGGGCAGCTCCTCCCCATTCAGCCTGCTAACTCACACACCAGTGTCCTCTGGAAACACTCACAGACACACCCAGAAGTAATACTTTACCAGTTCTTTAGGTATTCCTTAGTCCATCCAAGCTGACAACTAAAATTAACCATCATCTCATCTCTACCTAAAATTCCAATATCAATGAAAATCTTGAAAGAGTCTAGCACAGAAGCAAGAGGAAGGAACATGGTTGGCCTATCCAAGGAACCAACAGGAGGCCACTGAGGCTGGAGAGAAGTGGCCAAGGAAGAGAAAGAATTCAGACAGATGGAGACATCAACATCATGCTGAGTTGGAATTTTGGATTGGAAAAACAGTGAATATTGTCTGTGGGACAGAGACTTCTGAGAACACCGGAGACTATAGGAATCTGACTTTTTCTGATAGCCACATTTTGATAACTAGAATGACTCCAGAGTGCCACACTGTTTTCTCTCTTCAGCATTCTGCATGCTCCTTTTGTCTCCTCAGTCCTCTGTGGTGAGGCCCATTCAGGCTTTGGAGTAGGCGCTTGCAGTGCAGAAGGCTGGCCAGTCTTCATTTGGTTCACCATTGTTAGCCTCAACTGATCTGTGTAATTTTGCATCGGTCTTAAATACCTGAAAATGCTTTGGGGTATTCGGCTCAAGGGCAAAACAAAAAGGTATCTTTTAGCATTATTTCAACTAATAGGTCTCTGCATATCTGTGTCTTTTGTAAACAGTGTTTTGTTTGTTTGTTTTGTTTTGTTTCTTGCTAGAAATGGTTGTTTACATTTGCTGTAGAGATACTGGGTCTGTGTATCAGTATCTCAATGAGCCAGGAGTGAAGCTATCAAAAATGAGTGGCTTTATCTGAACCAAGGTTTGGTTCCAACCTCTCTCTGAGACTGAGTAGCAAACAGTTATCACTTCAGAAAGACTTTTTAAAAATATGAACAGAAAATGTACATTATTTTCACTTTGTACTTCCAACTTTTTAAAGTTGTTTTTTAAGATTCTTAAAAGGACTGCTATGAAAGCTTTTTTTAAGCTTGAACAATTCAAGGTACTCATGGGTACCTTTGTGAAATTATTGTTCTTCATGCTGAAATCGAAAATCATATGAATTTTGTTTTGCTTTTCTGCCATAAAGGATGTGTTATAGTCTAGGAGGTATCAAAAAAGCAGCTGGAAGACAGTCAAGGTGAGTTTTATCAAAGATGGTAGGAACAGAGAAACCAGGTGCATTAGCAAGGTGAGCAACCATCAGGGAAGTTCCAAAGAACAGGCAGAAGGGGAAGGTACCTACTTAGGCTGATAGTTGAAAAGTGGTTAGGAAAGGGGTACAAAGGATGATAGAACATAGGCAGAAATCCTACTAGGAAATTTGGCTACATGGACAAGAATGTAATCGGAGAGCCTAAAGTTAGCACATAGGCTGCTTTCTCTTAAAAACAATGAAGAGACAAATACAAACTTTAATACCAGAGGAATCTGAGCTAATAAATAGACAAGATCAAGGTAGGAATTCTGGCACTGTAAGAAGATAAACCTGTTACTTGAATGTATTGAAACACTGTATGCCTGGCATTGTGCTAAGTGCTATGAATAGAACTATGAAGAAGATGAAGTTTCTTTTGTTTGAGCTCTTGGATTGAATTGGAAAACATATTTGTTTAAAAAATATTTATTTAATGGATGGTTGCATACAAAAAGACATATTCGTTATAAAAAGTGATAATGTTATGGTAAAAATATGCCCTGGGTCATTATGGGACTGTTTATAAAGAAAAAATTGTCTTTGCCAAGGGAAATTGAAAAAGTCTTCCTGGTAAATATTGAAGTCTTGTATCCAAAGTCACAAACCAATTTAAAACGTGTAAGCTATTCTCCAGTCTGTCAAAATTAGCAACCACTGAGTGGAGTTGTTTAAGCCAGTATGTATGGCTTGGGAAAAAAATAACCTTTTATGGTAAAAAGAGCACAAATTATTACACCAGGTAAACACTGAGAGAGTTACAACATCTCTTAGACTCAGAGGTTTGTGTATTTGTAAATCACATACAGTTCCACTGCATTCAGCAAATGGCATTATCCATCTTCCAAATTGTTAGAAAATTGGTATTGGCTTTTCATCCTGTTATGGTATGTTGATAATATATTTACGTGTGTAGATATAGATTTAGGAAAAAATTGAGCTCAAATTTAAAACTGTACTTTCTGAGAATATAGTAATAGGACTGCTGTGTAATTATAATAGTTACCATCCTAGGAGCGGCAAAGAAGGCTCTTAACTTTGTGTGTGTGTGTGTGTGTGTGTGTGTGTGTGTGTATAACTTTCTCCCTCTCTCTCTATATATGTGGTATGTATGGTAGGTTAAAACTTTGGACTTTACAGAAGGCTCTTTACAAATCAATGTGAATATTATTTTTATTACTATAATAGCCAAACGTTAATGTCTAGTCAAAAGTTTTTATAGGAAAGCTAAATGCAAAGAAAAAAAAACCTAGTCAACTTGTTTCTAAATAAAAAAACTATACTGCTTAGCACTATAATCATTTCTATTTTATGTAATACTTTTCAAATAAATATAGTAATGTCCTAATAAGGAATAATTAAGAAATATTAGAAAATCCTGTCCTCTGAAAATAAACATTTTCTGGATTAAATGGCTCCAGTGAAAGAAATACAGGTACTTTCCAGGTAGAATATAGGGTTAGTTATGTGAATCTGCTCCGTATGCCTCACATGTTCCTCAGAAATAAAACAAAGCCAAAACACAGAATTTTGGGTTCTGTTGGTAACTCTATGACACCCAGTTACTCATACGTAATAAAGGGAGGCTTCTCATTATGGAGATAAATGTAAGCTATTGAGAAAGACATTTTAATTATTCCAGAGATATTTATTGAGCCTCTATGACATACCAGACAATTTGGCATGTCACAGAGACACAATGGTGAGAATGTCAGATTGTATATTCCTAAACTAGCTCCCACTACATGCTCTTGTTAAAATGTAACTTTCACATTCTTCTCAGAGAGAGGTGGGGCCCATGTTTTCTCTCTTTGATTCTGAAGTGTGTGACTATGGTGGAAGTGAGGCTATATAACTTGTGTGGTTAGATTATAGAAGGTGGCAGGGCTTTTGCCTAAATCTCTCAGAAAGCTTGTTATTGGAATCAAGTAACCCCATGGAGAGGCTCACATGGAGTGGAAGTGACAGCTATCCCCCATTTGCCAGCCACATGCATGAGTCATTTTAAGCTGGATCCTTGAGTCTAGCTCAAGTCAAGCCATCCCAACTCATAAAACATGAAGCATAAGTAAACTTTTCACATTGAGACTACCTATATTGTAGATTTGTGAGCAAAATAAGTAATTATTGTTGTATTAAGACTCTATGTTTGCGATGATTTTGTAACACAGCTAACTTGTACATTTAAAAAATGAGCCAGATTTGATTCCTACTAAAGCTTACAGTGAATGGTGAGTGAAATTAAATGTGCAATTATGATATAATATGGAAAATGTCCTAATAACAAAAGCATCTTAACGTGTGGGTATATTTGGGGAATGTATTATAGTGTTCAATAAAATAGCCTCCTTGAAGAAGTAACAGCTAAGGTGACTGAGCAACAACTGAGATGAATGAGAAAATAAGGCTACGTATTTTAGAAATGGAAAGACAGTATATCTAATATGTTAGGTATTACTTGACTCATAGTCGGCGTGGTAATGAGAGTAGGAAGCATGGGAGGAAAGAGAATAGGGAGAGACAAAATATAAAAAATGAAATCAGGTCAAGAAGTTTGGACTTTATCCTAAAAGAGATGGTGATCTAATGCATTTTTTTAATTAGCTAAGGACTCAGTCAGGTTTTCAGTTTAAAATGTTGAGAACTGAAGGGAGACAAAACTAGAGATGGACAGATAATTTAGGTAGTAACAATAATCTAACTCTTTTCTATCTGCAGCGTTTCTCCTCTTGGTTAATGGCAACTCCATCCCTATAGATGCTCAGATCAATAACCTTGGAATCAACTCTGACACTCGTTACAGCCTCTACCTAATCTATTAATATTTGCCAATTCTGCCTTAAAGGCTAATAACCTTTAATAACCTTTAAAATATATCTGCAATGTAATGATTTTTTTACCATCTGCATTGCTACCAGTCTGGCCCAAACCATTGCATCCCACATGAATTACTGCAAAAGCTTTCTTTTTTTGTTGTTTTTTTGTTTGTTTGTTTGTTTGTTTTTCAAGAAATAAATGCTATTTAATGCTTTAGTTTTCTCTACAGAGATGTCACAGATTAAAGTAAACAGAAGTTGCTGGTCACCTGTTACCTCCCAAAAGTGTATGTCCAGAGAGAGGTCACTGGCCTTCACTGATACATTTATTCATGCTTTCCCTTCCTGTGTTCCAGAGAAATATTTCAAATCACTATTTCTGATGTTCCAATCAGGTGGCAGTAGCGTCTTCAGAGATCAGTGACATTTATTATGAATACTTCCTATATTCCAGGCATCATGTATTTCACATGCATTTTTTTATTTAAAAAGATGTACTTGCTTATACTTTTGCCCCACCTGCTACATGGTCTATTCTCAACACTACAGTCTAAGTAAATTTTCAAAAGCCAATATCAGATCAGCTCACTGCTCTGCTCAACTACATACAGTGTTGCTCATTCTATGTAGGGTAAAGGCCACAGTCAATGACCTAAGAGGCTGCCCATAATATGTCCCCCTGTTTTCTCTCTAACTCTGTCTTCAATTGTTTTCCCTGTTAATCATTCTGTGTAAGTTTCACTGGGACGTAAAAATGCAATGGGGGCACTCTAGCCTTGGAATTTGGTTTGAGCTGTTGTTTCAGCCTAGCAGGCCTTCCCACAGACATCTGTGTGGCTCCCTTCCTCAGTTTCTTTAAGTGTTTGATCAAATCTCACCTATTAAAACTTCACTCAGCAGCTCCCTCATTTACCATCTTTTAAACTCTTTTACTGGGCTCTACTATTTTTATTTTTCTCAAAGCATGTATCACTGTATAGAATTGTATAATTCTATAAAATACATCTGTATAAAATACATCTGTATAAAATCACTGTATAAAATACATAAATACATAATTTATGTATTTTGCCTACTGTTCATTTTCTGTGTTCACTTCTATCTGCCTCAATTCCTGATAAAACGTAAGGAGGAATAATGGCAGCTGGAATCATTTGGTCACTGATGTGACAAGTTACCTTGAAAAGTACCTGGCTCAGAGCAGAAATTCAAGTATTTGTTGAATCAATGAATTAATGAATTAGTAAATGGTAATAGAGATGGAGGAGCTCCTCCTATGCTTTTTAAAATATCTTTTATAATTTAACATAATTTTTGACTTACCATTTTCTCTCCTGAAATTCTACTGCTGCATTATTTGCATTCTTTTTTCCTTCTCCTTACTGTCACTTTCATTGGAATTTAATCAACTATCAAAGCCATTTTGGCTTTTTGGCCAGACCAAATGCTAGCTAGAGCATCTCAAATATTAATACTCGTACCATCCTAGTAAGCAAAATAGGAGAGGCCTACACAAGGCATCAAAAATTTAAGTGGCTTATTCAAGGTCACTTTTTCAATCACCATAGGGAATAACCAGCACTTTAAAGGTCAGAATTTAAATTAAATGTATTTCAAGGAATGTATAGGATGATGAAGAGTACACTGGATAACGTTAAATAAAAACAAGTGTTGGATTAGATAAACACTCCCTACATAAATGATAAAATGGTTCTCTCCACTGTTACACCACAGCTCTATTTGGCTCCAAACATCCTAGGTCTGATTTCCGTTCTAGACTGTCTTACTTGAATCTCTCTGATACCTCACACTAAAGGAGAACTTTCTCAGCCACCCCACAGAATGAATGACAGTTCATTGTCATCTCATATTTTACATAATACCTTCTTTTTCATTACTGTTGAGTGTGTATTATGTATGCGTTATACATGTGCTAGGCTCTAAGAATGTAATAAGAAATAAAAGACAGATGATTTATTTGCTCATGGAAGTTCTAGTCTATGTCTTCCAATAATTAATGTAAGCAACTGCAGTGAATTAGAATTCAGTTACTACATCTACCAGTTATTACAGCTGTGCTTTGCAGATACCAATATCTTGATCCTCTGCCTCTTACCCTCATATGCTGAATATACTAGAAATAAGGAGATAAATAAGTACAGTCTTTACTGAGCAATTGTTCTGGGCATTGTTCTTAGTGTTGGAATCAACCATAAACAAGATATATGTAGTTACTGCCCTCATGGGTATTCCTATCTGATTGAAGTAGATAATATTCTGTCTTAAGCTTGAATCAGTGAAGCAAACTTTCACACAAGTTTTATAAGCTTTGATGATTAAATATTTTATCTATCTTTCTTCATTTTCACCACCTACAGGTGCCAGGAAAACTACCAAGGCTGGGGAGCAGTAATTAAAAAACTAAGTGTGAGGTCTTCATTGGGGTTTCCCTGCTTTCCTGATATTGATGGTTTTTCTACACATCCAATTTCTTCTGGTTCTGAATATCATCAATCATCCCAGAATTTTCACTATCTATTAAATCTGGTGTGTACTCTTAATGCCCAGCCTCTATGAGTAAAAAATCCTAGGATTTATAGATGGTATATACCAGAGAGAGAAACATCCAAGTCTGTATCATGAGAGCCACAAAAGTAAAATATTGTAGGATGGGTATTCCAAGGTAAATAGCAAAGGCGAAAAAGAAAAGGAGTCATTTTAAAAACAAAAAGTCCTTCAAGGTTAAAACACACTGAGATCATATTCCGCTTCAAACTAGAACAGTGTTGCACAATTTGAGTAATATATTGACACCTTTTAAAGAACAACAATACCTTCCTCCCCCAATTCCTATCCTGTGGGTAACTTTAGTCATTGTATTAGGTTTGTCAAAAACATTAAAGCATTGATACATTCCTTATGCTCATAGGCATTACATAACCATATAATTAAAATGACAAATTCGATACAAACAGGTCTTAAAACCAATAAAATGAAAACATTAATATGGAAGTACTGTTGTTTCTAGCCAAGAGGAAGTAATAGGGAAAGCATTTAGTCACCCATCTGAACCTGTCTCAAGACACTGGAAATCAGACAATGAAAGAGAGATCTCAGAGCAACGGGAAACAAACACGATCAATTTTGCAACTGCCCAGTCTTGCCACATGCAGAAAGTTTGCAGGCTGCAATGTGGGGAGGGAGAACCTAAGCAGATCCTAGCCATCTCTCTGAGTTGACCAGACAGAGTTGGGATTCTGAGTGAGCCAGAGTGGGCAGGCGTTTGTAGGAAAAGGAAAAGAGAGCAAAAAGCTAGCAGAGAAAGAACTCTAGAGATCTGGAGACAGTCCACCATCAGCATTTAGATGTATCCTGATAAACACAAGCATGTGAGAAAATGATCCAAGACTGGGGAAGAGAACCATCCAAAAGATTAGAGCAAAAATCTCTAGAACATGCACTAATAGTCCCTGTTTCTATCAGCTAGAGTGAGAGATGGCATAATTCACAGGCCATCAGAGAACATGTGAAACAGGCTTTTGCTACACTTTGTTCCAGTCCAGTGCAAATAGTTTACAAGCAAGATACACAGGGATCAAACTGTTTCCAAGTTACTTAACTATGGTCCAGAACAAACTCAAAAACATTTCTAGTGATACAAATGTATCTTACACCCAATAAGTAAAAATTGCAAGGTCTCGCATCTCATCAAAAATTTTCAGGTATGCAAATAAGCAGAAAAATAGAACAAAATGAAGAAAAATTATTAAAACAATCCAGAAAGCAAACAAATGATAGAATATTTTCATCCACAAGCAAAACCAGAATGGCACTTCTTTGTCAAATTAAAAACACCTGAAGGCCTGGAATTACATTTTGTATTTAATTTATAAATCTCAAAGGGAGAGACACCTGTAGTATACTTGACCCATCACTGAGGGTAACATGAATGCTAATTTATTAATAACCTGCATGTATGATATAATAATAATTTTTTAAAAAATTGACCTCCCATTTTACAAAATACTTTTATATATGTTACTTTATTTGTTCATAATATAAAACTAGAGAATAGAGTCATCTACATAGAATCTGATGCTAAGAGAGGTTAAATAACTTACTTAAGATTATAGAGTTTCACTTAAATACTCTGGTTTTCTTAGTCCTTTACATACATTATAGTGCTTTTTTGTTTTATTCTGTAATGAAAGGTCAACTAAAAGAGAAGAGTTTATGCTAAATAATGTAGCTTTATAAATTCAATGTGGTATAAATTTAATATGACATAAACATTAAAATTTAGAGTTGTCATTTTTGTATGGATTATAATTCTAATATCTTGATTACTGTCTGTTATGCTATGACTTTATGTTCCCATTAACAAATATTTTAAACAATGTTGATTTGTGTTAGGTGTTGGACATCCTGGAACTCTTAATGGAGTAGTAACGCCATCTAAGGCTAGCCAATGTAAATTGTGATCTGAAAAGCCTTAAAGCACTAGCCAGTATACCTTGTAGTGCTATTGCATCAAGTTTTAGATGAAAAACTAGTTCTAGAATATTGCTTCTTTCCTTTTAAAAAAGATACATAATTCACATACCATAAAATTAACTCCTTTAGAATATACAATTCAGTAGGTTTTAGTATATTCATATGTTGTACAACTAGCACCACTATCTAATCTGAGAACATGTTCATCACCTGAAAAAGAACTATTTCTATGTCTGTAGATTTGTCTATTCTGTATATTTATTTATTTATTGAGACACAGTTTCACTTTTGTAGCCCAGACTGAAGTGCAATGGCGTGATATCAGCTCACTGCAACCTCCGCTTCCCGAGTTCAAATGATTCTCCTGCCTCAGCCTCCTGAGTAGCTGGGACTACAGACGTGCACCACCACCCCTGGCTAATTCTGTATTTTTAGTAGAGATGGAATTTCTCCATGTTGGTCAGGCTGGTCTTGAACTCAGGTTACAAACCCGCCTCAGTCTCCCAAAATGCTGGGATTACATGCATGAACCACTGTGTCCGGCCCTATTCTGTATATTTCATATAAATAAAATTGTACAAAACATCTGGCTTCTTTCACTAAGCATAATGTTTTCAAGGTTTACCCATGTTGTAGTATGTATCAGTACTTTATTTTTTATAACTGAATAATATCCCATTATATGTAATACATTTTGTTCATACCTTCTTTGGTTGATAGATGTTCTAGTTTTTTTTTCATATTTGAAATATGAAATAATGCTGTTCTATTTCAATAATTATTTCCAATATGAAATAATGCTGTTCTGTTCCAATAATGCTCTTCTGAACATGTTCATTGTACACCTGAAAAGAATGTGAATTCTACTGTTGTTGGTTGGAATATTCTATATGTGTCTATTAGGTCTAGTTGGTTTATAGTATTGTTCAAATCTATTTCTCTGCTGATCTTTGTAGTTGTTCCAGCCATTACTGAAAGTGGAGTATTGAATTCTCCAACTATTATTTTTAAATTTCTCTCTCTCATGTCTTCATGTCTTTTGAGGCTATGCTGTTTGATGCATATACATTTATAATTGGTATAAATTCTTAGTGTATTGACTGTTTTATCTGTATAAAATATCCTTTTTATTTCTACTAACAACTTTTTTCTTAAAGTCTATTTTGTCTGCTATTAGTCTAGGCACTCCAGCTCTCTTTTGGTTATCATTTGTATAGACTATCTTTTTCCATTATTTTATTTTAAATATTTTTGTGTCTTTTAATCTTTTCTTTTCTTTTTTTTTTTTTTTTTTTTTTTTTTTTTTTTTTTTTTTTTTTTTTTTTTTTTTTTTTTGTGACGGAGTCTCTCTCTGTCACCCAGGCTGGAGTGCAGAGGTGTGATCTGGGCTCACTGCAAGCTCCGCCTCCTGGGTTCATGCCATTCTCCTGCCTCAGCCTCATAAGTAGCTGGGATTACAGGTACCCACCACCACGCCCAGCTAACTTTTTGTTTTTTTTTTAGTAGAAATGGGGTTTCACCATGTTAGTCAGGATGGTCTCTATCTCCTGACCTTGTGATCCGCTCGCCTTGGCCTCCCAAAGTGCTGGGATTACAGGTGTGAGCCACTGCGCCTGGCCTGTGTCTTTTAATCTTAAGTATTTCTTTTATATGTAGCATATAGTTGGAGAATGTTGTGTTTTTTATTCAGCCAATCACTGCATTTTATTAATAATTAGATAGTTTAATTGATTTATATTTAATGTAATAACTGATTAGTTAGGACTTGTGTCTGCAATTTTACCATTTGTCCTGCATGATTTTTGTTTCTCAATTCTTCCATTACTGCCCTTTTTCACATTAAATACTTTCCGCTATACCACTACACCATTTTTAATTGCTTTGCCATTTCCTTTACTCTAGTTTTGGAATTATCTTTGTAGTAATTGCCCTGGGAATAACCATTAATCTCTTTATTTATAAAAATCTAGTTCTTATTAACAGTAACTTAATTTAAGTAACATAAAAATTCTCCTTCTCTATAATTTTATTTTCCTGCCCCCTTTAATGTTGTTATTTTCACAAATTGTATGCTTATATGTTGTGTTCCCATCAACTTAGAGTTATAATGATTGCCTTATACAATATTCTTTTAAGTAATGAAAGACCAAAAAAAGACATTAAATAATATAGGACAAAAAAGTACAAAAAAAAAGTTCACATTGCCTTTTATATTTACCTATGTACTTGCCTTTACCAGTATTCTTTCTTTCTTCATGTAAATATGAGTTACTTCCTAGTATTCTTCATTTCAGCTTAGAGGATTTCTTTCAATATTTCTTGTAAGGCAGTTCCTATAGCATACAATTATCTCAATTTTCATTTGTCTGAAAATAGTTTCTTTTACAATTTTCAAAAAAATGTTTTGGTGGAAACCCTCCAAGATGGCCAAATAGGAACAGCTCCAGTATACAGCTCTCAGCGTGAGCGACACAGAAGACGGGTGATTTCTGCATTTCCAAGAACTGAGGTATCAGGTTCATCTCGGCGGGGCTTGTCGGACAGTGAGTGCAGTCCACTGATGTGAGCCAAAGCAGGGTGGGGCATCACCTCACCCAAAAAGCACAAGGGGTCAGGTAATTCCCTTTCCTGGCCAAGGGAAGCTGTGACAGATGGTACCTGGAAAATCAGGACACTCTCACCCTAATACTGTGCTTTTCCAATGGTCTTAGCAAATGGCACACCAGGAGATTATATTGCATGCCTGCCTCGGAGGATCCCAAGCCCATGGAGCCTCGCTCACTGCTAGCAAAGCAGTCTGAAATCAAATTGCAAGGCAGCAGCGAGGCTGGGGGAGTGGTGTCTGCCATTGCTGAGGCTTGAGTAGGTAAACAAAGTGGCCAGGAATCTTGAACCAGATGGAGCTCACTGCAGCTCAAGGAGGCCTGTCTGGCTCTGTAGACTCCATCTCTGGGGGAAGGGCATAGCTGAGCAAAACACAGCAGAAACTTCTGCAGACTTAAACATTCCTGTCTGATAGCTTTGAAGACAGTAGTGATTCTCCCAGCATGGAGTTTGAGATCTGAGAACGGACAGACTGCCTCCTCAAGTGGGTCCCTGAACCCCGAGTAGCCTAACTGGGAGACACATTCCAGTAGGGGCTGACTGATACCTCATACAGCTGGATTCCACTCTGAGACGAAGCTTCCAGAGGAAGGATCAGGAAGAAACTGCTGCTCTGCAATATTTGCTGTTCTGCAGCCTCCACTGGTGATACCCAGGCAAACAGGGTCTGGAGTGGACCTCCAGCAAACTCCAACAGATCTGCAGCTGAGGGTGCTGACTGTTAGAAGGAAAACTAACAAACAGAAAGGACATCCACACCAAAACCCCATATGTACATCACCATCATCAAAGACCAAAGGTAGATAAACCTACAAAGATGGGGAGAACCCAGAGCAGAAAAGCTGAAAATTCTAAAAATCAGAGTGCCTCTTCTCCTCCAAAGGAATGCAGCTCCTCGCCAGCAATGGAACAAAGCTGGATGGAGAGTGACTCTGACGAGTTGAAAGAGGAAGTCTTCAGACAATTGGAAATAACAAACTTCTCTGAGCTAAAGCAGGATGATCGAACCCATCGCAAAGAAACTGAAAACCTTGAAAAAAGATAAGATGAATGGCTAACTAGAATAAACAGCATAGAGAAAACCTTAAATAAACTGATGGAGCTGAAAATCATGGCACGAGAATACGTGACGCATGCACAAGCTTCAGTAGACAATTTGATCAAGTGAAAGAAAGGGTATCAATGATTGAAGATCAAATGAATGAAATGAAGTGAGAAAATAAATTTAGAGAAAAAAAGAGTAAAAAGAAATAAACGAAGCCTCCAAGAAATATGGGTCTGTGTGAAAAGACCAAATCTATGTCCGATTGGTGTACCTGAAAGTGACGGGTTGAATGGAACCAAGTTGGAAAACACTCTTCAGGATATTATGCAGGAGAACTTCCCCAACCCAGCAAGGCAGGCCAACATTCAAATTCAGGAAATACAGAGAACGCCACAAAGATACTCCTTGAGAAGAGCAACTCCAAGACACATAACTGTCAGATTCGCCAAAGTTGAAATGAAGGAAAAAATGTTAAGGGCAGCCAGAGAGAAAGGTCGAGTTACCCACAAAGGGAAGCACATCAGACTAACAGCAGATCTCTCAGCAGAAACTCTACAAGCCAGAAGTGAGTGGGGGCCAATAATCAACATTCTTAGAGCAAAGAATTTTCAACCCAAAATTTCATATCCAGCCAAACAAAGCTTCATAAGTGAAGGAGAAATGAAATCCTTTACAGACAAGCAAATGCTGAGAGATTTTGTCACCACCAGGCCTGCCTTACAAGAGCTCCTGAAGGAAGCACTAAATATGGAAAGGAACAACCAGTACCAGCCACTGAAAAAACACTCCAAATTGTAAAGACCATCGATGCAGGGAAGAAACTGTCAACTAACATCATAATGACAGGATCAAATTCACACATAACAATATTAACCTTATATGTAAATAGGTTAAATGCTCCAATTAAAAGACACAGACTGGCAAATTGAATAAAGAGTCAAGACTCATCAGTGTGCTGTATTCAGGAGACCCATTCCACATGCAAAGACAAACATAGACTCAAAATAAACGGATGGAGGAAGATCTATGAAGCAAATGGAAAACACAAAAAAGCAGGGGTTGCAATCCAATCTCTGATAAAACAGACTTTAAACCAACAAAGATCAAAAGAGACAAAGAAGACCATTACATAATGGTAAAGGGATCATTTTAATAAGAAGAGCTAACTATCCTAAATATATATGCACCCAATACAGGAGCATGCAGATTCATAAAGCAAGTCCTTGGAAACCTACAAAGAGACTTAGACTCCCACACAATAACAATAGGAGACTTTAACATCTCACTGTCAACATTAGACAGATCAACCAGACAGAAAGTTAACAAGGATATCCAGGACTTGAACTCAGCTCTGCACCAAGTGGACCTAATAGACATCAACAGAATTGTCCACCTCAAATCAACAGAGTATACATTCTTCTCAGAACGACATTGCACTCATTCCAAAATTGACCACGTAGTTGGAGGTAAAGCACTCCTCAGCAAATGTAAAAGAACAGCAATTATAACAAACAGTCTCTCAGACCACAGGGCAATCAAACTAGAACTCAGGATTAGGAAACTAACTCAAAACCACTCAACTACATGATTGGAAACTGACCAACCTGTTCTTGAATGACTCCTGAGTACATAACGAAATGAAGGCAGAAAGAAAGACGTTCTTTGAAACCAATGATGACAAAGACACAATGTACCAGAATCTCTGGGACACATTTAAAGCAGTGTGTATAGAGAAATTTATAACACTAAATGCCCACAAGAGAAAGCAGGAAAGCTCTAATATTAACACCCTAACATCACAATTAAAAGAACTAGGGAAGCAAGAGCAAATATATTCAAAAGTTAGCAGAAGGCAAGAAATAACTAAGATCAGAGCAGAACTGTAGGAGATAAACCCTTCAAAAAATCAATGAATCCAGGAGCTGGTTTTTTGAAAAGATCAACAAAATTGATAGACCACTAGCAAGACTAATAAAGAAGAAAAGAGAGAAGAATCAAATAGACACAATAAAAAATGATAAAAGGGATATCACCACCAACCCCACAGAAATACAACTACTATCAGAGAAT
>NW_012101777.1:70470-141839 GCF_000951045.1 Mandrillus leucophaeus
CATTCCTTCTGAAACTATTCCAATCAATAGAAAAAGAGGGAATCCTCCCTAACTCTTTTTATGAGGCCAGCATCATCCTGATACCAAACTCTGGCAGAGACACAACAACAACAAAAAAGAGAATTTTAGACCAATATCCCTGATGAACATCAATGCAAAAATCCTCAATAAAATAATGGCAAACTGAATCCAGCAGCACATCAAAAAGCTTATCCACCACAATCAAGTGGGCTTCATCCCTGGGATGCAAGCTTCAACATATGCAAATCAATAAACATAATCCATCATATAAACACAACCCAAGACAAAAACCACATGATTGTCTCAATAGGTGCAGAAAAGGCCTTTGACAAAATGCAACAGTCCTTCATGCTAAAAACTCTCAACAAAGTAGGTATTGATGGAACATATCTCAAAATAGTAAGAACTATTTATGACAAACCTACAGCCAATATCATACTGAATGGGCAAAAGCTGGAAGCATTCCCTTTGAAAACTGGTACAAAACACGGATGCCTTCTCTCATCACTCCTATTCAACATAGTGTTGGAAGTTCTGGCCAGAGCAAGCAAGCAGGAGAAAGAAATAAAGTTTATTCAATTAGGAAAAGAGGAAGTCAAATTGTCCCTGTTTGCAGATGAAATGATTGTATATTTAGAAAACTCCATTGTCTCAGCCCAAAATCTCCTTAAGCTGATAAACAACTTCAGCAAAGTCTCAGGCTACAAAATCAATATGCAAAAATCACAAGCATTCCTATACACCAATAACAGACAAACAGCCAAATCATGAGTGAACCCCCATTCACAATTGCTTCAAATAGAATAAAATACATAGGAATCCAACTTACAAGGGATGTGAAGGACCTCTTCAAGGAGGCCAACAAACCACTGCTCAACAAAATAAAAGAGGACACAAACAAATCGAAGAACATTCCATGCTCATGTATAGGAAGAATCATTATCATGAAAATGACCAAAATACCCAAGGTAATTTATAGATTTAATGCCATTCCCATCAAGCTACCAATGACTTTCTTCACAGAATTGGAAAAAACTACTTTAAAGTTCATATGGAACCAAAAAAGAGCCCGCATTGCCAACACAATCCTAAGCCAAAAGAACAAAGCTGGAGGCTTAACGCTACCTGACTTCAAACTATACTACAAGGCTACAGTAACCAAAACAGCATAGTTCTGCTACCAAAACAGAGATATAGGCCAATGGAACAGAACAGAGCCCTGAGAAATAATACCACACATTTACAACCATCTGATCTTCGACAAAGATGACAAAAACAAGAAATGGGGAAAGGATTCCCTATTTAATAAATGGTGCTGGAAAAACTGGCTAACCATATGTTGAAAGCTGAAACTGGATCTCTTACTTACACCTTACACAAAAATTAGTTCAAGATAGATTAAAGACTTAAATATTAGACCTAAAACCATAAAATCCCTAGAAAAAAACCCTAGTCAATACCATTCAGGACATAGGCATGAGCAAGGACTTCATGACTAAAACACCAAAAGCAATGGCAACAAAAGTCAAAATAGACAAATGGGATCTAATTAAACTAAAGAGCTTCTGCATAGCAAAAGAAACTACCATCAGTGTGAACAGGCAACCAACAGAATGGAAGAAAATTTTTGCAATCTACTCATCTGACAAAGGACTACTATCTAGAATCTACAAAGAACTTAAACAAATTTACAAGAAAAAAATCAAACAAACCCATCAAAAAATGGGTGAAGGATATGAACAGACACTTCTCAAAAGAAGATATTTATGTAGCCAACAGACACATGAAAAAATGCTCATCATCACTGGCCATCAGAGAAATGCAAATTAAAACCACATACCATCTCAAACCAGTTAGAATGGCGACCATTAAAGTCAGGAAACAACAGAAGCTGGAGAAGATGTGGAGAAATAGAAACACTTTTACACTGTTGGTGAGACTGTAAACTAGTTCCACCATTGTGGAAGACAGTGTGGTGATTCCTCAAGGATCTAGAACAAGAAATACCATTTGACTCAGCCATCCCATTACTGGATATATATCCAAAGGATTGTAAATCATGCTGCTATAAAGACACATGCACATGTATGTTTATTGTGGCACTATTCACAATAGCAAAGACTTGGAACCAACCCAAATGTCCATCAATGATAGACTGGATTAAGAAAATGTGGCACATGTACACCATGGAATACTATGCAGCCATAAAAAAGGATGGGTTCATGTCCTTTGTAGGGATGTGAATGAAGCTGGAAATCACTATTCTGAGCAAACTATTGCAAGGACAGAAAACCAAACACCGCATGCTCTCACTCATAGGTGGGAACTGAACAATGAGAACACCTGGACATGGGGTGGGGAACATCACACACCAGGGCCTGTCGTGGGATGGGAGGAGTGGAGAAGGATAGCATTAGGAGATATACCCAATGTAAATGATGAGTTTATGACACACCAACATGGCACATGTATACATATGTAACAAACCTGCATATTGTGCACGTGTACCCTAGAACTTAAAGTATAATAATAATAACAAAAATAGTAATAATAAAGTATAATAATAATAATAATAATAATAATAATAAAACATTTTGGCTAATAGTTATTATTCTTCTCTTTCAGCACTTTAAATATGTCATGCTACATCCTCCATGGTGTCTGGAAATAAATCAGCTTACCAGAAAATTCCTAGAAAAAACTTTTTTCTAGGGATTATTTAGGATACTTTGTATATGATGAGTAACTTTTTCTTACTACTTTAAATATTCTCTCATTGTCTCTGACTTTCAGGTTTGTGTATAATGTATCTAGGTGAGGCTGTCTTTGAGTTTACCATACTTAGAGTTCATCGAGCTTTTTAGATGTGTAGACTAATTATTAAAAGTCAGATTTGGAGAGTTTGTAGCTATTTATTTATTATTTTGTTGTTTAAATATTATTTCTGAACTTTTCTTTCTTTTCTTTCATTTTGGGACTCCTATTATTTGTATTTTTGCACACTTAATAGTGTTCTACAAGTCTCTGATGCTCTGTCCATTTTTCTTCATTCTTTTATCTTTCTGTGTCACAGAGTGGATAATATCATGTGACCTATCTTCAAGTTTGCTGATTGTTTTTTTTTTTTTGCGTGATAAAATCTGCTGTTAATCCTCTATTAATTTTTTATTTAAGTTATACTTTTCAAGTATAGAATTTCTATTTGGCTCCCTTTTGAAGTTTCTATTAATATTGTTTACTTAGGTTTCATAATTTTCTTTAGTTTTCTAGACATATTTGCCTTTAGGTCTTAGATATTTAAAGATATATTTAAAATAGCGAGTTTAAGTTTTTGTCTAGTGTGATAGTTAATACTGAGTGTCAACTTGATTGGATCGAAGGATGCAAGGTATTTTTCCTGGGTGTGTCAGTGAGTGTGTTGCCAAAGGAGATTAACATTTGAGTCAGTGGACTGGGGAAGGCATACTCCCCCTCAATCTGGGTAAATCCACAGTCAATTCTAAGTATTGTCTGTGAAATATCTACACTGTTTACTGTGATGCACTGATATTGCCCTCAGAGATCAAAATATTGAATGCTTTATAATCTGGGAAATGCTTAAAATATACATCTCTCTTATGAATACTGCATGGGTTTTAGAATTGTAATAATGCTATTTAAAGCAGACAGGGGTTGGGGGAATGAAATATTTGGCAATTTTTCCTCATTTAGGACCTCTCTGCAGTCTGTGGGGTCCAGGATTGGTCTATTGGGAGGTCTCTGATACAAAATGAGTAGCTACTGGGCAGCTAAGATGTTGGATAAAATAATGTAAACCAAGAATTATTTTCCAAGATCGAGTTTTCATAAAAGGACAACCATGAACAACATACCACAATGACAATGAAATTTTATCATAACTTTAAAAAATGTTAGAGAATGTCACAGAGACTTTACATGTAAATGTATTTCTCTCTTTGATTATTGTGAGAAACTTTGTTATCATATTCAAATTTCTAGATTTTGTCATATGCTGTGTTTGCTAATCTTTTTTTTTTTTTTTTTTTTTTTTTTTGACAGGATCTCGCTGTGTTGCCTAGGATGGAATGTAGTGGCATAATCACAGTTCACTGCAGCCTCGACCCCTCAGGCTCAGGTGATCCTCCTACCTAGCCTCTTAAGTAGTTGGGACTACAAGTGTACACCACCACACCTGGCTAATTTATTTTGTGTTTTCTGTGGAGACAGGGTTTCACCATGTTGCTTAGACTCCTGGGCTCAAGTGATCTGCTTACCTTGGCTTCCCAAAGTGCTAGGATTACAGGCATGAGCCACCATGCCCAGCCTGTATTTGCTGATCTTTTATTGTTTGTTCTTTAATGAAGAACACTAAGATAGAAGGGCAAAAAATGTTTTAATTCAATTTTTTTTTGGTTTTGATTACTCCACACTTTAGATTTTAAGTCTGCATCTAGAAAAACCAAGAAATGATATTAAAATCCAAGGCAGCTTCAATTAAAGCATATAGACTTTAGAAAATAATATAATATTCCTGATTTCTTCTGTAATACATGCTTCAAATAATTTCACCTTTATTTCCCTCTTTAAGTTAAACCCACATTGATGTTGGGTAGTTCACAGACAGATTTTGAAAGCTTGTTTAGGTGGTTTTATAATTAGACCTTCCCAGGTAGCAGGAAATTTTGCTTTGTTGTTCCATTTAGCAGCTGTGCTCCAGCTGGGTCTGTTTGTTATAAATGAAATGGCTCTTTAAATTTATATTCTCTGCATGATCAGGCTTGGCATTAGATGCTGCTTCTGGATGATGGCAAAGATAAACACCAAAGGGTGTCAGATTGAAAATCTGGATCATGGGTTGTAAGATGGCATTATCAACCATAATTGTATATTTCTATTAAAGCCAAGTAATGTGACCAATGAATCTTTGAAAAGTGAATCATTTCCAGTCATTGAATGTTTCTGTAATGTGATTGAGATAAATCCCCATGATATGTCTATGGAGTATAATGAACTGTGAAATATGCAAGAATAGAGGTTGTGGCAATATAGGACACTTGACCCGAATAATGATATTCCTTTGCTTCAGGCCATAGGCTTATTAAAGAAGTAAATCATTTCTCCAAATAGTACTCATCAAACATCACTGGATGGAATGATGTCTTCCTATTTCTTACACGAAGTCTTGTTTTGCCTCACAGTTCATCTTTTCTTTGTCTTCCTTATTGAAATCAATGGGTTGTGCAGAGTTTCCACTGAAAAAGTCCACGCAATGTGTATGCCAGTTTATTGACAGCCCACAAAATTCTATCCGTACCCAACTAAAGCTGGAAGTTGCTTTGTGTTTTCCTAAGCAGCATCTTCAATTAATATCTATGGAAGACAATAAGGAGAGTGAGGCCACAAAAAAACTACAAAATGTCAATTTTCACTTTGAATTTCCTAAAAGTTATTTAAATTGTTTTAAAATTATTTTCAAAAGATTGATCAGTGAAAAAATCAGCTGTATATAAGTTTTTCTTATTTAAAGTTACTTTTCTCCACCTTCGTGGAGAAGAGATGACTAACTTGGGTCCCATGAACCTCTGGTAAAATTTTGAGTATTTAATATACCTAAGTGAAATAAAGTAAGGCATAATTCAAGTGCTGTCTTAATAAAATGGCTGGGTGTAGAGATTCATACCTGTAATCCCAGCACTTTGGAAGGTTGAGGTGGGAGGATTGCTTGAGACCAGGAGTTCGAGACCAGCCTAGGTGATGTGAGGAAACTCTGTCTCTACAGAAAATAAAATTAAACATTAGCCAGGTGTGGTGGCGCACACCGGTATTTCTAGCTACCAAGGAATCTGCAGCAGGAGGATTAGGCGAGCCTGTGAGATGGAGGCTGCCATGAGCTACAGTTATGCCACCACACTCTAGCCTAGGTGAAAGAGTAAGACCCTGTCTCTATCAAAAAGTAATAAGTTAAGCAGTTACTGTTTTTAAGCAGAAATTCTTGGGTTAATTACTAATAATGTAGTTTTTCTCTTTTTTCTTTTGATATTATATACATTGTACAGTTTGAAGGTTGTTTGAACATGTCTTATTAGGATTTTCAGCAAAACTAGCATTTATCAAAAATAGAAACAATTTAAAGCATATAAAAAAGAGATAAAATTTTAGGTCATATGACTATGTTTCTGGGCATTTACTTTTCAACATTGAGATCAGATCCTTAGAGACATGAGCTCATTTTTCCTGGCTTAATCTAGGCAAATAAAATTAGCACTAAGTGTTCAATGTTCTCTTCCATTTGCATTAATTGAAATTCTAGCACAAGGCTCCATTAAACTTAGCAATTCATACTTTAGTTGAGACCCTCAAAATGACATTATTGAGTTTTAATTCTTCACCAAAATCATTTTTATGTTAGCAAATAATACTCTTTATATATGTCACTAAAATTTGTCCCACTTATACACAGGAAATAAGGGGAAACTAAATTATTTAGTTAAATTTTCTCCCCCTCTTCCAGCATTTTGAGGTGTTTTAAAAATTCCACTTATGCTAGAGTTAATTCTTTTTGCTTTATTAGTCTTCCTTGCATTAGCAACATATTTTTTGATCATTTAACATGTATCAGCTGTATACAGGCTATATCTCATTTAATTCTCATCATAAATCTAAGAGGGTACAGTTATTATTACTTTTATTTCATAGATGAGGAAACTGAGAGTGAAAGAGAACAAGTCACTTATTTGCCCAAAGTTGTACAGATTGTGAGTGGTGAAGCCAATCTGTGTCATTATAGACCACAATCCCTTACCTAAAACATTATATAGTCACTCCTAATTCCTGGGTTCCATATTCATGATTTCACCTACTTGCCAAAATGTATTTTCAATCCCCAAATCAATATTTACTGCACTTCTGTGGTTGTTCATAGACATGTACAGAGTTGCAAAAAATTTGAGTTCCCCATGTGCATGATCTTAGAGTGCTCCTAGTCCCCCAGTTTCCATGTTCCTTGGTTGAACAAGATAATGCTCTTTCTTGTTTTAGATCCAGGTGTCCTTCTCACAATCTATTTAGTGCCATGTTTTGTTTGTTTTTGAACTTTTGTGCCCTTCTTCTGGTGATTTCACTACTTAAAATGGCCCCCAACCAGAAGTACTAAAGCACTGTGTAGTGTTACTAAGTACAAGAAGGTTGTGATATGGTTTAGAGAGAAAATAACTGCACTATAAAAGCTTTATTTAGGCATGAATTAGAGGGCTGTTGGCCATGAGCTCAATGTTAATGAATTAACAATAAGTATGAAATACAATGTCTTTAAACTGAAACACACATAAAACAATTTGATCAGTTGGCAAAAATGTGACCAGAGTCTCACAGGAACCTAATCCTGTGTTTCTTCTAGGAACAATGGGTCATTATTTGCTGATTCATTGTTCTTAGTGACTTTATAGAACAAAACTACCATGAATAATGAAAATCAACTGTATTGCCCTTCAATAACAATCATCTTTTATTGAAGACTTAGTATCTACATCTATTTTATTTCCTTTTCCTCAAAGTCAAGTATTTTGATCTTCATTTTACAGATAAGGGATTGAGAGTTATGATTGTCAGCTAGCTACTGGATGACTGTTTGACATTTGAATCGGCTTGTCTCCAAAGCTGGTGCTCTTTACTACTAAGATACGTAGAGTTAGGCTCTGTCCCATGCTAGGGTCCAAGAAGAGTTGGTGAATGGGCAGTGGGCAGCTGAAAGAACACTCGAGGGACTATAGGCATTTGGGACATGGCTTTATTCCCTCCTGTCTCTCCACAGCATTAGCAGTGTATTTATACATCTCACAGATGATAGTGGCTCAGAGCCAGGTATGAGCTCACATTAAGTAGTTACATAAATGCGATTATGTAATGCGCAGGGTTGTGCGCCTGTGTTCCAAACATGCTGTGTCATGCTGTACCGGATATTTGCGTTGGCCTACTTCTATCTGTAGCACAGCCATTTTCCTTACACTCCACTCCCTAGGCTGAGGGTGTCCTTTCACCAGGGAGATGTGCCCATAGGGCAGAGCCCTGGATCCATAGGCCACAGCAGAAATAAAGGCAGCAGCAACTTACTAGTAAGATTCCTGCTATTCTGCCTGTAACTATTAGGATCCAGCATAGGCCAACACCCAGGGATGCCCACCATGCCTGTAGGTGGTTGTCAGTAAGGTTCTCAACTGCTTTAATATCCTGTGACAGCCCCTGCAAAGCTGCCATTATGTTCTGTTGATTGTCATGGATAAAAGTACAACATTGTGTTCCTAAAAGGGCACAGGTGCCACCTTGGGCAGCAATTACTATGACTAAGGCCATCCAGTTGTCCGGTGTTCCCCCAAGCTGGCACCTCAGCCAGTTCCCTAATCAAACACAAAAGAGTCTATGCCCCCATCTGCCTGCAAGTAGTCCTTTAGCTGGAGTGTCCGGGTGGGACTGGGTCAAGCAACATTGTCCTTCTCCCTTTCAGGCATTTTCTGGAATTGCTGCTCCAGGGACAGTTGCCTTCATGAAGTCAACAGCACTTCATTGGGTTGCCTATCAATTTTCTCCTGGTAAACCCCAACCAAAATCAAATCAATCCACATCTGTGTGTGTATGTCACTTGTTGGGGCCCCTTTTTGTCACATGAGGGAGCCCCTGAGAAAGAGGTCTTTCCCCTTCTTAATGGTGTGGACCCCTCAGTCCCAGTGATGGCCTTCTGCTTCCCTGAGGGCCACCATGGCAGTAGTTACTTCGTGTATGCAGTGTTCCACATATGGGTGAGGACAGCAACCAGGAAGCCAAAGGCACTTGGGGGTGCAGAACCCAACATGAGGTCCCGCATGGGAGAAGTAAAGCATTCATCATCTGGCCCTTGGGTATTCAGATCAAACATAGCCTGCCACATACCCATCTCCTGGAATACTTGCACCAAATCTTTATATGACCGCCATTTACTCACAGTTTCTGGTATTTCACTGGCATCATTCCATGCTGTCCATATGGCCACCATCAGCCATTCAAGCAGTGTGTGGTCACCTTGCCCTGGTGCTAACCACCTGCTCACCTACAACTGCTGAAGGAGGGAGGGGTGAGTTGTCATGGAAGCCAACTTTTCCATTTCAGAGGTGGAGTAGAAAATACGAATCACTCCTTTATCCCAAAGGCGAAGCATCCAGGCAGGTAAGGGTTCCCCTGGACACTGTTGACATTGTTTACCTAATACTCACGACTTGATTGGGCTATAGGCACTATATGAAGTGTACTCTGTTATGGTGGGGAGGGAGTCCCTAAGTCCACTCTTGGGGCCCCAGTGGCTGTTCATGTTCTGCTTTCTGATACTGCTGACTACACCAATTATTGGGCTCCAACCCAAGCTGGGGTCCAAGAGGAGTTGGTGAACAGGTGGCAGGCAGCTGGAAGAACACTCAAGGCACTGCAAGCAGTTGGGACATGGTTTTATTCCCTCCTCTTTCGATAGCATCAACAGTGTATTTATACACCTCACAGATAATAGTGGCTCAGAGCCAGGTATGAGCTCACATAAAGTGTAAATTTACATAAATGTAATTATATAATGCATGGGGTTGTGCACCTGCACTCCAAACCTGCTGTGTCATGCTGTACCGGATGTTTGCCTTGGCCTACTTCTATCTGCAGTGCAGTCATTTTCCTCACACATAGTCTGGTCATGAAAACCTCCTTTTGTTAAAACTTCCAAATAAATGTATTAATGTTTACATCTGAAATTGTCATTGTTTACAGATGCCTTATGTGGTATACAATTATACAAAACAAATCCCAGAAGAACAAAACAATAAGACTCTGAAGTAACAGCTGTTCAGCACTTTTAGAGTAGCCCTGTGCATTTTCAGAATATGTGGCTATCTTTGTGAAATAATTTCAAGGTGACTAAAGGTCCTGTTGCCCTCTTGATTGCTTTCATTTCGCAATCTTTTCTATTTAAAAACTCCATAATATGAAAATCATTGCATGGGGTAGAAACCTTTCCACTTCTCTTCTAATGCAAGCCATGTGGTTAATACAACATAAAATGAAGTTTAATTGGTAGTCCTCCTTCTAATCTGGGGAAATGAGAATTTAGGTTATGCAGGCCCCTGTGTTGGGTGCTACAAAGCAGGGGTGGCTATCGCTGTGATGACCTGGGGCCTGGAGTGCGGCAGCAAGATGGGCTAGAGGTGGAAGAACTAAAGATCTGTTTCATCTAAGACCTGCTTTTACCTTGGCTTGACCTTAATTAATTGGAGTGCTAACCACCTTCGGCCCTGCCCTGATCACTTATTCATCTAAGATAGCTTCTACAGCTCTGTTTCTTACGATGCTTAAACTGCTTGTATCTAGGATCTGTGGCCCTGCACATACTTATTATCTCTGTGTATAGGCCCTGAAATCATAGGTGAGAAACTTGTAAGGGAGCACGGAACAGGGAAGCATAGGGGTAGAGAAAGAATGGTAGTCAACTGAAAGACATGTGTGAATACAAACCTAGGATCTGCACTTATTATTTATATCACCTGAAGCAAGCGACTTAATTCCTCACTGAGCCTCAGTTACTCCAGCTCTGAAATGGGAGTAATAACAGAAACAACATCAACAAACAGGGCTTAAATAAAATAAGGTATGTGAAAATGCTTCATAAGAATAAAGTTTTTGACTAAAATAATATGTTATTTCTCTTTTTTAAGAAAGTAAAGTGATGATAAACATTAATGCTCTCATTATAAGTTAGAGGACTCTGTATTCAAGTTTGTAATATATCGGGGAGAAATAGATGTCTGTCTGCAACACGATGGAGAATGAAATATGTTGAAGACTTTCCCTTCCCCCAGATACTTTCTCTCTCATGTGCTATGGATGCTGATACCGTATCATTATGGAGAATTGTTATTCTAACCTCCTTTAGCACATAAATGCTACTTGGTAGAAAGAATGCTTTGAATATAAATTATTAATAAGATTTTATGCCAGGGCCAAGAAAGGATACCTTAGGGGGTGAAAGGGATATTCAAAGTGACATATAAAAAGACAAATTTTGCCTACTTCCAACCCGTCTCTTTATTAATACAGTGATCAGGACACAATCAGCCCCCCCGCCCACACACAGACATTCAACACTCACACTGTAGTGGAAATTGGAAAGATATGACTAGTGAAGTGTTAGAGAGAAAACAAACAAATCGGCTTTGTGATTAAGCCAGAGCAGAGGAGGAAAAGAAAGTGTTATAGCCAATGCCAAGATACGCCAAAATTCTTTTCATGACTTTGGATGTCATGATATTAGAAATGATAAGGGTAAAATTACAGAAAAGCAATGTTATGTTGCTCTTATGCACTTCATTTCTTGTTAGCTGATTGCGAACTACGATGACTGTGAAACTTACAGTGGTGAGAGTCTGGCTTTTAAATACTTGGTATTTATTTCAGTCTCTTTTTCTCTTCTGTTTGCAATGTGCTTATCCACAGTCATCCTCTATGACCTGTGGCCCAGAAACATTTCCCGAGACTGAGTCAATAGCTTCTTCATGAGTATCCTGCTTAGCTACCATTTCTCAGTGATGCTTTTGGCAACTCTATCAGAGAGTTCCAACAATTCCCCAGTTTATATTGTTAAAACACTTTGTTCATGCTTCCATAAAAGTACTTAGCAAATTGTATTTTTTTTTCTTTTCTCATACATATCCTTTCTATCTCTAGAGTATCAGCTCCTAGGGGTCCTTAAATCATCTCTGTTTTTGCGTTTTCAGCACTTAACAGAAAGGTCAACGTCAACACAGGGTAGCTTTAAAAAATATAATTGTTGAGGGAATTAATATTATGACTATTACAATTTTTAGTTTATCAATTTCTTTATACCTATCAAACTTTTCTAATTCACAAAGCACCACACTCTCATTTTTTCCTTACAGCTTATCAGCAATTTGTAACTTTTGTTACATATAGGCTAGTTATTCAATTTTCCGTTGTAGGCTATAGTTATGATTGCAGCATATTTTTTGCTTCGTATGAATAATCCTCTAATTCCGCCTAGACTTTTTTTCACATCCTCCCATTATTCAGCTTACATTCCTTTATTTTAATGTCAATAATTTCCAATACCACCTTTTCTGGAATCTTTAATCTTCTAATAAAATTACTTTCTAGAATGCCAAATAAGTCTTTCATCTCAAAAAATTTAGCTGCCTTGATCAAATAAGTGCCATTTGATCCTCATGCAGTATTTTATTCTTCATGACAGAAAAGTGTTCTCATATTTTTCGAAAATGATATGGGAGCATAAAAAATATTTCTCATGTTTTGAAGATTTAACAGATAAACTATATTATAGAAAATTAGCAAATGAGTGTTTCCAAATTGTAAGAAATGTTTGTAGAATTATGTCTAATATTAGCTCTTTATTCTTTCATTGAAAACATATTTATTAGCTATCTGGTATGTGTAATATATAGATTACACATAGAATTTTTCAGTAGATAGAAGACTTTTTAAAAACAAAAAAAAATATCCCCACTCAAATGGATCCCTCTTAAAGAATTAGAAATTTAAATGTAACCCAGTTTGGTGGTACTATTAATTTTCATAGTTGTGTCTATATTATGTTGAACATTACTTAATTCAGAAAATTTCTCTAAGCAAGGGTATACAATTTCATTTTAAACTCAGCATTTTTTGATTAGCTTGATTTCCCCATTTTATCTTCATAGAACTTCTATTCACTGTGCCCCTAGGAGAAGCAAATTTTTCCCTCCTATATGAAATCTTGAAATTTATATTATTCCAGATTCACACTCAAAGATTACTAGTCCCTAGAATCCTTTTTTTTTTTTTTTTTTCTGTTTTCTCATTTTTTCTTTCAGAGACACTGTCATAGTGGGTTGTTTAATCACAGTCTTGGCTCAGAAGCAATCTCAATTAGTTTTCTCACACATATACATGTTAGAAGTTTTTGTCTAAATACCACCACTTTCGTGTGTTACTTACCAGTATTGTGAGAGATTATAAAGAGGGCAGGGTGAGGTGTTGCGGGGGTGAGGTGGGTGGAGAGGTTATTCATGCAGGACAAACCCGGAGTAAAATCCTAGGACACAGCTAGCATCATTCTTGCCAGCGGCCAATGGGCCATATGATGGTGACTCTTGCATGAATGTCTTCCCAGTGCACCAATGGGAGACACAGTTATTCCCAACACTCAGTCATTTTCGTGTTTCAAGTCTTAGAACTGGGTCAGCAGTCTCCAAAGAATAAACACGCAAAAACTGAAATAGTTATTTTCCTAAAATCTGCCTGTGAAATCACTCTGTAAAGCATCAGCCACATTTACATAGGTAGTCCTGGCAATGATGGGCACAGACATAACTGCTCTTGACATAGGCATTCATTAACTCAAGGCATTTCTGAAATGAAGTGGATTATAAGTGAATTAAACAACAAAAACAACAATGGGAGCCTCTGACCCTGAGTACAGATATCAGCATTTGAGTTGGCACCTTCAGTGGTCACTTGTGATAAAGCTGTTTTTTTTTGTCATTAATCACTATAGAAGATACAATTATAGCCAGTCGGTGTTAAAAGAGAAGAAAGTAGTGGCACAGAATAATTATTAAAGAGGATTAATTCATAGGATTCACTTAAGAACCTACTTATCTTCCCCCTAATTCCCTACCCCAGAGACTCTTAATAACAAGTTAGGAATCATTTTAGAAAAGGATCACGAGCTTGTAAAGATCAGGTGGGGTAGATTCAGATAAATACATTTATTTTTATTTATTTATTTCTCTTTTATTCTGGTAAAACACACCTAACATAAAATTCAGCATGCATAACAAAGCGTGCATTTACAATGTTGTACAGCTATCACTAGTATCTAATTCCAGAACATTTTCATGACCCCCTTCAAATAACCTTGTACCCTTTAAGCAGTTGCTTCTCATTCCTCTCTCCTCCCAGCTTGTGGCAACTATTAATCTCATTTCTCTATATATAGATGTGCCTTTTCTGGACATTTCATGTACATAGGAGCATATGTGGCTTCTCATGTTGTCTTTTTACTTAACATGTTTCAAGGTTCATCCATGTGGTAGCATGCGTAAGTATTCCTTTTTTATGGTGAAAAAGTATTCCATTGTACGGAAATAGCACATTTTCTTTATCCATTCATCAGTCGATGGACAATTGGACTGCTTCCACCTTTTAGCTATTGGGAATGGTGCTGCTGTGAACATTTGTGTACCAGTTTTTGCCTGAATACCTGTTTTCAATTCTTTTGCGTACATACACGGGGTGGAATTGCTGGGTTCTATGGTAATTCTAAATTTAACTTATTGAAGAACCATCAGACTTTTTTCCACCTGCACCATTTTACATTATACCAACAATATACAAGGATTCCAATTTCTTCACATCATTTCCATCACTTGTTTTGTTTTTGTCTCATTTCCTAATTTCATAATGTAGCCATCCTCATTGGTATGAAGTAGTATTGTGGCTTATTGTGGTTCTGATTTACAAAGAAAAATATATTTGATTAAATCTTGAGACTATATTTTCTCCCAAGGCTATCATGACTTGAAACAAAGGTAACATTTTAGGAATCTTTTCAGGATTCCAAGAAAGATGAGAAGAGTTACTCTCAGGAAAGTCATTTTACTTTAGAATATTGTATTTCTTTGGAAATGTGGGGCTTTTCCTAGAAGTTAGAAAAGAAATCTAAGATAATCATGGTTGAATTGTTCAGAAGCTCCATACTTGTCCAGGAAACTTGGTTATGGGGATATAAGATGACATAACTGGGAAGACCACAGGCCAGGACTGGCCCAAACTTCTTGCTATTTCCGTTTCCACATTGCCAAAGTTGAGAGAGGGAAAAGTATCTCAAAATCATGAATCTCCAAAACTATCATTTTTTTTCCACTGGAAAGTGAGTAATTCTTTTTTCCAAAGTGGAGAGTAAGTACTCTTTCTCATAGGGTTTCTTATTAGATGCTAAGTGATAGATATAAATCTGTTCCCTGGAGAACAGAATCTTAAAAAACAAAAAACAAACAAACAAACAAACAAAAAAAACACGTAAGTGCCAAAGCTTAGTTGAGAAGTGCAGTCTCAGGCTAGTGAGGGTGAAGGATAGGGAACAGGCAGGGTCAGTTGGACAGCAATAGCAAGGTGATAAGTTGCTGTGCTTCCAGATTGCTATAAGCAAGCACAGATGGTCACTCAGTAAGGCCCCTTTTATCAAGACTGTCACTAAACAAACTGTATTTTTTTTAAAAAAAAAACATGCCTCAGACATTCTGTTGGAGGGAGGGAGATAAACTTATATGCTAGCTCTGTCCCCTTCCCTGTTTCATTAGGTAAATTTCATTCCACAGGGAACTCATTCCTCCAAATAAACTAGATTTTATTACTGGACTGCTTTGGTGGCTACTCGGAAAGCCTTGTAGTCGGGTGTTTCCTTCAAGTCTGGAAGTGATATATTGAATTCAGACACGTGCTTGCTCAGCCTCAGTTAGCAGATTCTGAGTATCTACTCAGAGTCTGCTGTTATGGTGGAGGCCAGTGAAGACAGATGAGGCTGAGGATATCTAAAGAAGCACCTAAGATGCTACTAAAACAGAATGGAAGATTATAGTTATACTTTGCAAGTTGTCTTGGTAATACCTTTGTAGCTTAATTAAATGCCTTTTCTCATTCACGTGTTATCAGTTAATCCAAACATTCCAAAATCAAGGATTAAAAAAATACAATGATAAAAATTTATCTATCTGTTACATCCGTAGGGGCAATGCTTTGTTAGATGCTTTGATCATTTTAGGAAGTTTGAGACATCTTCCCCAAACAATGCATAAAAATTTATCTCCTTACCTCATATTTCACTCATAATTTAAAGGTGTTATCTATTTTACCATGTACATAAGGGAAATGAAGTTATAAAGGTCATGGATAAACACAATGACAGAGAAAGCCAAAGAATTTAAAAACTTAAAAGTTGATTTTCAAAAGCAAAAGCTCATTGTTTGAAATGACATTGAAAAGTTAAACTGGCCGAGCGTGGTGGCTCACACCTGTAATCCCAGCACTTTGGAAGGCCAAGGCAGGCAACTCACGAGGTCAGGAGATTGAGACCATCCTGGCTAACAAGGTGAAACCCCATCTCTACTAAAAATACAAAAATTAGCCAGGCATGGTGACAGCTGCCTGTAGTCTCAGCTACTCGGGAGGCTAAGTCAGGAGAATGGCATGAACCCGGGAGGCGGAGCTTGCAGTGAGCCGAGATTGTGCCATGGCACTCCAGCCTGGGCAATAAAGCAAGACTCCGCCTCAAAAAAAAAAAAAAAAAGAAAGAAAGACAGAAAAGAAAAGAAAAGAAAGAAAAAAAAAGAAAAGCTAAACTTTTTGCAACATTACTAGAAGAGAGAGAACATATCAATAAAATATTAAAGAAAAGGAAATATAGCTATAGGTGTGAAAGATATTCAAAAGAATATTATAAACTGCTGAATGCCAATAACTTGAAATACTAATTAAATAGATATTTTTGCAATATCTATTTTGCATAATACTCTAAAATCAACATAGAAATAGAAAATTTGTACATATTATGCTCTACCACTAAATCCTTGCCCTAAAACTATAATTTTATAGGTGAGTTCTACCAAACTGTCAAAAAATATGTATCCATTGTACACAACTTATATCTTATAGTAGAAAAGAAAAGAAGATGCACAACTCACCTTTTGAAGTGAGTGTAACTTTGATATCTGTATCAGTCAGGCTCCCAGTAGGAAGCAGTTGGCATGCCCATACTGGGGGACTATGGAGATTTCAGTGAAGGGACACTCTACAGTGGTATTGGCTGGCTTTGGGAAAATCAAGAGGGAATAGTGGAAAATCAAGAGGGAATAGTTTTTATCCAGGCTTACAACATAAGCAACTAATACCACTCTTTAGCCTAAAGGAGCAATTTGAGGAAACTATTGAAAAATCCAAAGTGGAGCTGAAACTTTTGGTAAAGGGATGTATCAAATTCTACAATCTAACAGAAAAAGAATTCTAGGGGAGTAAGATTCAGACTTCACTCAACTCCTTCTTTTAAATCTCATGCCAGAAATAGATGCCATCTCAAACCATCAATCTCATGCCAGAAATAGATGCCATCTCAAACCATCAGAATGGCTATTAAAAAGTCAAAAAATAATAGCTGCTAGTAAGGCTGTGGAGAAAAGGGAATGCTTATACACTGAGAATGTTATTTCAGTCATTGTGGAAAGCAGTTTGGGAATACCTGAAAGAACTTAAAACAGAATTACCATTCAACATAGCAATCTCATTATTAGGTATATACCCAGAGGAATACAAATCATTCTACTATAAAGACACATGGATGTGTATATTCATTGCAGCACTATTTGGAATAGCAAAGATATGGAATCAACCTAAATACCCATCAATGGTAGACTAGATAAAGAAAATGTGGTATATATAAACCATGGAATAGTACACAGCCATAAAAAATAATGAGATGATGTTCTTTGCAGCCACATGGTTGGAGCTGGAGGTCATTATCCTAAGCAAACTAACAGAGGAACAGAAAGTCAAGTACTGCATGTTCTCCCTTGTAAGTTCTAGATAAACATCAAGTACATATGGTCACAAAGAAAGGAACAGACCCTGGGGCCTACTTGAGAGTGGAGGGTGAGAGGAGGTTTAGGATTAAAAAACTACCTGTGGGGTACTATGATTATTACCTGGGTGATGAAATAATCTGTACACCAAATCCCCATAGCACATTATTTACCTGTATTACAAACCTGCTCACATACCCTGGAACCTAAAATAAAAGTTAAAAAATAAATAGACCATTGAATAAACTTTACCAAAAGCCAGGGGCAAAAGAACCTGCAGAGGGAACCCATTCAGTACCTTTCATGACAGAGCAGGAAGGAGAAGAACAGAGAATAAATTTTAAAGGGAAAATAAAAAAAAAAAAATCCAGCGCAGTATCAAAACTAGTGAAAACACCATAAGAAAGTGAAATTTTAAACTATGCTCAATTTCTTTCAAGCATAGATTAAAATTTTCTAAATATTAATTCACCAACAAAATTTAGTAGCACATTTTAAAAAAACAGTTCATGAATGAAAGAGGATTTATCAAAGCAATGAAAGGACAATCAACATCAGAAAGTATAGTATCAAAATTTATCACACTAATGGACTGTAGGGGAAATATCATGTGATCATTTCTTCTGTGTGTGTGTGTTCGTTTTTTTTTTTTTTTTTAATTATTATAGTTTAAGTTCTGGGATAAATGTGCAGAATGTGCAGATTTGTTCCTCCCCTAGCCTCCTATCCCCAGTCTCTGGTGTATAATGTTCCCCTCCCTGTGTCCATATGTTTTCATTGTTCAAATCCTACTTATGAGTGAGAACATGTGGTATTTGGTTTTCTGTTCTTGTGTTAGTTTGCTGAGAATGAGGGTTTCCAGCTTCATCCATGTCCCTGCAAAGAACATGAACTCATCCTTTTTTATGGCTGCATAGTATTCCATGGTGTATATATGCCACATTTTCTTTATACAGACTATCATTGATAGACATTTGGGTTGGTTCCAAGTCTTTGCTATTGTGAACAGTGCTGCAATAAACATACATATCTTTAGAGTAGAATGATTTATAATCCTCTGGGTTCATGCCCAGTAATGGGATTGCTGGGTCAAATGATATTTCTGGTTCTAGATCCTTGAAGAATTGCCACACTGTCTTCCACAGTGGTTGAACTAATTTATACTCCCACCAACAGTGTAAAAACATCTGTATTTCTCCACATCCTCTCCAGCATCTGTTGTTTCCTGACATTTTAATGATCACCATTCTAACTGGCATGAGATGATATCTCGTTGTGATTTTGATTTGCATTTCTCTAATGACCAGTGATGATGAAGTTTTTTTCATGTTTGTTGGCTGCATAAATGTCTTCTTTTGAGAAGTGTCTGTTTGTATCCTTCACTCACTTTTTGATGGGGTTGTTTTTTTCTTGTAAATTTGTTTAAGTTCTTTGTAGATTCTGGATATTAGCCCTTTGTCAGATGAATAGATTACAAAAATTTTCTCCCATTCTGTAGATTGCCTATCCACTCTGATGATAGTTTCTTTTGTTGTGCAGAAGCTCTTTAGTTTAATTAGATCCCATTTGTCAATTTTGACTTTTGTTGCCGTTGCTTTTGGTGTTTTAGACATGAAGTCCTTGCCCATGCCTGTGTGCTGAATGGTATTGCCTAGGCCTTCTTCTAGGGTTTTCATGGTTTTAGGTCTTACATTTAAGTCTTTAATCCATCTTGACTTAATTTTTGTATAAGGTGTAAAGAAAAGGTCCAGTTTCAGTTTTCTGCATATGGTTAGCCAGTTTTGACAACACCATTTATTGAATAGGGAATCCTTTCCCCATTGCTTGTTTTTGTCAAGTTTGTCAAAGATCAGGTGGTTGCAGATGTGTGGTGTTATTTCTGAGGACTCTGTTTTGTTCCATTGGTTTATATATCTGTTTTGGTACCAGTACCATGCTGTTTTGGTTACTGTAGCCTTGTAGTATAGTTTGAAGTCAGGTAGTGTGATGCCTCCAGCTTTGTTCTTTTTGATTAGGATTGTCTTGGTTATGTGGGCTCTTTTTTGTTCCATATGAAATTTAAAATAGTTTTTTCTAATTCTGTGAAGAAAGTCGATGATAGCCTGATGGGGATAGCACTGAATCTATAAATTACTTTGGGAAGTATGGCCATTTTCATGATATTGGTTCTTCCTGTCCATGAACATGAAATGTTTTCCCATTTGTTTATGTCCTCTCTTATTTCCTTGAGCAGTGGTTTGTAGTTCTCCTTGAAGCAGTTCTTCACATCCTTGTAAGTTGTATTCCTAGGTATTCTATTATCTTTATAGCAATCGTAAATGAAAGCTCCCTCATGATTTGGCTCTCTGTTTTTCTATTGTTGATGTATAGGATTGCTTGTGATTTTCGCCCATTGATTTGGTAGCCTGGACTTTGCTGAAGTTGCTTATCAGCTTAAGGAAATTTTGGGCTGAGACGATGGGGTTTTCTAAACACACAATCATTTCATCTGCAAACAGAGACAATTTGGTTTCCCCTCTTCCTATTTGAATACTCTTTATTTCCTTCTCTTGTCTGACTGCCTTGGCCAGAACTTCCAATACTGTGTTGAATCGGAGTGGTGAGAGAGCACATCCCTGTCTTGTGCCAGTTTTCAAAGGGAATGCTTCCAGCTTTTGTCCATTCAGTATGATATTGGCTGTGGGTTTGTCATAAATAGCTCTTATTATTTTGAGATATGTTCCATCAACACCTACTTTATCGAGAGTTTTTAGCATGAAGCGGTGTTGAATTTTATTGAAGGCCTTTTCTGCATCTATTGAGATTTCTTCCTTGTTTAGACTTGGGAGGCTGTTATTGGTCTAGTCAGGGATTCAACTTCTTTCTGGTTTAGTGTGGGAGGGTGTATGTGTCCAGGAATTTATTTATTTCTTCTATATCTTCTAGTTTATTTGCATAGAGGTATTTATAGTATCCTCTGATGGTAGTTTGTGTTTCTGTGGGATCAGTGGTGTTATCTTCCTTATTATTTTTTATTGTATCTATTCCATTCTTCTCTCTTTTCTTCTTTATTAGTCAGGCTATCGGTCTATCTATTTTGTTGATCTTTTCAAAAAAATAGCTCCTGGTTTCACTGATTTTTTTGAAGTGTTTTTCATGTCTATATCTCCTTCAGTTTTGCTCCGATCTTAGTTATTTCTTGTCTTCTGCTAGCTGTTGAATATATTTGCTCTTGCTTCTCTAGTTCTTTTAATTGTGATGTTAGGATGTCGATTTCAGATGTTTCCTGCCTTCTCCTGTGGGCATTTAGTGCTATAAATTTCCCTCTTAACATTACTTTAGCTGTGTCCCAGAGATTCTGGTACATTGTGTCTTTGTTCTCATTGGTTTCAAGGAACTTATTTATTTCTGCCTTAATTTCCTTATTTACCCAGTAGTCATTCAGGAGCAGGTCATTCAGTTTCCATGTAGTTGTGTAGTTTTGAGTGAGTTTCTTAATCCTAAGTTCTAATTTGATTGCACTGTGGTCTGAGAGACTCTTAGTTATGATTTCTGTTCTTTTGCCTTTGCTGAGGAATGTTTTACTTCCAATTATGTGGTCGGTTTTAGAGTAAGTGTGATGTGGTGCTGAGAAGAATGTACATTCTGTTGATTAGGGATGGGGAGTTCTGTAGATGTCTATTAGGTCCACTTTGTCCAGAGCTGAGTTCAAGTCCTGAATATCTTTGTTAATTTTCTGACTAGTTGTTCTGTCTAATATTGACAGTGGGGTGTTAAAGTCTCCCACTGTTATTGTGTGGGAGTCAAAGTCTCTTTGTAGGTCTCTAAGAATTTGCCTTATGAATCTGGGTGCTCCTGTATTGGGTGCATATATATTTAGGATAGTTAGCTCTTCTTGTTGAAATGATCCCTTTACCATTATGTAATGGCCTTCTTTGTCTCTTTTGATCTTTGTTGGTTTTAAGTCTGTTTTATCAGAGACTAGGATTGCAACCACTGCTCTGTTTTTGTTTGTTTGTTTGTTTTTGTTGTTGTTCTTTCTTTCCATTTGCTTGGTAAATGTTCCTCTATCCCTTTAATTTGAGCCTATCTGTGTCTTTGCAAATGAGATGAGTCTCCTGAATCCAGCACACCAATGGGTCTTGACTCTTTAGTCAATTTGCCAGTCTGTGTCTTTTAATTTAAAGACAATTTGCTAGTCTCCAATTTGCCAGTTGGTGTCTTTCAATTTTAATTTAAAGTCTTTTCAACGGGGCATTTAGCCCATTTACATTTAAGGTTAATATTGTTATCTGTGAATTTGATCCTGTCATTGTGATGCTAGTTGGTTATTTTGCCCGTTAGTTGATGCAGTTTCTTCATAGTGTCAATGGTCTTTACAATTTGGTATGCTTTTGCATTTGCTGGTACTGTTTGTTCCTTTCTATGTTTAGTGCTTCCTTCACAAGCTCTCGTAAAGTAGGCCTGGTTGTGACAAAATCTCTCCACATTTGCTTTTCTGTATAGGATTTTATTTATCCTTCACTTATGAAGCTTGGTTTGGCTGGATATAAAATTCTGGGTTGAAAATCCTTCTCTTTAAGAATATCGAATATTGGACCCCACTCTCTTCTGGCTTATAGGGTTTCTGCCTAGAGATCCACTGTTAGTCTGATGGGCTTCCCTTTGTAGGCAACCTGACCTTTCTCTTTGGCTGTCTTTAACATTTTTCCTTCAATTTCAACCTTGGTGAATCTGACAATTATGTGTCTTGGGGTTGCTCTTCTCAAGGAGTATCTTTGTGGTGTTCTCTGTATTTCCTGAATTTGAATGTTGGCCTGTCTTGCCAGATTGGGAAAATTCTCCTGGATAATATCCTGAAGAGTATTTTCTAACTTGGTTCCATTCTCCTTTTCATTTTCAGGTACACCAATCAAAAGTAGGTTTGGTCTTTTCACCTAGTCCCTTATTTCTTGGAGGCTTTGTTTGTTCCTTTTCATTCTTTTTTCTCTAATCTTGTCTTCATGCTTTCTTTCATTAAGTTGATCTTCAATCTCTGATATGCTTTCTTCCACTTGATCAGTTTGGCTATTGATACTTTGGCATGCTTCACAAAGTTCTTGTGCAGTGCTTTTTAGCTCCATCAATTCATTTATGTCCTTTTCTAAACTGGTTATTCTAGTTAGCAATTCCTCTCACCTTTTTTCAAAGTTCTTTGCTTCCTTGCATGAGGTTAGAACATGCTCCTTTAGCTTGGAGGATTTCGTTATTATCCGCCTTCTGAAGCCTACTTCTGTCAATTCATCAAACTCATTCTCCGTCCAGTTTTGTTCCCTTGCTAGCAAGAAGTTGTGATCCTTTGAAAAAGAAGAGGTGTTCTGTTTTTTGCAATTTTCACCTTTTTGTGCTGGCTTCTCCCCATTTTTGTGGATTTATCTATCTTTGGTCTTTGATGTTGGTGAACTTCGGATGGGGTTTTGGTTGGACGTCCTTTTTGTTGATGTTGATACTATTCCTTTCTGTTTGTTAGTTTTCCTTCTAACAGTCAGGCTCCTCTGCTGCAGGTCTGCTGGAGTTTGCTGGTGGTCCACTCCAGACCCTGTTTGCCTGGGTATTACCAGCGGAGGCTGTAGAACAGCAAAGATTGCTGCCTGTTCCTTCCTCTAGAAACTTTGCCCCAAAGGGGCACCTGCCAGAAGCCAACCAGAGCTCTCCTGTATGAGATGTCTGTCAAACCTGCTGAGAGGTGTCTGCCAGTCAGGAGGCATGGGGACCAACTTGAGGAAGCAGTCTGTCCCATAGCAGAGCTTGAATGTTGTGCTGGGAGATCTGCTGCTCTCTTCAGAGTCAGTAGGCAGGAACATTTAAATCTGCTGAAGCTGCGCCCACAGCAGCCCCTTCCCCCAGATGCTCTGTCCCAGGGAGATAGGAGTTTTATCTTTAAGCCCCTGACTGGAACTACTGCCTTTCTTTCAGAGGTGCCCTGCCCAGAGAGGGGAAATCTAGAGAGGCAGTCTGGCTACAGTGCCTTTGCCAAGCTGTGGTGGGCTCTGCCCAGTTCGAACTTCCTGGAGGCTTTGTTTATGCTGTGAGGGGAAAACTGCCTACTCAAGCCTCAGTAATGGTGGACGCCCCTCCCCCCACCAAGTGGCAGCATCCCAAGTCAACTTCAGACTGCTGTTCTGGCAGCAAAAATTTCCAGCCAGTGGATCTTAGCTTGCTGGGCTCTGTGGGGGTGGGATCCACTGAGCTAGACCACTTGGCTCCCTGGCTTCAGCCCCCTCTCCAGGGGAGTGTATGGTTCTGTCTCACTGTCATTCCAGGCGCCACTGGGGTATGGAAAAAAAACTCCTGTAGCTAGCTCAGTGTCTGCCCAAATGGCCACCCAGTTTTGTGCTTGCAACCCAGGGCTCTGGTGGCATAGGCACCGAGAGAATCTCCTGGTCTGCAGGCTGTGAAGACCGTGGGTAAAGCATAATATCTGGGCTGGAATGCACTGTTCCTCGGGGCACAGTCCCTCACGACTTCCCTTGGTTAGTTGAGGGAGTTCCTCAACCCGTTGTGCTTCCCGGATGGGGCGACATTCCACCCTGCTTCTGCTTGCCCTCCATGGGCTGCACCCACTGTCTAACCAGTCCCAGTGAGATGAACTGGGTACCTCAGTTGGAAATGCAGAAATCATCGGCCTTCTGCATTGATCTTGCTGGGAGCTGCAGACAGGAGCTGTTCCTATTCAGCTATCTTCTCTTTTGTGATCATTTCAGCATGTGCAGACAAAGCTTTTGATGATAATGTTTAGTGTTTATTTGAGATTTTTTAATGTTCATAAAAAATAGGAATAAAGGAAATTTCCTTTATCATATAAAAGCTGTCTTTCATCACCCCTATTGCCAGTCATCCATATTGGCAAAATAAAGTAAAACAAATTAACAAACATAAGCCAACATCAAATGCTATCATTAATGAAGAAATTTTAAAAGTTTCCTTTTACTATTAGAAATTAGGCAAAAACCCTAACATTCTTCTACTGTTTAAAATAGTCCTGGGAGTTGTCTAATTAAATACAAAATAAATTCTATGTATGTGAATAAAAAGAAGATAAATGTTCAGTATTTGTAATTAATTATCATTTATAAAGAAAGCCCTATATAATCAACAAACTATTAGAATGATTAAGACATTGCAACAAGATCAATATGCAAAATCAATAGAACTTATTTGCAACAGTAATAAACATTTAGTAATTGAAATAGAAAATAGGATACCATTTACAATCACAATAAAGATCATGAAGGTTCTAGAAAGTAATTACTATATATCTGAAGTAAAAAATTTAGAATTCATTCCAAATGTCTTTTCTTTTGCTCTTCGCTCTCTACATCTAACACGCCCTAAAATGCTTTCCAAATCTGCCTACTTCACTTCACCTCCACAACTGTCACCTTTGTCAAAGACAATCATGTCTAAATTTCTGTTCAGTAAAGTCAAAATGGACGAAATTAATGGACAGTTGACAGACTAGGAGAAAATATTAGCAGCCTTAAAAAAATAAACATTTACTTTTAGATTAGTTTTATATTGACTAAAAAGTTGCAAAGTAGTACAGAAAGTTTCTAAATTTCCTGCAGCCAGTCCCCCCATTATTAACATCTTACATTTTTATGTTCATTTGTCACAACTATGTTATCTATACTGATACATTTATTATTAACTAAAGTCCACACTTGACTCAAATTTCCTTAGTTTTTGTCTAATATCCTTTTTCTGTTCCAGGATCCCATACAGGATAGTACATTACATTTAGTCATCATTTCTATCTTAGTCATTTTGGGCTGCTATAACAAAATACTTGAGACTGGGCAATTTATAAAAATGAAAATTTATTTTCTCACAGTTCCTGAAGCTAGGAAGTGCAAGGTCAAGGTGCCAGCAGATTCAGTGTCTCATGAGAGATGGATGCTCTCTGCTTCCAAGATGGCACCTCTTGCTTCAACTTCGCATGGTGGAAATGATAAACAGCTCCCTAGCACCTCTTTTATTAAGGTGCTAATCTCATTCATAAGGGCAGCTCTCTCGTGACTTAATCACCTTGTTAAGGCCCCACCTCTTAGTACTATCACATTGGTGATTAAGTTTCAATATGTAAATTTTGGAGGTACACATTCAGACCATATCAACGTCTCCGTGGGATCTTGGAAACTGTGAGAGTCTGTCAGACTTTCCTTCTTTTTGATGACCTGATCCATTTTGGGGAGTACTCACCAGTTGTTTTGTAGAATATCCCTCAGTATAGACTTCGCTGATGTTTTTCTTGTGATTAGATGGGGTTAGGGATTTTAAAGGGTAAGACCACAGGAACAAAGTGCCATTTTCATCACATCATATCAAAGGTACATATCACTTGGTAAATTATAACTCTTGATTTTAACCTAAATTACCTAATGATATGGCATTTATCATATGTATCCACTGCAATGTCACTCTTCCTCCTCTTTCTACCCAGTCAACACATTTTTCCACCCTGTACTTGGAAGAAAGTCAACTATGAGCAGTCCAAACGTAAGGGTGGAGAGGTATTATACTCCACCTCCTCAATGGGGCAGTAACTGCATAAATAATTTGGAATTCTTCTGGACAGACTTGCCTATTTCCCCCATTCATCTATGTTTCAATCATTTATTTAAATCAGTAGGTACTCGTCAATATTTATTTTGTACTCTGGGCTATTGAAAGCTCTCTAGGATGGTTCCGGTGCGCTGTTGACATACCTAAATTATTTTTTGAGTAATTCCTTAGTCTTTGGACTATTTTCATCATCCTTAACTGGAAAATGTCATAATTTAGATTATGAAAGAATCTCAATATAAAACAAAGGTTAAAGATTTTAAATAAACAAGTTATAAAAGGAAATTCTAAGTAGTTAATATTGGCAGTATTCTCACATTAACTCAAAATAAAAATGTAGACAAAAACATGTAGATGGCACTTTATACACATATAATTAGCAAAAGTGAGAACATTGGATAAATCAGTGGCTACTAAATGAGGTAGAAAATGGAGATCTTGTACTCTATTTTTGACAGTGTAAGTTAGTGAAGCTATTTTAGAGAGTAAATTGGCAGCATTTTAGTAAAATTGCGTAAGTACCTATTCACTCTAGGACGTATATACCCAGAGACACTCCTTCAGGTATACAGAGATATTTATGAAGATGTTTATTTTGATGGTTAAAGAGTAAAAAAAAAAAAAAAAAAAACTGGAGGTAACACATATTTATCATACAAGAACTGGTAAATAGCAATGTAGCTGTGCATATCACAGAAGAGTAATCAGAAGAAAAACCCTAGATTTACATATAGGAACAAACAATAGATGTAAATAAGAATATTAAATGGGAAAAATAAATAGTGCATGATTTACAGCATGATGCCATTTACATAATGTTAAAAATACATATATAGAGGTAAGCAAATGTACAGAAATTAATCTAAAGGCCATGCATTAAATACAAATTGTGGCATGTAAGGGATGAGGTGAACTGGGATGGAAGGTAAAGAGGAGAGACAAGTAAATAGTAATGCATTTTAAATGTGCAGAGCACAATCTGTTGATGTCTTGCTATAAACTGAGAAGTAAGATCAACTCAGTCGTTGAGGGTTAAAATCCAGCAACAAGGCAGGGCATGGTGGCTCACGTCTGTAATCCCGGCACTTTGGGAGGCCATGGCGGTGGGATTGCCTGAGCTCAGGAGTCCCAGACTAGCCTGGGCAACACGGTGAAACCCCCTCTCCAATAAAATACAAAAAATTAGCCGGGTGTGACGGCATGTGCCTGTAGTCCCAGCTAATCGGGAGGCTGAGGCAGGAGAATCACTTGAACCCGGGAGGCAGAAGTTGGTATGAGCCGAGATCATGCCACTGCACTCCAGCCGGGGTGTAAATGCGGGCCGCCTCCTGAAAAAAAAAAAAACCAAAATAAATAAAAATTAAAAACAGCAACAATACCTCAATCAAAATGCCCCAGCCAACCAAATATAACCATTATCAACAAAGTTGTAAGGTATAAATAAAACCATTTATTGTGTAAAGTCAGATTTAATATGGTAATGTTTACATTAATAATTATCATTATTCATTTAATAATTTAACAAATATTCTTGAACCTTGAAAGTACAATAGGCTTGATTGAGGAATATAAAAATGTATATCTAAACCAAACAGGAGTTTTCTAAAGACTTTTATCACATCAGTATGAAAATCAATGTGACATATAACAGCATTTGTGAAACACACCTTACCAGCATATTGTTTTCATGTTGTTCCTTATTGTTGCTGGCTTTTTATTTTAAAATTTACTTCTCATAGACTGAAACCATCAATTTAAAATCCTGAGAGAAAGTCCATTATTGTATAGTCCATTCAGTTTTTAATACTTGTTTGCCTTTTAAAATATAATTTGGCATTATATATAGTATTCTTGTCTGTTAAGAATAACTCTGAAAAAATTGTAGATACTGCTGAAATTTGAACTTATGCTCCCTTTTCATCTCACTTCTCTGTGAACCTTGTCAAATTCAACATTATTCTTAGATTCAAAGCCATTATTAATTTATCATTACTATGCAGCTTCTTTTTTATATGCAAAAGCTTATAGAACTAAAGAGTTCTACTTGAATGTACTGGCTCTATTTTATTACTAGAATAAGATAGAGTCAAAAATCAAGCAAAAAAATGTTTCCTCGGCATCGGTTTTTATTCTGTAATTTATATGATCTACTTATAGTGTAACTTCTAAATTTTATTTGAAGACAGAATATATTTCTTAATTTGGTTTTCTAGTATACATACATACTTTTTCCATGCAACAGTATATCCTGGAGATCTTCCCACAGTTAATAGGGAGATTTTTTTGTTCTTTTGTACAGCCACATCATAATCCATTGTGTGGATATACTATTGTTTATTCTAACAGTCCTCAAATAATAGACATTTAAAAAGGAGAAATGAATTGGATAACTTTTCTACCTTCCAAGCATTAGTGATCCCTCGTGTCTTTGCGAAACATTAATAAGGCCGAGAGATATCCTTGCTTCTGTCTCTTCCTAACGTTCTGGCTCTTCCTTTTTATTTGTAACTATTGCTGCTGTTCTGCTAATTTTGATTCCATTCCAAGAGGGTTCTCCTTTCATCCTGCATAGGCCTACAGTGGGTTAGTAGGCCCAGCCTACCCCAGCTCTTTTAGACCTCACAGCAGGACTCTGAACTCACATCAACATGGAGACTGTAGAAAATCTGCCCAGTTTCAGTTGTTCTGTGGCTTGCTGCTCTTTCCAGAAAGCAACTGTTGGGACTCTAGGTTTTTCCTTACTTACGTCTGTGAAATGTCTTTTTACTGCCCCTAACAAAAATGTTGATACTACACAAGTTGTACTGATATAGGATTTGTTGCTAGATTTAGCAAATAGAAATTCAGGATTCTTAGTTGAATTTTAATTTTAGGTGAACAATATAAGTATATAATTACATATTTAATATATCTCGTAATATTTGGGGCACACTTAAGCTAAAAAATTCAAGTTGAACTAGATGTCTTTCTTACATTTTATCTGTGCAACTTAAATTCCTTTCTTTTTAAACTCTTTTGGGCAAATGGTTGTGTGGTTGTTTCATTTTACTATCCTACTTATTGCATCTATTTTTATGGATGGATTCAGAGAGACTCAAAAGCAATGTTACTGCCATAACCATCAACACAGAATTTCTGGTTTTTAAATTTGTTTATTTGATTAAATTTTTAGTTTGGCTATACCTTCTAGTTACTAAATGACCCTTTTTATTTATTCACTTTTTGGTTATTTAAATACACCATAATGTTAGGTGTATTTTTCAGAAAGATACAACTTTCTAATTCACATTTCTGTAAGTGTTCGTGGATATTTGTTGGTCAAAAATGTTTTTATATTTTAGTTTTTGTGGGTACATAGGAAGTGTATATATGAGGTACATGTAATGTTTGTATACAGGCATGTAGTGCATAACAATCATATCATGCAAAATGGGGTATCCATCCCCTCAAGGGAAAAAAGCACTTAGCCTTTGTGCTGTAAGCAATTCAGTTATACCCTTTTAGTTACTTTTAAATGGTCAATTAAATTATTTTTGACTATACTCACCCTGTTGTGCTATCAAATACTAAGTCTTATTCTTTCTAATGGTTTTCGTACCCACTAACCATTCTCACCTCCCCCAGCTTTCCCACTACCCTTCCCAGCCTCTGGTAACCATTCTTCTACACTCTATCTCCATAGGTTAAATTGTTTTGATTTTTAGATCCTACAGATAAATGAGAATATGTGATGTTTGTCTTTCTGTGCCTGGCTTGTTTCATTTAACATAATGACCTCCAGCTACATCCATGTGGTTACAAATGACTGAATCTCATTGTTTTTTATGGTCAGATAGTATTGTGTATAAGTATCATATTTTCTTTATCTTTATCTGTTGATGGATGCTTGGGTTGCTTCTAAATCTTGGCTATTGTGAACAGTGCTGCAAAAAACATGGGAGTACAGATACCTCTTTGATATACTGATTTTCTTTCTTTGGGATATATACCCAGCAGTGGAATTGCTGGATCACATGAACTAAACTAAAACTATTTTTAGTTTTTTACAGAACCTCCAAACTGTTCTCCATAGTGGTTGTACTAATTTACATTTCCACCAACAGTGAATGAGGATTCCCTTTTCTCCACATCTTCTCTACCATTTTTTATTGCCTGTTTTTTAGATATAAGCCATTTGAACTAGGATGAGATGATATCTCATTGTAATTTTTTTTTCGCATTTCTCTGATGATCTGCGATGTTGAGCACCTTTTCATATGTGTGGTTGCCATCTGTACGCCTTCTTCTGAGAAAAGTCTATTCAAATCTTTTGCTTATTTTTAAATTGGGTTATTATTTTTTTCCTACAGAGTTTATTTTAGCTCCTTATATATTCTAGTTATTAATACTTTGTCAGATTAGTAGTTTGCAAATATTCTCTCTGATAAAGTGGGTTGTCTCTTCACTTTGTTTATTGTTTCCTTTGCTTTGCAGAAGCTTTTCAACTTTATGTGATCTCATTTGTCCAGTTTCGCTTTGGTTGTCTATGCTTGTGGAATATTACTGAAGAAATCTTTGCCCAGGCCAATATCCTGGAGAGTTTCACCAGGGTTTACTTGGAGTGGTTTCGTAGTTTGAGGTCTTAGATTTAAGTGTTTAATCCATTTTGATTTTATTTTTGTATAATGCCAGAGATAGGGATTAAGTTTCATTTTCCTGCATATGGATGTACAATTTTCCTGCAACACTTATTGAAAAGACTATCTTTTCCCCAGTGTATGTTTTTGGCACCTTTGTTCTTGAGTTCACTGTAGGTGCCTAGATTTGTTTCTTGGTTCTCTATTTTGTTCTATTGCTTTATATGTCTGTTTTTATGACAGTACCATGCCATTTTGCTTACTATAGCTTTGTAGTATAAATTGAGGTCAGGTAATGTGATTCCTCCATTTGTGTTCCTTTGGCTTAGGATGGATTTGGCTATTCTGGGTCTTTTGGGGTCCCATATACATTTTAGCATAGTTTTTTCTATTTCTGTGAAAAACGTCGTCGATACTTTGATAGAGATTACATTGAATCTGTATATTACTTTGGGTAGTATAGACATTTTAACAGTATTAATTCTTTTAATCCATGAACATGGAGTGTATTTCCATTTGTTTGGTGTCTTCAATTTCTTTCATCCATGTTGTATAGTTTTCATTATAGAAAAATTTTCACTTCTTTGGTTAAGTTAATTTCTAGTTATTTAATTTTATTTGTGGCTATTGTAAATGGTATTACCTTTTTATTTCTTTTTCAAATTGATCCCTGTTGGCATATAGAAACACTACTAAATTTTGTATGTTGATTTTGCATCCTGCCATTTTACTGAATTTATCAATTCTAAAAGTTTTTTGGAGGAGTCTTCAGGCTTTTTTCTTTTTTAAAATTTTTATTTATTTTTTATTTTATTTTATTTTATTTTTTGAGACAGAGTCTCGCTCTGTTGCCCAGGCTGGAGTGCAGTGGCATGATCTCGGCTCACTGCAAGCTCCGCCTCCTGGGTTCTTGCCATTCTCCCGACCCAGCCTCCTGAGTAGCTGGGACTACAGGCTCCTGCCACCAAGCTCAGCTAATTTTTTGTATTTTTAGTAGAGACGGGGTTTCACCGTGTTAGCCAGGATGGTCTCAATCTCCTGACCTCGCGATCCACCTGATCCGCCCACCTCAGTCTCCCAAAGTGCTGGGATTACAGGCGTGCCACTGCGCCCAGCCCAGGCTTTTTTCAAATATATGATCATATCATCAAGGATAATATACAAGCAAACAGGGATTATTTGACTTCTTCCTTTCCAATTTGGATGCCTTTTATTTCTTTCTGTTGTCTGATTGTTCTAGCTAGGGCCTCCAGTACTATGTTGGATAACAGTGGTGAAAGTGAGCATCCTAGTTATGTTACAGATCTTAAAGTAAAGGCTTTCATTTTTTCCCATTCAGTATGATAGTAGCTATGTGTATATAATTTATGACTTTCATTATGTTGAGGTAAGTTCCTTTATACACAGTTTTTTGAGGGTTTTTAACAAGAAGAAATGTTGAATTTTATCAAATGCTTTTTCAGCATCAATTGAAATGATCTTATGGTTTTTATCCTTCATTCTGTTGATATGATGTATCACATTGATTGATTTGCATGTGTTGAACCATCCTTGCATCTCAGGTATAAATCTCACTTGGTCATGATGAATGACCTTTTTAATGTATCACTGGATTTGGTTTGCCAGTACTTTGTTGAAGACTTATGAATCAACAGTCATCAGAAGTACTGGCCGGTAGCTTTATTTTTTTGATGTGTCTGTGTCTAGTTTTGATATTAGGGTAATACTGACTTTATAGAATAAGTTTGGATGTATTCTCATCTCTTCTATTTTCCAAAATAGTTTGAGTAGGATTGATATTAGTTCTTCTTTAAATGGTAGAATTCAGCAGTGAAGGCTTTGGGTCCCAGGATTTTGTTTACTGGGAGAATTTTTATTATGGCTTTGATCTTATTACTCGTTATTGGTCTGTTCAGGTTTTGGATTTCTTTATGGTTCAATCTAGGTAGGTTATATGTGTCTAGAAATTTGTTCATTTCTTCTAGATTTTCTATTTTGGGCATATAGTTGCTTATAGTTGCCATTAATTATCCAGGGATATTTGTAACTAGAGACGCATCAGTGATAAATTCACCTAGCTCTGTTTCACATATATGTGGTCAAGATACTGATTTGTTTGGTAGTCAAATCTGTTGATAGATTACTAATTTACAGTAAAATTTTATTTACAGTTTATTTTGAAGTTATATTCTAATTCAGTAAATCACATAATTGTTTAAAGGAAGAATTACTTATGGCCTTAAAGGGAAAGGAAAACCTTAAGGTAACATTTAAGGGAGAAAAAGTAACTCAGTGTTTTAGCAGGAAAAAAACAAGAATTCCAGCTATATCAAGCAGCACTGATAATTCATAAATGTTACAAGAACAAGGGTCAAAGACAGAAACACATAACATTTTCATCTCATGAAGACAAAGAACTTAAAAGTCCTAACTAAAGAAACAGCATATCTGTTACTTAACAGATATGTCAACAGTTAAGAACATGGGAAGAACTTTAAAAGGTTTTGATATATTTCTGCGATATCAATTCACACACACACACACACACACACACTCACTCACTTGGAAATGCAGCCCTTCCTTATTTAAAAAAAAGCACTAATTTTCTAGGCAAAGGGGGCTAATATCTAGATCAAAATTAATTAATTAATTAATTAAAATCTCTCTCCTCCATGTTTAGGTAGGAAGAACCTATCTCAGATATGCTAAATAAAAAGCAGAAAAATGATTACAGACAGAAAGGGCACTAAAGTAACAACAAAAAAATGGTACAGCTTCAACTTCACATGAAATGGCTTCTGTGATGAGAGGTACCCATTATGTAGGGTAGAAACAGTATGATTCTAAGACCATTGAAAGGAGAAGACAAGGAGAAAATATGAGACTATAATATTATATAACTTTAATAAAGAAAGGATGAATCTAAAATGATTAAGGTGCATCTCAGCCCACAATGTGCTCCACCACCACAGGAAGTCATGCAACAGATGAAGAGAAGAGGCTAAGAAGGCGTGTTAAGGCACTCATAGGCAGACTCTGACCTTTACAGCTTGGCATTTCAATAGCTACTATTAGAAGTGCCTTTTAAAATGCTTTTTATTATGTTCATATACAAAGCCATTCTAAATAACACATATTATTCCATATTGTGTTCTTTAAATGTAGTTTAAATGTACATTTTGAAATGTTGAACTGTAATTGGAGAATGCTGGAAAAATATTTTCTGTAATAGATAATAGAGCTTCCAGGTCAGTTTTTGTGGTAACTTAGGCAGGGTCTAGATATTTTTAAGGTTTTCAAAAACTTCTTGAAATATCTTCAGATTAAGATAAAAATAAATTATGTCATACATCCCTTTTAGTAAGGGGAGGGTTTGCACACACATAAAAATAATAACTGGGAGATTCCCTGAAGTCTTGTCCAAATTGCACTGCATTGCCTAAGATGCTATCAGAGGAGAGGAGACATTATATCCTACACAAAAATCAGGCTAACTGAAAATAGAAAATTGAATTATAAGTGACAAGAGGAAGATCATTAAACATTTAAATTGTCACTTTAAGAATAGGGTGAAATTCAATCTAAAAGTAATGAAAGTACACCAAATGAGCAAAGACTGTATAGATAAGGAATAGAAACTTAGACTTCAAATGGGAGGGTAAAAAAATTATTTGTTGATGTTACTTTGTTTTGGTTTTTGAAAATCATATTTTATTTTAAACATTAGTTTTAAATGTGATAAGAAATTACCTACTAGTAATTATTATTATTACTTAAAATAATAAATAAATACATTAGAAAACATTGATAATTATGCCCACGGGATAAATATATAAACCTTTGTTAGATTCAGCAAGAATGAGGAAAGGATGGAGCTGCATTCGTTGGTAGACTACCAACTAGACTTATGTCATTACAAAGCACTTTAAATGTGGCTAGTCCAAGTTGAGATGTGCTGTAAAGGTAAAATATCCATAGCATTTCACAGGCTTAGTATGAAAAAAAAGTAAGCTATGCTAATAATGTTTTATATTGATCATATGTTGAAATGAATATTTTTTGGATATATTGAGCTAAATAAAATGTATTATTAATTTCACCTGTGTGTAGTAAGGAATTTAATCTTGCCCAAAGAGAAGTTTGGCCTTTGTGTTCAGCTCTTGGGAGGTTATCTTACTCGGCTCTTGGGAGGTTATCTCAGCCCTTGTAATGTCCTGCCTGTTAAGAGTGTTTTTGTTTACCTGGAAGTCCTGGGCTATAGGAGACTGTATTAGTCCACTTTCACATGGCTATAAAGATACTACCTGAGACCAGGTAGTTTGTAAATAAAAGAGGTATAATTGACTCACAGTTCTGCATGGCTGGAGAAGCCTTGGGAAACTTAAAATCATGGCAGAAGGCAAATGGGAAGCAAGGCATGTCTTACATGGCAGCAGGAGAGAGAGAGAGCCAGAGGAAACTGCCACTTTTAAACCATCAGATCTTGTAAGAACTCCCTATCACAAGAACAGCATGCGGGAACCATTCCCATGATCCAGTCACCTCCCATCATGTCCCTCCCTTCACATGTGGGGATTACAGTTCGAGATCAGATTTGAGTGGGGACGCAGAGCCAAACTATATCACAGACAGTATAATAATATCATTCATAATGGGGCTCGAATCATATGGGATCAGCTGAAACTTGAGAGGGGCTGGAGACTGAGATCAGTCACTTGGGCAGCCAACCATGTGTATATGACTAAGTTCCAGTAAAACTCTGGATGCTGAGTGCCAGAAGAGCTTCCCTATTTGCCAATACTCTGTGTATATTGCCATACCCTGATGCTGGGAATGTTGATACTGTGCCTGACTCTACTTGGAGAGGGCAATTGGAAGCTCCAGGGATGAAATGTTCCTGGACTGTGCCCCATGTGTCTGATCCCTTGACTGACTGCACCATTTGCTAGCTGTGTGAACTTTGTCAAGTCATCTAATTTACTGTGTATCAGTTTAATTCTGAGTGGAGGTTATAAGAATACTTAGAGGATTGTTGTGAGGATTAAATGGCTTATTATATCCAAAGTGCTTACACGAGTGCCTGGCACATGCTATGTAGGGATAAAATACAATCATTGTTGCCACTGAGTATATGAAGATGTATAAATGGCATCACTGTCCATCTAGTTGTCACTAATTCCTCCCCTTTATCTTTTTTCTTTTTAACCAGTAGAATGATTATATCACTCTTTCTTCTAAAATACTGTGATAAATCCCCACTACTTACTTTGGATTACACCCTATCTTTGGCCTTATTTCCCTTCGCTCCCTCTGTATTCCAGTTGTATCAATTTACTCAAATTCCTCTAAAAATACCAAGTTTTTTTTTCTGAATAAACCTCCAGCTAGGAATACTATTTTTTGGCCCAAATCCTCCACTTGTCTTTCATCTTGGCCTTGCATGCCATCAAAATCTGTCCAGAATTCTCTTTCTTGGCTGGTTCCCTTGGCATTTGTTTATATTGCTGTCATGGCATTGTCACCTTGTATTATTTGTCTGCTCTGGATATCTCCTGTTTGCCCTTCCCAGTCCACTCTTCATCCTTCTACAGTCTTCTTTGTGTTCTCAGAATGCTGACCCATATGAAATAAAAAATGAGCTCCCTGCTCTCTATGTGGCTTTTGGTTGCATTTAACGAAGTGATGATCACTGACATAAAATAAAATAGGAGAAGAATAAGATTGGAGTGTTTATTTTTCCCTTGCTTCCTTCCTGCTAGATTGCTCTAGGTCGATGCCTCTTTACCAAAGCCCACAGCCTCTTCAAACAGCTTTCTTCGTACAGCTTTATCTCTGAGGTTCCAGCGACCGCTTCTTCCCCTTACCCTTCAGACTTAGACATAGCAATGGCTTTCTGCTCTTACTAGTAAAAGTGCTTCCTTTGTGTCTTTCTTTTCTTAAGCTCTAGACACACTAAGTCTTGGCGATTACACAGCAGGAGTGTGTGCCATCCATTTCCTACCTAGACCCTAATACAATCCTTATGGTGCCCTTTGAGGAAGAAGATTAAATAAGAGAAATTCTAGGATGGAAGGAACAAATAGGAGATATTAATTCAGAATATATATTTTGAATATTCCTTTTTTATTTTATTGATAAAATAAACAATTAACATTTTGCTCTTCTTCATATTCTTTTCTTTAAGGTGTTAAAAAGCACATTTGATATGTTATCTCATTAATCCTGGCCAGGCTGCACCAGGCATCAGAACAAATTATTATCTAAAGACAGGATAAGCTGGGCACGGTGGTTCATGCCTGTAATCCCAGCACTTTGAGAAGCCGAAGCAGGTGGATCAAGAGGTCAAGAGATTGAGACCATCCTGGCCAACATGGTGAAACACCATCTCTACTAAAAATACAAAAATTAGCTGGACGTTGTGGCACATCCCTGTAGTCCCAGCTACTTGGGAAGCTAAGGCATCAGAATCACTTGAACCCAGGAGGCAGAGGTTGCAGTTAGCTGAGATTGCGCCACTGTACTCCAGCCTGGTGACAGAGTGAGGCTCTGTCTCAAAAATAAATAAATAAATAGATAAATAAATAATAAAGACAGGATATAGAACCAGGAAAGGGATGTGAGGCAGAAAGCAGAAACCAACATCTTAGTGTAAGGGGAGCAAGATTTGTACTAAGATACAGGATTTTAAATACCAGTAAAAGAAAAGTGACAAACCATCCAAAAAAACAGGACCAGGGAATAGACTCAAGTTTCAAGGTAAAAGAACTGTTGGGAGAATGCTGCTAAAATCTGAGGTTCTGCATCAATTTTGAAGGTGAGCTGGGTGCCTGTCACTTAGGAAACATCACATAAATATTTATTGAAAGGATTGGAAATGAAATAATGAATACATGCCAGAGTAGGAGGCCTTTACTGATCTTGTATTAAGGATCCTTTTTCAGCTGTCAGATCTTGATATGTGCTGTGTGAGGATTTAAGGTAAAGGAAAGAAATAACTCACAGTTACTGATTGCTTAGTGTGTGCTGGGCACAATCTAGGGGCTTTTAATTTTTTATAAAATTTGAGTATATAAATATTAAAACATCATTTTTATATGGTGATATTGAGGCTCCCACAGAATAAGCAAGCAGTCCAATGTGAAACATCCAGAAGTCGGGCTGACATTTCCAAAAGCCATGCAAACCTTAGGCTGATGGAATGTCCGCAGCTATTGGGGACATCTAGTTATTCTAATCCCTAGATTAGGATACACATTTCTAGACATGACTGATTTCATACAAGCAGGAAATGGAATGAAGTTAGAAAAATGGTTACTTGATCTTATTCCATGCCTTTGCTCTCAAATGCTGATTCCTTTAGGGTCCTAAGTGCAACAAAAAATATTTTACCTGAAAGAGTTTGGCCTAAAAATCTAAACACACTCTAGGTTCTTTGATATGAAACCTTCTGGAAAGCAAGGTGGGCCATTTCTCGAGCTCTTTAGGTGATATCATTTCTTTTATTCACAATATGTTCAAAGAAGACTAGTTCTGCCTCTCTGCCAAGGCTAAACCCCTCATCAGCTCTCTTGATCCCATCTTTCTTTAGGCTTTTCTCCACTAAAGAGCCTTTCTTTAACTTTCTCACTATATCTACAGTCTGTTTTCATCTCAACCTGTAGGCATCCTTAGTTTTCCTGCCTCCAAATTCTTTATTTTAACCCTGACAGTACATTCTCAATTATTCCTCCCCCAACCAAATTCTCTCTGCCAACGCAACTCTATCCTTTACACGTAAACTTCTATCCTCACATCAAAGTAATGCAAACCTGGATACAAATACAAATATAAACTTTAATAGTTATTAGCTGTGTGATTTTGGGTAACTGACTTAATATCCATAACTCTCTGTTTCCTGGTTTGCAAATCAAGGATAATGTTACCAACATCCCTTATAGAACTGCTTTTATTAAGTTGTAAATTAATGTTTGGTCTTCAGCTCTTAGGATAAGTAAATTTTCTGGTACCCTTAATCTGCTAGTACAAGTACCTTAAATATATCATTTGAGATAGTGATCATTATCTTATATTCAATCTGCCTTACATATTGAAACATTTAACAAATCAATTTTCTTTCCCAAGTGGATTGGTAATTTCTTTTTTCTTTTTGGTAATTTGAATCATTTGACCGGCCACATTTTCTTTCCTCTAGGAAGCTCATATGTCATACGAGTCCAATTTGGGTCAAATTTAATAACCTAGTACACTATGAAATGTGTAATTGTGTTCTACATTTCTTACCTATCTCAGTTTTGTATATTATATTTTCTCTGTCCTGATTTTAAACTATTTACATTGTTCTATAAGCCATTTTTTTGAAATAAGGGCATGGTTTGATAGATGAATACATAGATGGATAAGTTAATAGATAAGTGGATAGATAGATTAGTTAGACAGTATTATTACTAGACCTTGTTTTACTCATGCTATATTTTCATTTTGAAACTGTCATCCAAGTCTATCAATGTTACATTTATCTTTTAGAGTCTATCTGTTATACCCACTACCCAGTTATTTTCGTGTTTTTTAGTCCTTCAACCAGAAGTGCTCTCTCTCTTTCCACGTACCCTCATATCACTTTCTGTATTCTTCTGTTGCAACATTTACCTTATTCCTCTCTGTAATTCAATCTCTAGTTATTTGTGGACTTGTCTAATTCTCCCTTCCCATGCTGTACATTTTTAATGACAGGGTATATGTCCTATCCACTTTCATGACCCACAGTGTACTTAGTAGAGTACATACAGTCATGTTCCAGATAATGACATTTTGATCATTGATGGGCTGCATATATGACTGTAGTCCCACAAGATTATAATGGAGCTGAAGATGATGTAGCCATTGTAATATTGTAGTGCAATGCATTACTCCTGTGTTTGTGGTGATGCTGGTGTAAACAAAGTTACTGTGCTGCCAGTCACATAAAAGCATGCAGTAATGCAATAATGTCCTAGCCTTCACATTCACTCACCAGTCACTCACTGATTTATCCAGAGTGACTTTCACTTCTGAAAGCACCATTCATGGTAAGTACCCTATACCAGTGTACCATTTTTAGTCTTTGATACCATATTTTTATTGTACCTTTTCTGAGTTTTAGTAGATTTAGATACACAAATAGCATTGTGTTACAATTGCCTGCAGTATTCAATACACTAATATGCTGTACAGGTTTGTAGCCGAGGAGCAATATGCCCTACCATATATCCTAGGTGTGTAGTAGGCTATACCATCTAGGTTTGTGTAAGTACACTCTATGACGTTCCCACATGACAAAATCACCTAATGACATATCTCAAAATGTATCCCCATTGGTAAGCAATACATGGCTGTCATTTATTTTCAATAAATACTTGAATTTTATTGAAATGGAATTGGTATGAACTGAAATTGTAAAGCTGCTTCAAAATTAATCAAAACTGTATACATGAGTAAAAGATAAATGCCATCTTTTTTGATATTTGCATTGAAGTAACTGATTGCTTCCTTTTATTTGATGAATTTCCCCAAGATTAGGCAGAAAATTTCAAAATTTCTGGTTTCATGAATGGTCAATTATCCAATATTATCCAATTTGTATAATATTGGTCAATTTTCCAATATTTGCATAAATAAATGAGTAATATAGAGTAAATGAGAGTAATATGGGTAATATTTTTTAAATGAGCATAATGAGTACTCCTAGACAAAAAGCCAATAATTCTGCAGGGAGAAGAATGAACTTTGGAAAGCAGAGATAAAAATTTATGCAGTGGAACTATATGCATCATATGATGATCAGAGTAGAGAACATTGCTGAAAAACTGGGTAACAAGTAAATTTTTAAGTGTTCACAGACATATTTGTGTTTACTAGGTCAATATCTAAAGATGAAAAGAAATGATTCACTGAAGGAGAATTAAGGCTTGCAGATGTTGTAAGGGGTGTTAAAAAATGAGGTAGATGGTAGTTCTGTGTTAACTAGAGTAAAGGTAAAATGGCTAAAGTCATTTATTAGAGCAGAATAAATGATCATGATGAAAAAAATGGAAATTCTTATTCAAATGAAGTATTGCAGGATCTGGCCAGCAACCCGCAATACAAAGGGGCTCTCTCTTTGTTCCCAGGTGGATTAGCAGGTCGAGAAAAAGTAGACACACACAAGATAGTGAAAGCTGTGTCCAGGGAGGTCACTGCCTTCTGGTCCCGTGGTGCCGCCAATGCACTGGATATACCAACATTTATTATTAAGTTTAGTGAGGGCGGGGGTAGGTTAGTGAGGGATTTAGGGTCATTTGATTATGAGGTGAGATGGTCACATGGGGATGAAGTAATTCTTTAACATAACATCTGTATGCAGAAGTACGGCATACAGAAAAGAGGCTTTACAATATAGTGTGTGCATCAGTAATTTCTAACAGAGCCTTAAAACAGAAACACAGTCTTTCCATAACCTATGATTAGCAAGATATTAATCAGCAGTAACAGTTGCAGCAAAAGCTGGTTACAAACAATCCATAGAAACAGGATGTGAAGCTACACAACCAATTAGACCAGAAATTCTCAGAAGGGAGTATGCCTTAACCCTAAAGAGGCCTAGAAGAGCTGTGGCAAGATGAGGCCGTTTATAGCCCTATCTTATCCATATGGACAGGTGCCCCCCATGCGTCCATTTATAGGCTCTCCGCAAAGGTCACATTCTATTCCCAGAGCTATGAACATCTGCTTTTCTGGGATAGGAATCTTGGTGATGTGAAACCTCCCTGACTGCACGTCCGTTCATAGGCTCTCTGCAGGGGGAAGCACGTCACGTGCTCATCCTGGCAATCCAACCTGGCATTGTCTTTATACAAAATTACTGCATGCAATTTTGTATTTACAGTAATCAGGAGCATTTCATCTTTTATTTCGTAGCAATAGTTCAGGGGCTCTCCCTACAACGAAGGAAACACTTGACTGTCCTTTCAAGTCTTTGAGTATTGGCTTAAGATTTCAGATAGCCATACTCCTGAATTAGCTGCTTGTGCATGTGTGTGTACCTCTTTGTGTATATGTGTCCCATACATCACGATTAGGTATGCTAAACCTACAGAATATGTGCCACAGCAAAATGCTATGGCTCTACTCACAGAATTTTCCCCATGTAAATATTATAGGGGGTATAATGGTGTTTGATTCTCGCAGCTTTTGCAGCAGATTGTACTTTCCAACAATGGCCACAATGATATTTTTGGTGCCATATACTCTACTAGAATTTCTCCCTCTCCCTTTGAGTAGCAGGATTTTGTTTCTTCCTCTTAAAACTGGGAAGGTTTTGTGGATGCCTTGATTAACAGAATATGATAGAAATGACATTTTGGGATTTTGGGGGTTAGGATATAAAATATGATACCCCTTCTGCCTAGCTCTCTCTTCATGAGTTGTACAGTTTTGGAGTCCTGAGTAACCATGGTGGACAGACCATGCATACAAACCACACACACACACACACACACACAAACACACAGAGAGAGAGAGAGAGAAAGAGAGAGAGTGAGAGAACCAGTGTTCAAAGAACCTCAACTGTTCTAACCCCAATTGTTTGAGTCTTCACAGCTCAGACAACAGATGATTCCATCCCCAGCCTCTGTCTTATTTCAGATTTGGGAGGCCTTGAGCAAGAATCAGCCAGCTGAACCCAGAACCACAAAGATAATGGTAAAATTATTGTTATTGAAGCCACCAAGTTTTGGGGTGCTTTGTTGTGTAACAATATGTAACCAGAACAGTATTTCCCAGAAGATATTAGGAAGTGTCCATTTAATAAACTAGTAAACTGATCATAAAAGATACTTGCTCTGGGTCACTAAGAAAATCTGTATCATTGTTAAGGCTGGGATTAAAATTCAGTTTCTGTCTCTTGTTCAGACCTCTGTTTCACTCGAGTTATGATGGGGAAAAATAAAGCACACCCAAACACTCATTGGCATGAAACTTTATAACATACAATTTACTCAAAAGCTAGATTTTTAAAAACCTGTTTATTGAGCCTGAATAACGTTGTGTGTTACATCAGGTGTTCATTAGCTGAATTTACACCTTACATTAGAGTGCTCTCCTAGATTAAAGCATTGTACTTTAATTGTATTTTTAAAGTTTGATTCAACTGATGTACTTTTTAAAATAGAACCTACAGATATATAAATATCAATATTTTCCTACTTAGCAGTACATAGCAAAATTAAATTGTACCACTAATGCCTGTGAATCGTCTTATGCTAATTAGCTACAGTGTAGATAAACAATCTGCCTATCATCATTTTAGGCTTTCTGTTTGCAGAGCACTGAACTGAAAATAAAACAACTGGAGAATAGTACTTGTATTCAACGAATTTGTTACCTATGTAGAGATGGTGATAATTCAGGACACATACAAGCAAAAGATTTTAAAAAATAGTTCTTTGTACAAGCTATATTTATTTGCTGAGAAAACCAAGAGTAAAGTGATAGACAGAACTTTTTAAAGAAAAAAATTATAAATATTCAGCACACTAAAGCACATGTTTAAAACTCATGCTATAAATTATGCATTTCTAAATATTTAAGCATTCAGTGATATGGTGCTATATTAATTGTATTTGTTGATGAAAAGTATTAGCAACTACATAAAATCTGTCATATAAAATCATATGAAAAATAGAGATAAACCATAAAGAATTGTCATTTTTTGAGACTTTTTATGAAAGTGGCTATTTTATATGGCTCAGCCTGACATATCAATTAGGTGAAGGTACTGTTCCAGCCTCAGACAATTGACCCCTACCAAGGACTTCAATTATTTGACATATATTCAGCAATCCTTTTATAAAATTCCTATGATAAGAGAAGCTATTTGACTTGTTAATAAATATAAACTATATTTTGTTTTATCAAACTATCAGCATTCCCATCCACATTCTACATTTATAACTTTTAATAATAGATTACTTAAGGACACTTATTTTAAATTTTTGATTGCTTCTCTTTAGGTTTAATATATTTTCCAAACATTTTACTAACTGTAAATCTTAAATTGAAGGACTAATTTCTTATATAGAATTCACCCAGTGCTCCCATTAGAGACAAGCATGATAGAAAAAGAGTAATATTATCATAACACTATTTTATTTCCATAGTAACTTCAGGTAAGGAGCATAAAATGCCCTATAGTCATTATCTAAATAATCCTCTTGACAAACCTAGTAGATGGGTGCTATGATTTGAATGTTTGTGCCGTCCAAAACTCATGTTGAAATTTAATTGCCATTGTAACAGTATTAAGCAGTGGGATCTTTAATAGGTGATTAGGCCATGAGGGATCCACAGTCATGGGTGGGTTTAATGCCCTAATAAAGAACTTTCTGGCATGAGCATGCCTCTCTCTCTCTCTCTCTCTCTCTCTCTCTCTCTCTCCCTCACTCTCTCTCTCTCCCTCCCCCTCCTCACTCCTCTCTCTTCCCTCTGCCCTCTGGCATTCTGGCATGTAGTGAAGCAGTAAAAAGATCCTTGCCTAATGCTAGAACCTTGATCTTGGATTCCTAGCCTCCAGAACTGAGAGAAAACAAATTTTTATTGATTATAAATTACCTAGCCCCATATATTCTGTTATAGCAGTGGAAAGTTTACTAACACAGTAGGATAAAAAGCTAAAAAGTGTACGAAATGATTGAATTTTAGCTATGATTACAATTTGTATTATGGAGCCAAACTCATCAGTTAATAGTTGCTGACCAAAATAATAAATGAAAGTTTACAATTTGCAAGTCATTTCTAAGGGAAACTGATTTGCTGTCAGAAATTATTAATATTTTAAACGTACTGTGTATGTTAAAGTCTTCTTCCAGTCAGTGAAAACTTTTTTTAAATAGTAGTACAAATTTTATAAAATTTATATTATACATATACCATCACCAGTTTTGGGCTCCTGGTTTATGCTATTTGAAGAGACATAGAGTCAGAATATCATTCCCATTGTCCAGCCTAATGAAAATTCTTTTCCTGAATGTTCTAAGGTTATGGAGAATTATGTTGCCCTTTCCTCCCAGGCTTTGGGGAGCTAACCTATATTTTAAGGAGGCAACCAGTTATGCACAATGAGAGACTAGACCATCTATTGCTAACCACCTTCCCAACATAAACATTCCCCCCACCCATAGCATATTAAATTAAATAGCTACTTCTGAAAACTTGACTTATATATCATATTAGTTAATAAGAAAATAGTTTGCAAATAATTTTGGCAAGTACTTGTTGATCACTATTTATGTGCCAGGTATTAAATTAAATGCTTAGCTATACTGGATCATAATCTGGACAAGCTTTCATGAATTTCATTGGGTATCTAATTTTACAGAGTTTAACCAGGTGTTACCCTAAACTTTAGTAGTATTTCTATACAATTTCAAATATAGAATCAGAACTCATATTGAATTATATTAAGATATTAAAGCTGCTGGAATATGTTATTTAATGTGTTCATTAAGCATAGATACTCTGAGTTTCCTAAATACCTGATTTGCAAAAGTTTTCCATTTTATAGAACCATTGACACTCTTACAATTAACATGTGAGGTTTGGGGGCAATGCATACTCTGCTTTCCAACTTTCCCTAGATTCAGCAGCAATTGCTGAATGTAAATCTTTCCCATCTTATCTTCAGTCTTATTCCTACAAAGGCTAACGCTGCTTTGTTTGCTCTGATAGTAAGCTCTTTATTTCTAAACTTGCTAAAGTCCATATACCCACAAAATAAACCCTGACCTGGCCTGCTTTTCACAAGAGTGATACATGCTGTAAACATTATGGGGGTGACGGTTGTGTAAGGAACATCTAAGTTCTTTAGTGATTACATTATATTTTCTCCTCTCTCTCTCTTTTTTTTTTTGGCCAGAGTGATGTTTTATGGTCCCCATTCCATGTGTTAAATGACTTCTCAAGTGTTGAATCCAGCCTCCTCTCATTACAATCCTGTAATTTGCACATTATGCACATGTACCCTAGAACTTAAAGTATAATAATAATAAAAAATAAATTAAAAAAAACTTTTAAAAGTTATATTTTCTTACCTAATCCTCAAAACACAGACATGCTTCAAAGTCCCAAATGCTCTAGAGCTATACTGTTCAGTTTAGAAGCCAGTAGGCACATGTGACTGTTAAGCATATGAGATATAGCTAGTCCAAGTTATGTTATAATTGTTTAGATGTGTCAGAAGAGCTAAATACATACTATATTTTCAATACTTTGTGTGGAACAAAATGTAAATTATGTCATTAATACATTTTGAAATGAGATTTTGGACATATTAGACTAAATAAACTACATTATTAAAGTAATTTCACATTTATTTTTTAATGTGGCTGTGAGAAATTAAAAATGAGATATATGGTTCCTATATTTATATTAGATAGCCCTGCTCTAAAAATTGCAAAGACTCTGATACTGGAAAGAATGTCAGGCTTTTTGCTTAGAATTACATGAGATACTTGAGGGTTTTTTGTTTGCTTATTATTATTATTATTATTATTATTATTATTATTTTTGGTAAAACTTTCAAATGTCCTGAACTAGATTAACAGATACCAGATGGTTTCCTGAAAATTAGAAGCACAGTTGGCCTTGGACAGAAGCAAGCTAAAAGGGGTAATTAGACCACGGTCAAAAGACTGAACAAAGTTAAAAGAAAAAAAAAAAAAGAAAGAACAGGACCAAGGTAAACGAAATCAATGAAATTATATCAGTGTCTAGGATGATAACATGCAATGAGGGAGACAACAATAGATACAGACAGGGAAGGACATGATGGTATGGGGCTGTTCATAATGACAGGGCTGTGTAACCCCAGGCCTTAGGGGTGAGACAACTGGAAGGTAGGTAGAGCTACTAAAATCAGTTACCGGCTTCTGGATCTTGGATCTATGTAGTCAAGATGTAACTCTATTCCCATCCCTGAGAACCATACTGTGAAACAGACATTATAAATATAGTGAACTCCATCAAACAAGGTGGTCTTGTTACAAACCATCATTGATGTGATGAGCTGAGGTCTTTGTTTTTTCCACTGTGCCCATGAAGAAACTGAGGTTCAGAGTAAGTTGTTGAAAAGCTAGTAAGAGACAAAGTTAGATTTTAACCTAGTTCTATTTGATTTTAAATCTCGTTTTCTTTTGTGTTCTTTCCCCTTTAGAAGAAGATACGTTTTCTGCCTTTAAGTAACTCTCTGCCTAGTGAAGAAATATTTAATTTGTTATTGTAAATTTTAAATTATTTATGTGTTAAAATCTGGACTCAATATATCCTTTTTGGTTTGTTTGCTGTGCTTTTAGAGACACTCAGGTTTGACCGTGTTATTTAAGAATGTGCCGGGTATGGGAACAGTTCTAGTGTAATTTCTATTCAGAGAAGCTTGCTGCCTTGTCTCTGCGTAGCAACAGAAGATCTTAAAGGACCCATATGTGTGATCAAATTGGTCTAAGGAACATTAATGGTGTCTGTGGCTTAGAGCAAAATGGTTCTGATTACGGTATTTGGTGTTGATTGCTCAGTTCACCAAATGGATTGCTTCAATTGTGCCTCTTTCTTGCTTTCTCTTCTCTTTCAGTTCTGAGTTTATTTTGATTAGATTCTGGTTCTCACTTTACCTGATTTTAATTGTGAAGAACAGGGTCTAACTCAATTCTGCAATCTCATTATTTAGCCTAGTACCCAGCACATAGGTGATGCATTGTCATCCATTTATGATATTAATACAGTTCTATTCAGTGAGTTTTCAACAAATATAAATTGGTTACCTCTTTATGGGCTACCTCTATAGTCTACCTCCATGGGGATATGATAGTGCATACGGTCGCATGCCATATTTACAATCTGGTGGACCACAGTTACAAATCAGTGTGATAAACCTTGCCCATGGGTAAACATGGGATCTTATGGGAACATCTTAGGAGGACACTTCACTAGGTTGGATAAGTGAATGTAAAGATTTCCAGAGAAAGTGATATTTAAACTAAGAGCTGGAGGAAATTGGTAAGCAGGGAGAATGGGTTAGGGATCTGGTGGAAGAGGAAGAGCATTCCTAGCAGAAGGAAGAGGAAAGATAGAAATATTGTAGATCTGCGATTTGTTCAGTCTGAGTTTGGTTGAAGGGTATAACTGGGAGACAGAGGAGAGTAATAGGAGTATGAAGAGGGAAGAAATTAAGAAAAAATGTTTAATCAATGTTGAAGGAATCATTTAAAAAATGAATATATCAAACAATACAATTCATTGTGAATTTTTGAGATGATTAATTTAGAGTATAAATTCTTGACCATTTTATCTTACAGACATAATTTATTTAATTCAAAAGTAAAGATGGATTTCAACCTGATAATATTAGTGACTTCATATTCATATGCATATTTATTATATATCCACTTCATTACAATTCTACAGTCTGCACCATACTTATCATTAGGAACATTTACCTTATAATAAATGGGCTTCATTAGTAGTGGTTTGAGGCATTATTATTTATTCATCTATGAAGGTTATAAAGCATCTATTAATTCATTTATCCAGGAATGATTACTTTAAATCCCGAATACTTTCTTATTCTTCTAATGAGGCAGAAAATAGCGTATTTTTTCTATTATTTTAATACTTGGTTTTAACTTTTAAATGAAGGCCAAAATCAATTAAATTAGTTAATTTGATCAATCAGTTTATAAATTTGGCAGGACACAATAGTTTTGAGTAAAAGGACTGCATGACAGTGCATACCAAAACCCCGTTTTAAGTCTCAGTCCTTTGGCAAATATATTATGTTCTTTCATTGGTCCATTAGGCTCTCTCTGCTTCATGTAGTGCAACCTCAAAATTGGTATGACATAGTCTATGGATGTAGCTTATAAGGATCAATGATTTAAACATAATTTGTAATGCTCCAAAAATAATGTATTAATTTACAACCATATCTGAAATTCGATGGTTTTTTGGGTGGTTTGAAGAAAAGGAACTATTAGTAGGCATTTAACTTTTAAAAAAATATTAAAATCTGTATATCGACTGCTAATGGATAAAGTCTTCTGTAATATTGTTATGATAATTGAAGCACACTACTTTGTGCCACAATACACCCTTTTCTCTTTTGTACTTCATAAATCAATGATTCTTTATGTTTCTGAACACAAAAGTACGCCCCAGGGTAGAAGAAAGATTTCTCTTTTGCATTCCTATTTTCACTCTTTATCACAAGTAATGCTCATTTTGCAGACTGTACCTGTATTTTGTATACATGGAAATTAAAGTGAGCTTAAATTCATATAATTTTTATTTGTGACCTTACTCTTGAGGTTAGAAGACTAATAAAAATATCAGCCACTTTTCTTGCATGATGGAGTTGAAAGGGAAATGGAGAGATTAATGAAGAGACTGATCAGGATTAAAAAGAATGAATAAATCGAGTAAATTTCCTCTCGAGCTCTGTCTCTCCCTCGGTAAACATTTATTAAGCATCTACTATAAAACTAAATATTGTAAAAGCGTCGGAAGGAAACAGTCTTACACTCCTTTATTATTGTGAACTGAAATCAGATTTCAGAGTTTTAAAATTTTTTCAACAATATTCAGTGCATGCAGTCGTAAAATTTGATTCTAAGACAGGTGCGCGCATTTAGCCCTTCACTTAAACTGTATCATAAAGCCACTTCAAGAGATTCATCTTCCCACCCTCACGTAATCTTTTTGCAATCACTGCTCGGAAGCCAAATTAGGAGCCTGACATCTTTGCTATAATCAAAACCTATCCTCCCTTCTCCGCTCCTCCACTCCTTACCTTAATGAGAGTGTAAAAAACTAGTTTTACTGGGGACGGAGGCAAGGAAGAAAGGAAGAGAAGGAAAGGAGGGAGGAAAGGGGGTGGGCATGGACCCAAGGAGGGAGTGAAATGAACGAAGGAGAGCGCTGTCTTTTTTTTCTCGCGTTTGCTCTAGGCGCTCCCTGCCTGCCTCTCCCAGCTGGCCGCCAAGCGGCACCTCTCGCAGGCTCGACCCTCGGTCCCGCCCCCTAGCGTCGGAGCCCGGGAGCCGCGGCAGGAGCCTATCTCTTTAAATGACAGCTGAGGCTCGGGTCCCAGTCCGGGGCTTGACGTCAGTGCCTCCTCCCGGGCTGCCGGGAGTAGTTAGCGCCACCGTCGGCGCTCCGGCCTCGCGGCGCGCTAGCAAGCTGCCGGGGCGGCGAGTTTTCTTTGCTTCGGCCCCTCCTCCCACCCTCCCCGCGGAGAGCCGAGCAGCAGTCCTAGAGCCTCTCGCAAGTCTCTCTCACACTTCTCCGCCTTCGCCCCAAAGGAGCAGCCGCTCCTTCTTGCCTCTCCACTGCCGCCGCCGCACCGGCGGAGCTCCTCTCCCGCGCGTCTCTCCTCTGATGGAGCTTGGGCGCCGCCGACCCCGCAGCTGCCCCGAGCCTTGAGCCGGGCTGCCCCGGCCGGAGGAACGCGCCGCCCTGCCCGAGGGCGCAGAGAACACCCGGAGGGCTGGGGCGCGGGCTCTGGGAACGAGAAAGTGCAGCTCTCTCGGGTCACTGGGCCGGCGGCGGGGGGACTATGGCTCTGAAGGACACGGGCAGCGGCGGCAGCACCATCCTGCCCATTAGCGAGATGGTCTCCTCGTCCAGCTCGCCCGGCGCGTCGGCCGCCGCCGCCCCGGGGCCCTGCGCACCCTCGCCCTTCCCCGAAGTAGTGGAGCTGAATGTGGGCGGCCAGGTCTATGTGACCAAGCACTCGACGCTGCTCAGCGTCCCGGACAGCACTTTGGCTAGCATGTTCTCGCCCTCTAGTCCCCGTGGCGGCGCCCGGCGCCGGGGCGAGCTGCCCAGGGACAGCCGGGCGCGCTTCTTCATCGACCGGGACGGCTTCCTTTTCAGGTATGTGCTGGATTATCTGCGGGACAAGCAGCTCGCGCTGCCGGAGCACTTCCCCGAGAAGGAGCGGCTCCTGCGCGAGGCCGAGTATTTCCAGCTCACCGACTTGGTCAAGCTGCTGTCGCCCAAGGTCATCAAGCAGAACTCGCTCAACGACGAGGGCTGCCAGAGCGACCTGGAGGACAACGTCTCGCAGGGTAGCAGCGACGCGTTGCTGCTGCGCGGGGCGGCGGCCGCCGTGCCCTCGGGCCCGGGAGTGCACGGTGGTGGCGGCGGCAGCGGCGCGCCGGACAAGCGCTCGGGCTTCCTCACGCTGGGCTACCGGGGCTCCTATACCACCGTGCGCGACAACCAGGCAGACGCCAAGTTCCGGCGCGTGGCGCGCATCATGGTGTGCGGGCGCATCGCGCTGGCCAAGGAGGTTTTCGGGGACACGCTCAACGAGAGCCGCGACCCCGACCGGCAGCCGGAGAAGTACACGTCCCGCTTCTACCTCAAGTTCACCTACTTGGAGCAGGCCTTTGATCGCCTGTCCGAGGCCGGCTTCCACATGGTGGCGTGTAACTCCTCGGGCACCGCCGCCTTCGTCAACCAGTACCGCGACGACAAGATCTGGAGCAGCTACACCGAGTACATTTTCTTCCGTAAGTTCGCAGCCCGGGCGTTTCCCCGCACCCCTCGCCCCCTGCTGACCTGCGGCGGGTTTGAGCCCCGCTGGAGGCCCGGCAGGGGTGTCCGGGCCAGGAGCTGGTTAACTCCTTATAGAGAGCGGCCCTCCCTGCACGACTCCCTTTTGCAGTAGACACGATTTACATTTCGCCCCTTCGGATATTTCCGTCTCTACTCCCCCTTTCTAGAACTCAGTAGCACCCAGCTCCCAGCTGTCTTACTTGCTGAACTTTATTGATCTTGCCTTCTCGACCCAGCCCGCTCCCGGATGCTAGGGGCTCCTCTGTTTCGGAGGACAGGGTGGGAGAGACTGGGGCACAGGGCAGGGTGCATAGACCCTCCTCCACCTCTTTGCTTTCGTAGGACTGCTGGGGGTCATTTCATGTGGCCCTCAGAGGGCAGGATGCCATCACAAGGCGTCGCCGCGCACCGCCTGGATCACCTGCTGTTGGTACAGCTGCCGCGCGGTAGCCTCCAGTTACGGGTGGTTTTCTAGAGGGCAGGCGAGAAGCGATGAAGGTGCCCCCAGAGCCCCTCGAGGGGGCGGGGGCATGAGAGCGGCTGTGGGGAAAGGGGACTCCTTGACAATGGAAACCCAGATTTCCCCGCGTCGGTTATCTCCAGTCTGATTGCCCACTGTTTGGGACAGGGGAGGGCGGAAGGAATTAGAAACTTTGGATGTCTGAGTGCTCTTAGGGTTGGAGATTAGGAAGGGGTGAGGGTGGAGGGGGGGAAGGAGTTGGGGAGGATGGGGAAGAGAGAGAGAAAATGATTGTGTTTCCTTCTCCAGCGCAAAAGCAGGGGTTGAGCCCACTTTCTCAGAATGAATAAATAGAGCGATTTTCTGAATTGTGAGAGTGAGGGAATAGATTTGGGAAAGCATCCGGGGTGCGTTTTGCAGTGCGGTTCGGGAGCTGGCTATGTGGAGTTCAAGAACTCTACCAAATACCACAATCTGAAGCTGCACTGGGAATTGGGAGTGGGGTGGGGCTGTGGTGGGCACAATTCTCAGTGGCGTTTATAAAGTGAAAAGACAACGACTAGAGAGCGATTTGGACAAACGAAAAGCCAGCAGGGATGACAGCAGGAACATTATTTGGCAAATGTTTTTCCTTTGGCCAGGCACAAGTTAAAACTTACCTGTCGCGTTGGGAGAGTAGCCTTGAAATCCTGTGATGGAAATAGACCAGCTTAAAGTGTATTTATTTATTTTGGTAATTCAGTCACTACAGTAATTGGGTACTGAACAATTTTCTAGACTTTATTTTGACTGGAGAAGTGGAAGGGACTTCTCCTTGCACAGGTGCAAGCTTAACTGGAAGGTTGGCTTAGTGTTTGTATATTCTGGGAACCTTGGAAGTTGAGTGACAAACCACAGCACACAGGTTCTCAGAGGTAGACTGCTTTTTAGAAAGTAATGCTGGGTTTCTTGAGACAACAGTTTCAACAGAGAAGCAAATGAAGAGTCTGTCCACTGAATTGGTAGCTAAAAAACTGTCTTAAATATATCAAAGTATTACTTGTTACACAATAAAAAGATTAATGATAAGAAAAGCCACCCAAGGGAAGATATTTCATTGCTTGTATAAAATGGACACCTCTTAAATATATATTAAGTAATTAAGCATTTTAGCACCATTTTATTCCTTATCATTGTGACCTTTATCAACAACTTTTTAGATTTTAAACGATTTAAGTCATTTCAGCGTAGGTTTCCAGGCATTTCAGAAAATGAGGTAAAATGAACTTTTGCCTTCCTTGTAGTTAGTGTTTTTTGTTAGAGAAGATATAAGCATGAATGTTCCGCACAGTTTTCTGAAATTTTGAAAATCTTTCTTGGTTTTGGTTTTTCTTATTCCTTTAGAAAGATGTGGATATGAGAATGATCATGACTTTGATTATGAAGAGATAATACAAGTTATCTCTACATTAGGGAAAAAGTGCCCTTAGTATACTGAAACTGGAAACTTAGCTAATTTAACTAATGAGGTAAATTTGAGAGATATTTGAAATTCAGGATCTGTTTCACTTCTAAAGCTACAGAAGTGTTAAATAAAATATTCATATTATGAATAACTACTTTCAGAGTACTCATATTATTAATGACCTCTGAAATTCATTCATAAAAGTCCCAGAAATCTAAGGAGACAACCTATTTTGGGAGAAAATATGCAAATTCCAGATAAAGTATTGTTCTTTTGAAGTGGTAAGCTAGTCATTGATCAACAAAATGGAGTTGTCATTTTAAATTTTAGATGTAAAATTTGTCTTGAATATTAGAATACATATATTTATTTTATGTTTTTTACAGCTTTCATTATATTTTTACACGTTATTTTGAATGGGTTCCTTTTAATATTTGGTGAATGAAAATACACTGTAAAATGTTTGTATTTCCATCCTTTTCAGTTTAGTTGATGACAAAATGTATTTATCTTATTTGGCAAGTTTCTGTTTAAAAAGGTTATCAGTATTATTCATTAGAGCAAAATTACTGGATGACCTTGTTTGTCCACTTATGTTTTAGATGCAGAAAATAACCTTAATAACTTTTAATTTCCCCCTTTGACACTCTGTTTTTCAGCAAATATTTGTTTGTTGTGTGACATTTATTTAGTGTATAACAAATATCAGTCGCTTTAACACCTTTTAAAATCTGGGTTACATGTGAACTTAGTAGTTGAAACTGTTGTAGTTTACACACTTGAGCATCAATTTTAATTCCCCGCCAACCCCGCCACGCCCACCACACCTGAGTTTCTGCAGTAGAGGGGAAGAAAGTGGCAAATGGTCCAGTAATCCCAGATATTGCTGTTTTCCAAATGTGTGATCTTGGTTAAATTATTTACTTGTTCTCTGTCTTAGTTTCGTCACCTGTATTACAGGAGTTATCACAGTACCAGTTTTATAGGATTTGAGAATATACATGTAGTACTTAGACTAGTGCCTGACTCATAATAAAAGCTTAACAAATGTTAGCTATTACTATTGTGAGTAGCATGTTACCGTCTTTATTGTTCTTGTGAACATTAAATTTTAATTTTGTTTTATAGTAAGTATAATTTAATTGTAAAGTTAATGGAAAATTATTTTGCAATTAAATGATAGCATACTATACTTTCAGAATTATGAAATAACCAATTAAATTACTAATTTCTTTCCTTGAATTTCAATTTGAATTTTTCAGGCCAAGTCACCGAATGTTGCTAATCATATTCCAATTGGTTTTTCTGGATTGACTCCAACAGAACCCATTTCCGATTCAGGGCCAAGAAGTGTTTTAGCACTAGGACTTGAAACTTTGGCAATATATTCTGATAAATATTGAGCTAGATTCATATCTCTTTAAGTGCTTGTATCCAAGTCATTGGGTTTTTATGCTCAAGGTTATATACAGGCTATTAAACTTTAATATCAGCTTCATTTGGCTACATGAACACTTACATCTGTTCTCAGTCTTAACTCATTATTTATCGAGTGTTTTTAGTACACTGCAACATATACTGGTGCTATTAAATTCTATATTCTTCTTCTAATACTGAAGATGGATTGTCCTTTCTTGGGGGGAAAACAGTGATTTATTGTGCTTTCTGTTTTGGGGGGATGTCTGGTGAGTGTCATTTTGGCTGCCTTTAGCAGTATCTGGGGGACAATAAAAAGACATTTTATGTTGGCCATGAATTATATAGAATATAGATAACGTGCTTGGAATGTGACAGGTTGATTATCCTTAGAAAAAAACTAGTTTTATATGTTTTCTTTCTTTCTCATAATCAGTGAGTTTGCAGAAAAGGTAGTGCTGATGTATTGCTCTTCTCTTCTAGTAGTGCTTCAAGTTTTGAACTCCATAGTTTGGTTGAGCAGTCTGTGTGTGAATGTATACCTTTCACTAGGTTGTACTTGATATTCTTTATGTTTGGTATATCTTTTGTTTGTTTGTTTGTTTGATACAAGACAATGCCAGATCTAGGAATTAATGCTGTTACTGAACTGGGCTGTGAAATGTAATTTGTCTTAATGGATTTTTATATCCACTCTTTCAGATTCATTCTGATTTATTTCACTGTGTTGAGTTGAAGAAAGCTAGTTGAGTTGAAAATACTCAAACGGCTATTCAATCTTGTGCTAGCATGTTTGCTGAATTTAAGAGCTTTCTAAGAAACATCTTTAAAAATCATTCTGTTTAGGTGAATACCATTAAAATTGCATCTTTTATGAGTCCAAAAATACTTCTTTGATTGCCAAACATCATTTTATGGAAGTTAATTTTGTTAACCACAATTGTAAAAGTTGATTCTTTTTCTCCCGAGTTACTACTTATTTTTACAATGACAGTGTGAAAATTTTCTCTGTATTCACATGGCTGAATGACTTTTGAATTACTGAGGAATAAACAAAAGGAGAGGATAACTTTTTAAAACATCAAGATTCTGATTTAATGCAACTAGTTCCAGTAATAAAGCAGATAAAATGACAAAAATCTTGGAGTGCAGAAAGTTTAGAGGCTGTGCTATGACGCTGATTGTTGTTTAATGACATTGAACTTTTATATCTGGCATAGTTCTGTCTTTGAACTTATCTTTTTTTATATTGCTATGGCTTTGGCTTTCCCTGTCACCCTTTTCAGCTTTGTGTGAGTCAATCTTTATGCAGATAATGAAGCTGAAAAATTAAGTGGCTACAAGCTTTATTTGACAAGTTCTTTCCCTTGTAGCTGAGGATGCTAGGACTTGCAATTTGTTTGTGTGTGTGTGTGTGTGTGTGTGTGTGTGTATACCTTAGTTAAGAAGAAAAAACCTCTTTGGAAAAAAGAGAAATATGTATAAAACCAGTATTTAATTATTATCTATTCTACTGTCATAAATTATTAGCTGGAATTGGTTTAAAAATCCGAAAAATGATTGCTTGTCATTTAAAAGTCACCCTTTTAATACTTAATAAATTTTTTAATTTTTAATTTTTTGGTACAGAATCTCACTCTGTCACCCAGGCTGGAGTGCAGTGGTGTGACTCAACTCACTGCAACCTCCACCTCCCAGGTTCAAGTAATTCTCCTGCCTCAGTCTCTTAAGTAACTGGGATTACAGGCACCTGCCACCACACTCAGCTAATTTTTGTATTTTTAGTAGAGATGGGGTTTCATCATGTTGGCCAGGCTGGTCTTGAACTCCTGACCTCAGGTGATCCACCTGCCTAGGCCTCCCAAAGTGCTGGGATTACAGGCATGAGCCACCGTGCCCGGTCATAATTTTATATGCAGTTCATTGATAGTCTATATTTTCAGATTGCTGAGAGGGTACATTTCAAATGTTCTCATTACAAAAAATAAGATTAAATAATTTTAAAATCATAAAAGTAGCACATGTAGTTTTAGGGACCTCTGCTAAAACAAAAAGTGTAGTTTTAATCAGCACCACTAGTAAATATCAATAAAATCTTGATTCATTTCCTTCCAGTCTTTTTTCTATGTACACGTAGATAAAAAGACATATTTGTAAAAAGTCATGGTCATACTATATAGGTGGTTTATATACTGTCCTTTTTTGGTTTATTTGGTTTTATACATTTAATAAGTTTACACATTTAATGAAATTTCCCCCATGACATTAAAATTTTTATTGACATCTTAAATAACAAAAGTACAATACATATACATTGCCACAGTTTTATAAATATTGATATTGAATACTTTGTTTGTAAGCTCAGAAAAAAATTTGATTATTTCAAGATACAGAATCTGTTAAAAAAATTTACCATCACATTTATTATCACCTAATTTTATGCTAAATGTTTTGCATATATTACTTTATTTATTTATTTATTTATTTATATTATACTTTAAGTTCTAGGGTACATGTGCACAATGTGCAGGTTTATTATATATGTATATATGAGCCATGTTGGTGTGCTGCACCCATTAACTCGTCATTTACATTAGGTATATCTCCTAATGCTATCCCTCCCCCTCCCCCCTCCGCACAATAGGACCCCGTGTGTGATGTTCCCCTTCCTTTGTCCCAGTGATCTCACGGTTCAATTCCCACCTATGAGTGAGAACATACAGTATTTGGTTTTCTGTTCTTGTGATAGTTTGCTGAGAATGATGGTTTCCAGCTGCATCCAGGTCCCTACAAAGGACACAAACTCATCCTTTTTTATGGCTGCATAGTATTCCATGGTGTATATGTGCCACATTTTCTTAATCCAGTCTGTCACTGATGCACATTTGGGTTGATTCCAAGTCTTTGCTATTGTGAATAGTGCCGCAATAAACATACATGTGCATGTATCTTTATAGCAGCATGACTTATAATCCTTTGGGTATATCCCCAGTAATGGGATGACTGGGTTGAATGATATTTCTAGTTCTAGATCCTTGAGGAATCACCACAGTGTTTTCCACAATGGTTGAGCTAGTTTACAGAAATAGGAACACTTTAATACTGTTGGTGGGACTGTATACTTTGTTTATTTCTTATAACATTCCTTGAGCTTGACATTAGTTCCCTAATAGTTCAATTAGAAAACTATGATTTAGAACATTAAGTAACATCCCTGGTTCTTAGAGCTTGTATAGGGCTGAGGATTTGAATAGTTCTGTCTTATGTCAAAGCCCTTACTCTTAAAACATTGAAAAATACTGCCTGTTTCCTGCAGTCAATTTGACAAATATATTTTGGTGTCTACTAAGTACTTAGAACTTCTATTTATAAGCAAAAAAGTGTGGTGTGAAATGTATATGAGTGAACTCAAAATTTTAAAATTTATGTTAAATTTTCATAGAAATATAGTAAATAGTCTTTACTTGCTAGAAGGGTTATTTTATGGATTGATGCTACTGTATTCATAAATGTTTTATAATTAAAGAAAATAAAACATTTGACTCAATTTAACACTTTTTTGGGGGGTAACCAAGTTATAGGTTTGATAAACCAGTAATACCTGTAGGCTCGATAAACTGACTTAAATTTAAAATGCATTTTTTTTTTTTAATAGTATGAGGCTGAAGCACCAGAGGTTTTGCAAGGACTCCCCTAAAGATCAGAATAATTTTATTTATAAGATTTCAAAGTCATTCCAACAAGTGAATTAGTTACTTTATAATTTGTAAGTATAATGGGAAATATAGGTGTCATCTGCCTATCAGCTATATACATCTCATTATTAGTTTCTGTTAATGATACCAGTTTCTGATTAGTGTCTGATTCTCATACAAATTTAGTTGTATTTTGCTTTTTTAACAAATGAAAATATATGAAGTATTCTATGCTGAGTGTATCTCATTTATAAGTTTATTCCCTGACCTGTTGGCTTTTCAGTATACCCCTTGGCACTGTAGCCATGTAATGCTAAGTGAACCCCTGCTGTAGAATCCTTCACACTTCTTTTCCTGGTGCACTAGGATAGGTCCCTCATTGTGTTTCCTACAGTATGTAATGATCTTTTCGCATGTTGATCTTCTACAGTAGCTTTCTCTCTCTGTGCCTGAGAGTGGTGTTCTCAGCCCCTCAGGGCAGAGGCTAAGGCCACATTAAGAACTTAAAAAAATTTGTTTTCTGAATGAAAGTGTGAATTAAGGAATGAACTAGAGATGTTGGAATTTCCATTAGGTTGTCACTGAATTTGAGGTTTAGTTTCACTTCAACTTTAAAGTGCATTTATGGAACAACTACCAGGCTAAAGCGTGGGTAAATCGTACAAATATGAATAAGACAGAGACCTTGTGTTTAAGGTGATCAAAATAAACTTTATATCATTGTGAATTATGTTATAGAGAGGTTATCTAGTATGTTAACAAGAGGGCAAAAAGCAGGAGTAATGACATGAGAAGTGTTACATAAGCACCTATACGAAATGAAAATAAGTAAAATGTTAACTAAAATATCGGACAGATTAAAATAATGTTATAAATGAAGTTGTTAGATTTGTAAACACACACATGCACGTGCACACGCACACTTCTTTATATTTAATTATTGGTGGAAGCTGGGTGTGGTGTCTCACACCTGTAATCCTAGCACTTTGGGAGGCCAAGGTGGATGGATCACCTGAGGACGGGAGTTTGAGACCAGCCTGGCCAACATGGAAAATCCCATCTTTACTAAAAATGCAAAAAATTAACTGGGCGTCATGGCGAACACCTGTAATCCCAGCTACTTGGGAGGCTGAGGCAGGAGAATTGCTTGAACCCGGGAGGCAGAGGTTGCAGTGAGCTAAGATCGCACCATTGCACTCCAGCCTGGGTGACAGAATGTGACTCTGTCAAAAAAGTAAAAATAAATAAATAAATAAATAAATAAATGATAGTTTAGAGTGTTGGACAAATGTTCCATACCCCAAGGCTACCTACAACCACAGATAGTGTTGAGTATTTGCTTTAAAAAAAATCTTAGATGCAAAGAGAATATTGCCTCCTGACATAGGCTTTATTGTAGAAATTAAATATAGGAAGTATCTGATAATACTGATAAAGTATCTGTAAAAGTGAGGATCCAGTTAATTCTATCTTGTAATCTTGATTCATTTTTAAAAAGACATCTTAAAATGTACTTAACAGGTATTACTGTTTAATAATCAATGTTAAAATATTAGTGTTACTTATGTTTCTTTACCTTGTGTCAAAGTAGTTAATAAAAATAAACCAACTTTGCTGGTAATAACAACAGACAGCTTCATGATTCCTAATTGGATACTTATTAGTGTGTCCAATTATAATATACAATAATACAATTACTATACAACAATATAATACAATAATATTCTGTGCTTATTCAACATTAAACTTAGTTAAATGTATGTTCAACAGTTAACTTAGAATATTATTTCTACCATATTGTAACCAGTCTCCCATCAAACCCTGCTTTTATAGGGGAAAAAAGCAAATAATATGGAATATTAAAGCATATGGAATAAAAAGCAAATAAACTGGAAGAAACTAATATAATAAAGAAGTATGTAGTATTGACTTAATATCACCAGAATAGTGAATGATTTAACCACTCAGTTTTATTATTTTGGTTGATTTCACCAGTTACTGTATCAAAAACCTTGAGAATAGGATTCATATTATATTGCTCTTTCTTATCATTTGGCATAATTAGGTGTGCTTTCTCATTTTTGGTATAAGTAAAATAAAGAGAGTAGTACTGTGTTTATGGAGTAACAATGCCAGAATCTGCTGGCCTCTACTTCTAAGAGGTGAGTAGTTGAACACAATGAATGTTTTAATTCTTCTAAATCAGATTCCTTGAAAAATTTTGTCTCTAGCTTTGAGATCTTGGGAAAATAATTTCATGCTCCCTCCTGAAGGGAAAGTGAGAAAAACAATCATATTCACTTGAAAGCTTTGTCATGAGGATCAAATAAAGCAATCCATACTTAGAATTGTATCAGGCACAAATGGTATCAGGGACAAATTAAAAGCTCAATACATGTTAGCCTTTGCCATTTATTAATTTAAGGACCTCAGAATAATACACAGGCAATCCCATTTCTTTACAATAATTCTCAGTACCAGATTTCTTCTCTTTTTCTTTTTAAGGAAGTTGAAAGCAACTCCTATCTAAAAGCTGCCCTGAAAAGGTCCTGTTATCATTAATGAGTTCTTTTTAAAATTATTGACCTGCTAAGTATAAAATAAATTGTAACTTATTTTTAAAATAAGTCTATTCTAGTTGTTTTTTCATTGATTAGGTAGAAAAAATTTACTCTTCCAGGTCGAGTGCTGGTCACTGGTTAATTATGACACAATTAAAAATAATACTTGTAGTCAATAGAAATTGTCTCAAACTCTGGGACAAAGCACTTCTTAATCATAATCTTTATTTATATTTCTGATGAGGGCTTTTAGTTTGCATTTTCAACAGTTTTACACAAAATAACAAATTGTCACAGAGCCAGTTGGGCTCAAACACTGCCCAAAGTCTAGGCATTTGGCCAAAATTTCAGGCTAGATTTTGGATTCAAATACATATCTTCACAATTTTAAGAAAACTGTTAGCTGTCAACTCAATCAGCTCTTATTGAAACCACTCTGACATATATTCAATATGAGTTTTCTAGTTGCTTAAGTCCAGGTATTTGAAGAAAGCAGAGGGATCTGAGGCAGGTACTGGCAGACATTCAGAAATAATTCTCTAATATTCTGATCTCTTTTCTTCTGGTTGGTGAGTCTGCACCTAGCATGTCTCCTTGCAGGTGGATAATAAGGATTCGTACATATGATTCCAAAGTGACTTTTGCTTTTGATAAGAAAAGTTACTACAGTGGCAGCTTTATAGTGACTGGTGGGAGGTAGCAGGTGTGGTGGTTGCAAATTATTGGTGTCATTTATATGGTGGTTTTGGGGATGAATCCTTCAATGGTGATTCTAATTTAGAGTAAAAAAGAGATTTAGTGATCAGAGTCCTTGGGCTATATTCTTAATCTTCATTACTATGTAGATTTATTTTATTTTGTGGTTCTTTACTTTTCTATACTTCAGTTCTTCAGAGAGAAAATGGTAGAAATTGATCGTCTTTTTCACCTTATCTCCACATAATGCCATAAGTATTGCCTGCCAAGTAATCTGTGCTAAATGAAATAGAGTATTTGTCCTTACTTTAGTGTGTCAGGCTGTCATTTCCTTTACAAATGTGTTGAGTTTATGCTATTAACAAAACATTTACTGAGGTGAAACACCTTTTCATGCTCTATTTCATTTAACGATTTTCAAAAAAATCAGAAACATAAAATCTATCAAACTGAGGGAAATCCAGATTAGATTAATTTTAAGGTACTGAATCATATCTCTTCTTCAGTTCATTTATAGTTATTCATGTATTCATTAACCAGTATTATAAACTAAGCAGCCTCTTAGATATTGAAGGTGTGGTAGTAAACAGTAGTGAACATATTTCCTACCTTTCATGGCTGGGACCATGACATTTGTAGGATATCTGCTTTCTCTGACTTTAGATTGCACATGGTAGGTGAATGGCATGCTGAATAGATACATAACATACAGACTGTGAGGCTCTGTGCGATGGCTAAAGCTCACGGCTGAAGAGTATCTCCTACTAACTTCTGACCACAAAGTCTAGGCATGAGGGTGTGTTTGTGTGTGTGTGGACACACATACAAGCATGTTTTGGGAGAACATCAGTATGACTCTGCAACTACTACTGGCTATTAAAAACATTTGCCCTCTGAACTGTGATTGAATAGTGACCAATTTATATTAGAAATAAGACATAGTTAACATTGATCCTTTGCTAAAAATGGCCTATTTAGAGAAAAATGGAGTATTTTGAAAGTGATAATCTTTCTGGCCTCTGTATTATAACTGACTCCTTTTCTGAGAAATTTTACCATGCGCAGAAATGTAAAATCTATTCAAAAGTCCAGATTTTGCCATATTTCTTATAAACATTGCCTATTTCCTGTGAAGAAATCCTGAAGTCAAATTAAAATGAAGACGTCTCCTGGTTACCATTGACAAATATTCTATATTTGTGATTAAATTAGAATTTGAAGTGGTTTTGGTGTATTCCTTTTTATTTCAGTCAAGTGGACCTGTGATGGGTGATTTAGCATGCTTCATAGACAGTGGGAGAAAGATAATTGCTATGTAATAGAAGATATGGACCTTGTTAACAATGGTTAATGCTGCTAGCAAATGGCACAAAAAATAAATGTTCTCAGAATCTCAGCATGAAAGTTGCTATAGCTTAGTGTAATAATTTACTTTTCTTCTATTGGACTAATGTGTTTCTAAAGCATGAAAGAACCATTTTGATACTTCAGTTTTTACTTACTGTTTTAGCATGTTTAGATTGTGAAATAAACTTTCAAGATGTCTGTTTTATAGCTGCCACTCTCAAGCCATATTTATCATAATTATACTTTGTTATTTAGCATTCATACTGTGAAACTCAGTAATATCCAGTGTTCGGTTAACCTAAAATTAAAAAAAAGGAGAAAAAAGATTTACCCCATAGTTTTAGTATAATCACCCGAGTCTAGGGACTAATGGTTATATTTTTTGTTAAATCGCATGCAATATTTTATGCATCGAATTATGTTCTCCCCCAAAATATTTTGAAGTCCTAGCCCTGCCTCCCCACCACTTCAGAATATGACCTTTTTCGGAAGCACTGCTTTACAGAGGGAATCAAGTTAAAATGCAGTCATTAGGGTACGCGCTAATTTAATATGACTAGTATCCTTATCAAAAGGGAGAATTTGTACTCAGGATAGAGACAGACATGCACACACACACAGGGAGAACACCATGTGAACATGAGGGTAGAGGTAGAAGTGATGTTTCTACAGGAATGATGTTTCCTATACAGGTAATGTTTCTGGAATGCTAAAAATTGCTAGCAATCCACCAGAGTCTAGGAGAGAAGCATGGAACAGATTTCCCCTCATGGCTCTCAGGAGGAATCAACCTTGCCAACACCTTGATCGTGTACTCCCAGCCTTCAGAACTTTGAGATAATACATTTCTGTTGTTGCAACCACCCAGTTTATAGTACTTTGTTATAACAGCCCTAGCAAACTGCTATGGTAGTTTTCAAAGTCTTTATCTTGTAAAAAATCTGGGAAAAGCTTGAACAGGCAATGTTTTTCAAGTTCCCTCTATTTTTCAGAGGTCTTAGTTACAAACAACAAACTTCATTCTTGCTAGTTTAGGCTGGGAAGGATTCCTTAAGTATAATGTATTGCTCACAGATTGACTGGGAGGGCTGAGCTTCCAGGAATGATTTGCAACCACATCCTAGAATAGGACTACCAAGGGACTTACTGTCCTGCAAGGACCTGGGAGCTCAGAATCAGGGAGCCAGGTGCAGCTACAGAATCTAGCTCCACCATCTGTGCTATCATCCATGCCAGTTAAAGTAAGATCATCAACTTACTTCCTGTTTCCCCTTATTCCTCAGTTTACCAGAGTGGTTGTAGAAGCTGAATCACTTATGGAACCCAGGTCACAAGAGGGTGTAGAAAATATAGCTTTTAAAACAAAACAATAGCAACAAATTTTCATAGCACACTGTCATCACTGGTCTGTGAAAAGACTTATTATTGAAGTTTAAACTGTTTGATCTCTACCACTTCATCTCCCGTAGGCAACCAGTCTAATATATTGAATGCAGATCCTTATGTTTATATGTGTTCCTGGACAATCAGTATTCTGTTTTGTCTCACTTATGTTTTTAATTTATATATATGATATCTCTCTCATTAGTGCTTTCTTTTTAAGAGCACTTCATTTTCATGTGCCTATCTAAGCTAATTGGTTGGTTCTAAGGGTGGAACGTTACTTCCTAGTGTGTATTTTACCTAACTAAACTCTTCCCTGTTGATCTGTACTCAGGTTGCCTTCAGTCTGATCATGGTCACATCCAGTGTGGACCTGTGTGAGAATTCTTTAGGCAAGGAATTGCTGGGACACTGGGTATGCTTATATGTCATTTGACTAAATATTGTCAGATTGCTGTACAAATGAGAGCACGTCTACATTCCTAGCAGCAGTACATGAGGATTCTGTCATTTCCACTTCCTTGCCAACACTTTGCAAAATTCAGTTTTCTAATTGTTGCAAGAGTAAAGTGAAATGTGATATTTTATTGTTGATTTAAATTTCATTGTTCTAATTACTCATGATGGGAATGTAGTTTTTAAAAGCTCTCCAGTCTTTTTAAATTAAAAAGGTAGAAACATCTTGAGTGAGCTGGCCGAAAGGATCCACTACACTCTATCTCTTTGGATACTGATATGGTTTGGCTGTGTCCCCACCCAAATCTCATCTTGAATTGTAGCCCTCATAATTCCCATGTGTTGTGGGAGGGACTCTGTGGGAGGTAATTGAATCATGGTGACATGTCTTTCCCATGCTATTCTCATGATAGTGAATAAATCTCATGAGATCTGATGGTTTCATAAAGGGGAGTTTACCTGCCTAGACTCTCTTGCCTGCCGCCATGTAAGATGTGACCTAACTCCTCATTTGCCTTCTGCCATGATTGTGAGGCCTCCCCAGCCATGTAGAACTGTGAGGCTTCTTTCCTTTGTAAATTACCCAGTCTTGGGTATGTTTTTATTACCAGCATGAGAACAGACAAATACAGCTGCCTTCTTTCCCTATTAAAATTCTAACCACAGTAATAGTATTATCAACCCATATTCCTACCTAATATGATGAAACTGCCCTTCATGCAAATGAATATTTACTAACGTTCTCCAAAAAGGGAGACCCCCAAGCCTCATCAACCTGCCTTCCTCAAGCCTCATCAGCTAGCCTGCCATCTTTGGGCCATGTACAGTAAGTACATTGTATGAGGTCTGAATGTGATTACTTGTGAAATGGTCACCTGTGGGTATTATATTAATATATGTTACTTGCCCCCCAAAGCATTCAATGAATAATATTGAATAGGACCAAGATAGCTTCACTGAAAGCTTTTGTTCCTAGAATGGGAAAATGGGAAACTCACAGCAAGCCACAGGTCAATAGCAAATCCTGCTGTGCAGACATAACAAGATTCCTTTTTCTGACAATAGAATACATTTTTTGTTAAATATGTCTGGCAGCCCTTAGTTCTACCATTGAGAAAAACTTTCTTGCCTATTGTTTGTCCTTCCTGGTTCTTTTCTTTGCCTTCTGGAAGATTCTTTTCTGTTAATTGTTCTTGGCCACCTCTCAAGGCACATTGGGCAGTGTATATTCTCCTTGCCTCTGCAGAAATACACAGCTCCTTTTCCAACTTGCAGGTATGGGACTTGTGAGTTGCTTGAAGGGTTAAATAACCCAGGCTATTTATGTCCAATCTTGAAGTTTCTTTGATTAAAAAAAAAAAATCTTTCAAAATCATTGTGCACTTCTGGACAGTTTCATGAGTGAATTAAGGGAAACGAAAATCTTGAGTAATGTAATATTTAGGGTTGAAGGCTCTTTATTTTATGGCCTCTGTGAATCATTCATTTTCTCTTCTTAAATTAATGGTTTTGGAGGAAGGTGCCAGCTTTGTCAGCAGAGCAGTGGCCTTTGTGTGAAAGAGCACCAGTCGTACCTTTTGCTAAGGCTGCAGTTTTGTAGTCTTTACTTAGATGTTGTCATTTTTTTAAAGTTTATATTATGAAAATTTAAACATCATGGAAAAAGAATTGTTTATAAAAACTCCCACATATGCACCTGCTACTTTCAACAATAACTAAAACATCACTTCATGTCTGTTTCTTTTTTGCTGAAGAACTTTAAACAAACACCAAATATTATGTAATTTCACCCCTACATACTTAAATATCTAAAAAATGCCTATTAAAAACATATAACCACTATTCCATTATCAACCCTTGCAGGATAAATAATATTTTTTGGCAATATCTGATACATCATTCATAATCATATTTCCAAGATTGTCTCAAAAATATTTTATAGCCTTTTAAAAAATAAAGCTCAGGGCTATACATCGTATTTTTATGTCTTTTTTTCTGTTAATATGAGATAGTCTCTCTGCTTTGACTCTCACTCTGTCCATCTCAGTTTCTCTTTACATGTAATGCCATCAGTTTGTTTACAGAAGGAGGTCTTGTTGAGCAGATTAATGTCCCCTGTTCTGAATATATGGCTGCTTGCTTTCTTGTAGTATCATTTAAATTGTTCTTCTGTACCAATGTTTTCTGTAAGTGGACATTGACTCGACCTTGACTATATTCAACTTCGTTTGTTTTTTGGCAAAACTATTTATAGGTGATTCTGTGCTAATTTGCCCCACTAATCAGTTGATGTGAGTGGTGGCAGTCAAATCCCTCCATTGTAACTTTGCATCAAACATTTATTTGATAGTTGTATGATTGAATACAATTGCCTGATTCAAGTATTACCATAAGGGATACAAAATTGTGGTTTTCTAATTTGTGTTTTCTGTATTTATTAGCTGGAATGTTGTAATGAAGAACTTTCTCTGAAGAACTGTTTAAAATACTGCTCACAGAGGAAAGGCAGGGCAAATGCTTAAGTATTTCTTTTTCATAGCCAGTTTTCACAGTGGGAGGACAACCGATCACCTATAGAAGCCTATCTCAATGGGATCAGGAAATTTGTTTGTAGCCACCTAGCCTCCTTATGCTAGTATGCAGCAGGCACATCTGCCATATCCTGCACACCTGGTGCTTCATTTGAATTTGGAAAGAATATCTGAAAGGCTTGTAATTTTTATTGAAATACCTACAACTGTATTCATATTCATACACATTTCATTTCTGCAAAAACATCATTGCATAACTCCCCTTATGGCATTTCTTTACATATTAATGTGTATGTCATAGAAATGAGACTGGTAATTTTAATCTCATAATTTCCAGTGCTTATTTGCAAGTTATCAATGAGGAAAAGTATAGGAAGTAGGATTTCAGTTTGGATAATAAAAAGTACCTGGAGAATATTTATATTGTTGAAGTATATAATCTTAAAATGATCATATTAGAATCTAGAATAAAGGAGTATCTGTTAAATTGTTAGACAATTATGTCAGGCCTCTGAGCCCAAGCGAAGCCATCGCATCCACTGTGACTTGCACTATAAGCACAGATGGCCTGAAGTAACTGAAGAATCACAAAAGAAGTGCAAATGCCCTGCCTCGCCTTAACTGATGACATTCCACCACAAAAGAAGTGAAAACGGCCTTAACTGATGACATTCCACCACAAAAGAAGTGAAAATGGCCAGTCCTTGCCTTAAGCGATGATATTATCTTGTGAAATTCCTTTTCCTGGCTCATCCTGGCTCAAAAGGCTCCCCCACTGAGCACCTTGTGACCCCCCACTCCTGCCCGCCAGAGAACAACCCCCCTTTGACTGTAATTTTCCTTTACCTACCCAAATCCTGTAAAACGGCCCCACCCTTATCTCCCTTCGCTGACTCTCTTTTCGGACTCAGCCCGCCCGCACCCAGGTGAAATAAACAGCCATGTTGCTTACACAAAGCCTGTTTGGTGGTCTCTTCACATGGACGCGCATGACAAATTATAGTTGTAGTTGTGATAAAGAGCATAAGGATTCTGGCAAGGATTAGAGAAAAATCCGAGATCTTGGCTTACCTTTTGTTTTTGCTACTTCATAGTTATCAATTTCATGAAAATCACTTAAATTCCTTGAGATTATTTCCCCATCTCCCATTTGAGGAATGATGTGAGCATAAAAGACAAGACACTTGCTAGGTGTTTTTAGCATCTCAGTTGAATTGTACTATATAAATTGAGTCAGGAGTGAAAAGAATCCATAAATTGCTTTGAAGTAAAATACAAGGAAGAAAGTAGATTAGAAGCTACTCTACTCTTCATAATTTAGGTAAGATACAAGTTGAAGTTCTATGCAAGCTACTTGCCAGGTGAATAGCTTTTGCCTATCATTGGAATATGAACTTAAATCAGTGAATTGCAAGATATAGGGTAGATAGAGGGCAATTATAGACAATGATAATGCCTGTAAATTGTAATAAATAATCCCACAAAATCCCCTGAATGACAGCAATTACTAGGTGACTTCAGACTCCTCAGAGAAATTCCTTATGAATCCTCAAGTGGGTGTTCTGGCCAGTCAAGTTAAGGGGGATAATTTCACACTAGATTTGGTCTCTCTTTCCTATGGAGTAAAGTCTTGCACTGTGTCTGACAGCACTATTTCTTGTGTGAAGTCGTGAAAGATGGTATGTTAGGTAGACTTTTACAACTGATGATTTCTTCAGTTAGAGACAGTGCTTTCTTTTTTTCAACTTGCTCTCCATGCTCATTAAAGCCTCACACTATGTCTGGCAGCAAGTTGTCACTTAGCAAATATTTATTGATTTAAGTAGGGAAGCTGTGTGATGAGTGAGTGGAGACATCTTATGACTGGGGTTAGGAGTGTTCTCGAGTAAACCAGGGCTGCATTTACACCCTATTTCCTTTAGTTAATAACTGTGTGACTTTGGCTAAGTCATTTATTTACTCTGTACTTTGGTTTCCCTTTTGTAAAATTATCAGAATAATAGTACATATTTCAGAGAGTTGCTCCGAGGATTAAATGATGTGACGCATAGAAAGCACTTGGCACGGTACCTTTTGCAAAGTCAAGGCTCACTAAAGTTAACCATTTTACTTATTATTTATAGACAATTATGGTGAAACAGAGAAGGAGGTAATTGCCTTGAACTGAATGGAGAGTTCAGGGAAGGCATTAGAGAAAAGGTGACATTGCAAATTATTGACAGAAATGTGAGCATTCATGTAAGAGAGCTTGAGAGCTTTGCTAGTTCATGCAAAAATGGCATGTTCGGGGGATAGTTTGATTTGGCTGGATATCAGGGGATGTGTTGGAAGAAAAATCTGGAAATGTAGGCAAAGGAAATATGATGTAGCACATTCGATATCAGGCAAAGGATTTTATATCAGAATGTGCATTTTCAAAAAGCAACTGTGGCACCAGACTGCACATAGAACTGGGGAAACTAAATTTGTTTGGATAGTTGGTGGGTATTGAAAATGTTGAGGCTAGAGATGAGTCAGATGAGCATTAGTGGAGATAGGGAGTAAGGGACGAATTCTAGTGCTATATAGGTGGTATAAACAAATGAACTTTGGGAGGAAGGAAGGAAGACACCTGGCAGCTGGCCTGTGATTAGTCCATGTCTTTTGCCAGGGGTATGTCTTGTGGGGAAACAAGAGGAAATAGGTGACCCAGTCTAATCTCCATGTCAACTGGCTGGCCAAGTAAAAGATGAATGGTATTTCTAGGAGGAAGAGACCTTATCTAGTGAAGGCCTTTACCATATATCCCTAGTTAGGGGATGTCTTGTAGTAAGTAATTACAGAATCGATGGGGTGTGGCTCACTGGAGAATATCATATAAACCATTTTTCTTTGGGAGTGTAAAATGTAGACTTATATACTCCTGTCTGTGAAGAGCTCCATAAAACCTCCCTTGAATTACTCATCAGTCATTCTGGGTCAGAGAATGAATGTCCCATGTGGGACAGAAGAAACTGGGAAACCAAATAGGATGTCCCAGACCTCTCTTCGTTTCATCTAGTCCTGCACTTTTGAAATTTTTAGTGAAAATTTATACTCTTATCTCCAATTCATGGGAGTCTGATTAGATCCTCTGCTCCTGTGTTTTAGGTCAGACTTTATGATCTACTGGATGTGGAGAAGACTGAGAAAAAGATACAGGGAATGACTCCAGAGTTGGTGATGGCCTTATCTTAGAGAGGATATACTGGATGAATGAGTCCCTGCTTCTGTCCCTAAGGAGAAAATAATAAAGTCAATTTTAGATCCATTAAAATTTAAGGTATTTGTGTAAGTTTCAGGTGGAAATGTTCCATATGCAAGCTCTGCAGGTTAGATAAATAATCAGTGAATTTGGAGAGAAAGAGAACTGTGCTGAAGTTCTTGAATGGAGATAAAGAAGAGCCTGGAAATGATATTGACAAGAGCCAGTCAGACATAAGAAGTAACAGAAGAGAAGACTGGTTATGGAAGCTATGGGAGAAACAAGTTTCAAGTGCAAAGAAGTGTATACTTGACAATACAAATGCTCCAGAGAGTTGATTGTAGATTAAGACTAAAAATATCAATTAGATTTGCCACTTAGGAGTTTATTAATGATTTTAGAGATAATGAAAGAAAATTATAAACTTGTAGTGGTAACAAATTGCAGAACTAGAAGTAGTATGGTGTGGATACATAAATAGAGAGGGAAGATAATGGGATTGATCTCATTTGTGGATTCTTAGTGTAGGTGTTACGAAGAACAGATCAGAGCTAGTTAATGCTGATAAAAGCATAGTTGATGCAAACAGTTGCTTCTTCCAGGATGGGTAAAAAAATAAATGAAGCTGTATTAGTCTGAGGCACTTGTAGTAGTATCACCTGGGATG